>NC_056745.1:205066945-205415695 GCF_019279795.1 Protopterus annectens
CCAAATTTATATCAGACAGCCTGCACCAGAATTTACTCGCTCTCTTAATATCTAGTTGCCAAATTTCTATGGGGATGAAATCTATCCGTGGCATCTTACCCATTGCTTGTTTTTCAATAGCTGTTTTGATTTCCTCTCTGGTTATATGTGATGTTAAGCTTTCTGACACTTCTCCATCTATCTTTGGAGGTTTAAGTTTCCCAGAAACAGATCTAATTGTGTTTTGTCATATTCTCCTAACGCTACCCCTTTATACAGATGTTCATAATATAGACTAAAATTTCCAGTATTTTGCATGGATGTCTTGTTGCATTTCTTGTTCCATGATTTCTTAACTTACTCCTTTCCATTTCCTATTGTAACAGTCTAAAGTAAATACTTCTGGGCTAACGAGCTGTTAATGTTTGTCTGAATTTCAAAATTTATTAATGTTGTCTAGGTAAGCCTTCATATGCTCCTGACCTTGATGCAACTGCTCATAATATTCTCTGTTGGACTAGTTTGAGCTGTAAACGTTTAACTTTATGAAATCTCCTCAGATAATTCCTATTATTCCTTTCCCATTTGTCAGAAGATTTCCCCTCCATCACGATCCGGAAATCCATTTCATCCTAGCCCACTCCTTGACCACGTATAATAATGTAACAATTTAGTTACCCCAGACCTTCCTGTAACTAAAGTGTTTGCCCACACTGGAAAAATATTAATACATGTGACAGAAACGACCTAATTTTCTCCATTATAATTTTCACCTTTCATCATCATCATAGAATTTTCATCTTCATGCTCAATGGTGCTTGGCCCAACATAGCAACTGGGGAGGTTTCTGCCTTAAATACTGGGTGCATATACGTTTGGGATATGTAGCACCTATCTACACTTGCTAGGTTACCAAATCTTGGAGATAAATAGGTATAGTCTCCTCTGGCCCCTGCAATCTGACCGGAAGCCTCTAGTCCAGCAACCTTCAAATACATTCTCAGAAACCTACCTTCCACAATCAATTTTGCACCTCCAGGTCCCCCTGTCACATTCTACCTGCTAGAAACAATAAGCCAGTCATCTCCTAAGAAATGTATGCCTTACTGAAAGCTTATTTCCCCTAGTATCTTCTTTAAATCTCCTATATTTATTTTAGGTGGGATACAGACACTTGCGATCCTCTTTCCTTGGCAGTATCCACAGGCTATAACATATCTTCCTTGACCATCTACTTTCTCATCCTGATTAATTACGGTACACTTTTCCATATTAATATAATAATCTCTCTCTTCCTCTTACCCTTGGTAGTCTGCTGACACCCACTTTTTAAAGCCTTTCCTTACCAGCTTTTGATGTTCTTTACTAGGTAGTTGAGTCTCCTGCACTACTGTTACCTGACTTCTAGTTTACCTTGCATATTACCAGCACCCTTTCACTTTTTCCATGTCTTTGAAGCCATTTACATTCCACAATAAAATATTCAAATCAGGCATTCAATGCTTAATTCATGCTGCTTCTTTCTCCCTCCCCATCACTAATCTGTTGTGACACTGAGTTTGGATATATTACCAAGACTTTGCTCAGGTCTAACTTTACCTTTACCGGACAAGTACCCTTAACGTCTTCAGGGCTCTCAGTAATTCAGATAGTACAGTTGTGTACACTTACCATAAATGTAGATGTTCGAGTGTATTCACTGTTGCAGTCCTCACATATCAGTTATCCGGCTCCCAGTAGCCCTCAATCGGCCCAAATACCAGAGTCCTTGGTATATGACGTCGGCTGCCATCGGTTGTAAAACTGATGTCAGAACGTCAGGTATAAAGGGAGGCATCTGGCACCATTTCCTCAGTTTTTCTTGCCTTAACTGTCAGGAGCCCCCAAAAGAAGACTAACCCAGGAAGGTAGCACCCTGGATACATGTCATACAAAAAATTAAAAATATGTAGTCTGTGCCTTAGGAAAAAAGGGAGAATGGAGGGTGAGAAACCAGGACTGCAACAGTGAATCCACTCGAACATCTACATTTATGGTAAGTGTACACAACTGTACTATGTTCTTCGTGTTTCACTGTTGCAGTCCTCACATATGGGTTGATTCCCAAAGCCCAGGAAAAAGACAAAGGGGGGAGGAAGGATCACAGATTAAGGGTTGGTAAGAAGGCCCTGCAAAACTGCAGGGGCAAAACCAGCCCTGGATTTCGAAAACAAAGGTAGACTGTAATGCTTTGTGAAAGTATGGACAGAAGACCAAGTAGCTGCTTCTAGAATGTCCTTAGTAGGCACACCTCTCAGAAAAGCTGCAGAGGTAGAGGCTGCTCTAGTAGAATGGGTCCTAATACCCTGAGGGGAACTTTCCCATGCTGCAGGTAACAAAAGTGAATACAATGAGCAATCCATTTGGAAATGGCTTGTTTTGAAATAGCTTTACCCTGAGCCCCAGGAGCAAAACTGACTAACAACTGTTCAGATTTACGAAAGGATTTAGTCCTGTCTAGGTAAAACCTCAGCTGTGTATGCACATCAAGAAAGTGCAGAATCCTTTCCCCTTTATTCTGGGGATTGTTGAAAAATGTAGGCAGGTGAACAGACTGGTTAAGGGTTAAACTGAAAACTACCTTAGGCATAAAGGAGGGATTAGTTCTCAGAGAAACGCGATCTGAATGAAAAATAATAAAAGGTTCTATTGCCATTAAGGCTTGCAGCTCCGATACCCTTCTGGCTGAAGTAATAGCTAAAAGAAAAGCACTCTTTCAGGATAAAAACTTCAAATCTGCAGAGACAGCTGGTTCAAAGGAAGGCAGAGTAAGTTTTTCCAGGACAAAATTAAGATCCCAAGCAGGAGTAGGCGCCCTTCTGGGAGGTCTAAGATTGCTAGCTCCCCTCAGGAACTGCTTCATCAGGGGTGAGAACAAATGGTTTGCTCAAAAGAACAATGAGCAGAGATTGCTGAAGCATGAATTTTGATTGTAGAAAGGGAAAGTCCACCATTAAGCAATCCTGCTAGGTAATCAAGAATGAGGGAAAGAGAAGGATGAGAAGAGTCTTCTCCTTTAGCCAGCATCCAAGAGCAAAATCTCTTCCATTTATCTGCATAGGATTTTCTGGTGCTAGGCCTCCTGTCCTCATGAAGAACTTCAACCACCTGTTGGGAAAGATTTAAAGTATTAGCTAGGCAGTCAAATGCAGAGTTTGAAGAGGAGGATGAAGGAACTTTCCCTCTTCCTGAACCAAAAGATATGGTACCAGGGGAAGATGCCAAGGCTGTGCCTGGGAAAGGCTGCAAAGGAGGGGATACCAATGCTGCCTGGGCCAATCTGGTGCTATCAGAATCGCCTTTGGTTTTTTGTCCCTTATCTTTAGCAGCACTCTGGGAAGAAGAGGCAGAGGAGGGAATGCATAAACAGAGAGGTGTCCATGGGAAGGACAATGTGTCCACCCCTCCAAGCTTTGTTGTAAAACTCTCTGGTGCAGAAGGTTGGAAGGAGATGATCGGTGTGAGAGAAGAAAAGATCCACTTGTGGAGTGCCCCAATACTGACTGATGTGATGGAAAATGACCTTGTTCAGTTGCCACTCGTGAGAATCCAGAACATGTCTGCTCAAATGATCTGGCAAGGAGTTTAGCCTCCCTGGAAGATTCTGGGCTATTAGATGTAAGCATACTTTGTCTGCACAAGGGGCAAGAGTGAGTCACCCCCCCCCCCGCTTGTTGATGTACCACATGACTGTGTCATTGTCTGTCCTGATCAAGAGAGTCACAGGGTAGAGTAGGTCCTTGAAAGCCAGCAAGGCCTACTGCACTGCCATCAATTTTTTTAAGTTTATGTGCAGATGAATCTGCTGGGAGCTCCAAGTCCCCTGTATGCCCCTGCCTTCCAGATGAGCCCCCCCATGCAACATCTGAGGCGTCTGTGGTGAGAGCCTGGCTGGCAGGTGGTGGGCGGAAAGACTGACCCTAGTTCTGAGAATAGGCTGTCACCCACCAGAAAAACTTCATTTGTAGACAGGGAATTAGGGGAAGAATTAAGTCTAAGTCCTGTGTGTGTTGACACCAAAGATTCTTGAGGTACCATTGAAGTTTTCCCATATGCAGCCTTGCATATGGGATCATCAAAATACATGAAGCCATGTACTCCAGTGCTTGCAGGAATTGCATTGCAGAGAGCTGGGTCATGCTTGCCAAGTTCATGAAGTAAGCCAAAAGATCTTCTTGCTTCTGATGAGGGAGGAATACCACCTGGGTGGCTGCATTCAGACTCGCTCCCAGGAAAACAATCTCACTTGTAGGAACCAATTTTGACTTATTTTCATTGCGTGTGTAACCCAAAGAGGTGAGAATGTTCTTCACAAAATCCAAATCCTTTTCTAGTTGTTCTGGGGAGTTTGCTTGAATGAGACAGTCGTCCAGGTAAGGATAAATTTGAATGTTTCTCTGCTTACAAAAAGCAATGGTTGGAGCCAGGCACTTAGTAAAAACTCTGGGAGCAGTAGATAAGCCAAAGGGCAGTGCAGAGAATTGAAAGTGCTTCTCCCCAGCCCTGAAGCAAAGGAACTGCCTGAAACTTTCCCTTATTGGGATATGCAGATAAGCCTCCTTGAGATCCAAAGTTACCAGCCACAAATCCTTGCCCAGCGTCGGTAGTAACTGTTGAAAGATGAGCATCTTGAATTTGGGAATCACCAGAAAAGTGTTTAGAATAGACCGATCCAGAATGGGGCGCCAGGTGCCCCCTTTCTTGGGTACCAGAAAAAGTCTTGAATAAAAACCTAGGCCTGCCTGATTTGCAGGAACTGGCTCTATAGTCAGTAGAGAAGAAATTTGAATTTCTACCTCTGCCCTGAGAGTTCTGGGTATGTCTGGGTACGCTTGCAGAACAGGGTAGGTGTGAAAATAAAACTTGTAACCTTGGTTTACTATATTGAGCACCCATTTGTTGTTTGTGATGGTAGACCATACTTCTGCGAACCTGGCTAACCTTTCCCCCAGAGGAAACCCAGGGCCCGTAGAGGTAGGCACAAGAAGGTCGGAGTCATTGAGAATGTTTGCTTTGGGAAGTTGGCTTAGAACTCCCAGATTCAGCAGACGAATGCCATTGTTTAACCCTTTGAGGGGCAGTAGCCTGCCCTCTGGAAGATCTGAACCCCCTAGGCCTAGAGCGACCCTGCTTGCCAGATCAGGGAAAGACCAATTCTTGGAAGGATAATGCCTACTAAACCGAGGAGGCTGAACCTGAAGGAAATCTTTTACAGCTTACATAGATTTCGCCTTATCCTCCAACTTCTTCAGTACCTCCTCAGCCTTATTACCAAAAAGATTGTCTTTGTACAAAGGAACATCCAGCAATTTAGATTTAACAGGTTCAGAAAGAGCATGCCTTCTAATAACGGAACCAGTGGCTGCTGCTCTGCAGAAAGCCTCCAAAGTGTCAAAACCACAATGAAGTGAATGCTTTTAACTAAAGTGGCAGAATTCAGTAAGTCTTGTAAATCTTTGTTCTCCAACATGGAAGGAATATCCCCAAGTTTAGCCTTAATAGCCTCCAAAGTATGCTGCTGATACTTAAGCATGTGAAAAAGACAACTTATGGATCTAATGGCAAGAGTTGCAGAGGTATAGACTTTTTTACCCCACCTGTCCAAGGCCCTAGACTCCTTATCAGAAGGCACAGGGTTTTTAGCAAGAGTAGCCTTAAAACCCTTGGAGCCTTGAGAAATAATCTCAGGATCAGCAGTAGGGTTTTTAAAAAGGAACTGGTGAGAATCAGGAACCCTATGATAGCCATCAGGTTTTCTGGGGGCAGGAGGAACAGAATTAGGAGTTAAAGAATTTTCCATGAAAACATCATCCACCACTTCCAAAACTTGAGGTATAGCCAATGGCTCATGCTGTGGCAAATCCAAAAATTCCCTGATTCTTTTCTTAGACTGAGGAAAATCCTGACATTCCCATTTAAAGTGCTCTCGAAGAGTGTTCAAAGTATCCCCATAAGAAAAAATTTCTGGAGTGGAGGCAGAAGGGATAGAGTCCTCAGCATCAGAATCCTTAAAGCCAGAAAAAAGTTGATAATTTCCTTCTTCACCAGCAGATATACTGGAAATCTCAGAGTATGAGACAGACAAAACATCAGGAGATAATTCCCTAGCCCTCTTGGAAGGGGGGGGGGGGGTGAGAGCCCCTAATCAGGGAAAGAAGATCACCAGCCATCTTTACCAACTGGGACTGAGGCACAGGAGGGGAGGCTGACGCTTGCTTGTGAGTAGGTTTGCAGCTGGAAGGTTTACTAGCAATCCGAAGGGACTCGGGAGGCCTAGCAACTGCTTTACCCTGAGCCCCAGCAGAAGTGTGAACTAAGGTAGTCAGTCTGGTTCTGGTCTCATGTCGAAAAGAAGAGGCGTCAGAAGCTGGTACCTGCAAAGTGGCTCCGAACCCATCTGAGGTGGCGACAGGTGGAGGGTCTGAAGACGAAATAGCAGCCTGTGACATGGAGGACTCCGTAAAGGTCTCGGCAGAGGCCTGCGGCTGAAAATCTGTGGACTGCAGGGGCTGCGAAAGTGCCTCACTGACTACCGCTGTGCTGATGTCCAATTTCACTGGTGCGTCGTCAGCAGATTTAACCCTAGGCCTTTCATGGTCCTTGTCTTTGCGTTTCCTAGGTATATCCAAAGTCGGGAGACCAGAAGATGCCATACCGACCAACTTAGGTCAGACTCCGAAATGCTTATACAAAATCTTAGCTCTACGGCATATGGTACACGGGTTAGAGGAAGCAGAGAGATCGCAGTTAGGGATGTTGTGCTCAAGGCCCAAACAAGTTGCACAATAGGAATGGAAATCACGGTGCGGAATCTGTTTTCCACAGGCAAGACAGTTATTAACTTTATCTGACATTCGTTAAAGCAAGAAAAGAGGATCCCAACGGAGTACTTATCTGAAGGCATCTTCAACTTGGTAGTCTGTAAGCAAAAAGAAGGTAAACGGCCGACAGTGCAAACTGCATCTGCTTTGGGCTCCGCTGCAAGAAAGACTGGGGAAATGGCATTGGCTGCCTCCCTTTATACCTGATGTTCTGACATCAGTTTTACAACTGACGGCAGCCGATGTCATGTACCAAGGACTCTGGTATTCGGGTCGACTGAGGACTACCGGGAGCCGGATAACCCATATGTGAGGACTGCAACAGTGAAACACAAAGAACATCCAAAGATTTGACACTATCCAGGGAAAGGTATCATGAACCTTTTTCCCCATTTTTGACACCTCTTGTTAAACGTTGTCACCTCTATTGATTCAATGCCATTTTCTCAAGATGTGACACCACCCAGGGAAAGACAGCCAAGAGTCTTAAAACTGAGCTGAAATCATCAACAACAACCTCCTTTTTTCCCATTTTCTACACCTCATATTAAATGTTGTAACCTCTGTGGACTTAGTGCTACTCTCTCAAGTTCTTCAACAATCAAGCCTGACTGCTGCATGTCTTCTCTCATGCAACCAATTCATCTCTTGCTAGGATGCCCACATTTCCTTTTGCCTTCTTCCTGTCTCCCAAATCATAAAAAACACCTTCTGCTTTCCAGCACATGTGACCAAACTACTGTAATCTGCTCTCCTTGACAATCAGGGCTACTATGCCTTCTGTTCTGATGTCCTCATTTCTTCATCTGTCTCACACTGCTCATTCTACCACCCATCTCAAGCACATAGTCTACATCACCCTTAGCTTCTCAACTGATCTGTCTTCGATGCCCAGGTTTCTGTGCCACTCAGAGGCACTGTTCTTTATACACCTAAATGTATATATATTTTTTTGGTATTTATCTGACATTCAGTGTGAGAGGGCTGCAGCACCTCTGATTCTAGCTTTGAACTCATAATTCTGGCTTCCTTTCTCATCAATTACCCGTCTCAGATGCTTGACATGGTTAGCCTGTTCCATACTTATATGGAATGCCAGCAACAATCTGCTCATCAGTCTGCAGGACATTAAAGGTATTTGGAAGAAGTACTTCCAAGCAGCTTATGAATGAAGAAACTCCACAGAAGTTGCACTGGCTCATGCACGGCCTACAACAAATGAGGAAGAACAACCTGCTCAAGAACATATAAGAACAGTGCTAGGGAAACTGCAGTCAGGGAAGGCATAGCAGACATGACCAAGACTTTAGCTGACTTAGGTGAGTAGTGGCTCTTGATGATACTCATCTTGGCATGGAGATAAAGGCATATGCCAGACAACAGGAGAATAAGCATTCTACTGTAGTGTACAAGAATAAATGGAACATTCACAACTGTGGGCAGAGAGAGAGTGCTGGAGAGGGTGATCGATAAATGAACAGAACAGTAGAAATTAAGATGGAAGAAGAGCAGTTCAGATCAAGATGCAGCACAACCAACCTGATGTATGCAGTGAGACAGACAGTGGAAAAGAAGCTGAAGGTGAGGAAACAATCCAAATTGGCATTATTGGAGAAAGCATATGACAAAGTCCCAAGACAGCTGATATGGACAGCCCTGTGATGGTTTGAAGTCCCAAAACACTGCTAGAATTACTGCAGGCTGTGTACCAATGACCCAATGTCACAAATGCAAACAGTGTAAGTATTCATAGAGGGGGTTCCCAGTGAGAGTGGGTATACATTAGGGTTCATCTCTAAACCCACAACTATTCAAACTGATAATGGACAACTTCAGTAAAAAAGATGGAGGGGAGACAACAACAAAGCTGCTGTATGCAGATGATGGGCACTATAAGCAGACATTGAACAGGAGACTGGAATGCAGAAGTGAAGGCACATGAAATGAAACGGAGTACATACAAGACATGTGCCCTGGAAGCAAATGGGGGAATAAGAAGAAACCGAAAAGTGAGTTAGAAGAGAAAATAGTGAAACAGGCTAACAGTGTCAATACATAACTGAGATAAATGTGGATCAGTTTCATTATATAAGCACCAAAACATTTAGAAAGGTTACGGAAGCACACATAAATTATAAATTTCTTCTCAGTTATTATCTACCTGATAACATTAATGTCTTCTTGTAGCAACCTGTGAGCATTGTCCGGTTAAATGACAATCAGAGTGACACAGCAGAAAAGTGGACACAGACATGGAAGGAATCAGACACTGTAGCCTTGACTATAGGAAACAGCAACAGCTCAGAGCCTTAACCCCCTACAATTACTTCCACAGATAAGAAAGCACTGGAACAAGAAAAATGCCTTCTGTTTGTGCTATCTGAAATTGGTGCTTTTGAACTGTGATGCTTGAGCAACGTTTTGGAAGAACATGGAACACAAGATCAACAACTCAGTCAGTACTTATAGAAATAAATGCACTGGAAGGGAAGTCCGGATTCACTACAGAAAGTGGTAATACAGGAAAAGACTGAAGGCAAAACAAGAAAGGGTAACCGAGGATAAGATGGATAGATAGCATTACGAAAGTAATGAATATGAATTTGTTAAGACACTGAAGAAGCACCAGCTGGCAGACAGTCCTGGTGTGCTAAAACCCTTGAGATCACAAAGAACTGGACCTAACAAAATGACTAAACACCATTACAAACGAAGAGCCCACAGATATATTTTACAATATCAACTGCATCAAGAAGTCAATAACCTGAAGAGTGTAGGCCTACACACATCATCATATGCTGACATACCAAATGACATTGTCTATGTGTATGGCTTCTGTACCCTGGTAGAGATAATCCTGAAAGGCCAGCAATGCTAGGACTACTCCTCTTATGTGCAGGTTAGCCTCCTGCTGAGTCCATATCCCTTAAGACTGTGTGCTCTAAACAATTCCCCCCACCTCACAGCTGATGCAAAAGTGGTCACACTGACTAATGGTAAAGCTGAGCAAGGTATACTGTGGTGAGGGCAGGTGGAGTAACTTCCATTACAGATTAGCATGGGGCCACTTTGGATACAGCACTAAGAGTCTACTGAATTACTCTCACATAATACCTAGTGAAAGGGGTGAGATCCAGTACCTTCAGGATGAGAAAGTTGTGGATGGGGAGGGGGGTGGGGGGTGGGGATGATGCAGCAGTTGTCTGACTGCAGACTGTAAGGAGTGTATTCTGACCCGAGGTAACTTTGGAGTCTTGTAAACAGTGTCCAGATAGCAACTTATTAATAATAATGCTTATGACAGCTCCGATTGGGCCTTTACCGTGTTGCTGACATTCACAAGGATAAACAAAGTCAGAGAAAAAATACCTTGTGATCAGTAATGACTACCTATTGGTAGAGATAAGGACAAAGTCACCCCCAAGTAAAGGAAAATCCTGGTTTCCCCCAGATCTCATACCATACACTTGGTGGACACCTGGAAAGCTGTGATGAGACTAAATGAAGGGCTCTGAGATGGTAATAGCTGGCTCTTAATTGGAAGTGCAGGAAACTACTATATGTCTTAGCAATTCTGATGTGCAGACAGATATCTAGGAAGTTTATCGAGAATATCCAATCTTATTACAGCAGGCAAGGGAGGATCAACTGCCCTGTGACTATCCAAAACTTGGTTTCATTTACATAAACTTTTAGGCTGCTGGGATTCTAGAATGACCCAAGTTCATTGGTTTTCTTGGCAACTAAAAAGAATCTTCAGTAAACCCTAGACCCTTTCTCGTCTGGTGGGATCTCTTGGAAGTCTCTCTTTTGAAGAAAGCTGATGAGTTCTAATCTTGTTGGCTCTTTCTGACATGGTGGCATGTCTGGCAGTGGAAGGGAGGTCAGTTTGCATTTTTCCATAAAGGGAACACTACAGTTTCTGGATACTACATCCCTAACTCATCTGTGTTGCATAATGGTCAGCAATGTTTACTGGTAGAGGTATAATTGACTCCCAACTGTCTCCAGAGTGAAACAGTCAGATAAGCCCTACAAGGTTCTTTTGTTGCTTCATGGGGGAAGGACCACAGAACCACTGTTTTTCTGAACATCTCTGCCTTGTAGGCAACATCCATTGAATAAGCTCTTGCAGCAGTAGGAGCCACTCACTAAAAATGCTCAAAGTTCTACCACTGAGATTTTCAAAAGCACAAATTCTTTGGGAATAAAAAGATATTCTATCATCCAGTTAGGAATTCAAACAGAATATGATAAGACACTCTACATCCTGTGGCTGTGGTACCACATATTTTCTTTGGTTCGATTACTGGAAAAGATTTCCCCTATTTTACAGGATTATGTTGACAGTGGAAAGCTGAAGGTGTCTTTTACTCCAAGTTCCACAGTTGTCTCCACTGATAAACCAGGAGATGTGTAAGGTGCAGGAATAACATTAACAAACACCAACAAAATAAGAGTATGGGTCAATATACAGGAAGAGAAACCCTGCAGGCCCTTCATATACTAAGGGACAGCAACCAAGAAATGACCAGAGTTACAGAGGAATGCAAAGGCAAGCACAGTGCTAAACATCAGGGCAATGTGATCAGTAAGCAAGCTGTGTATCCCACCCAGAGCTAAAATGAGAAGTAAAAGAAAAGTAAAACAGAAGCAGCTCATGGGGGTTATTTTGTTAAACAACTGTACTATGTTTACCGTCAGATCACTGCTGCAGTAGCCTTAGCTATACTGGTAGAATACCATAGCTTATGAAGTTTGGGAGGAGGAAGGATGAGGGTCTAGGAGACCCTGGAAAATGGGTCTAACCAAGCCTGGGTCTAACCAAGCCTGTTCTAGACTTGGAAGACAAGTTTAGTTTGCAATGCTCTATAAAAGCATGTACAGAGGACCAAGATGCTGCTTCTAAAATATTTCTAGACTTCATTAACAAAGCCAAAGCCCTAGCAGAATGTACCTTGACCCTGTTTGGAATTGACTTGTTATGGTAGGAACAGCAAAAGGAAATAGCACAGGACAGACATTTTGACATAGTCTGCTTTGACACTAGCTGTCCTTTTTCTTAAGTTCATAAGAATGAATAACTGATTAGAATTTCTATAAGTTTTAGTCCTGTCAAGATAGCATCTGAATTGTCCCTTTTCCCCACTGTTAGGTTGTGGAAAAAAGACCGGGAGATGGACAGCTTTGCTTAGAGTATACTTAGATACTATTTTAGGCATAAATGAAAGATTACTTCTCAGAGAATCCCTGTCATTGTGGATAATGACAAAGATGATCCACCATAAGAGCTTGCAGCTCAGACACTCTTGTTACAAGGAGCCCTGGAGCAGAATTTTGCCAGTTTTATTGTTGTGAATGGAGGTGAATAGATCTATCTGAGGTGTTCCTCACTGTAGGATCAAATCCTGAAAGACCCTGGATTCAATTTCTATTTGTTACAGTCTGTCCTGGTCCTGCTCTACTTGTCTGTAACAATGTTTTGCTCACACAGAATGTACATCTGTAAAGGGAGACTGCAGTGAACTGCTGTATCCCAGGTAACCGTGGCTAATCTGCACAGAGTTATTGATCTGGACACATCCCACCACCAATTATTTGCCACATTACTGTTGGGTCATCTGTAATTACCAGCAGAGATCCTGAGGAGAACAGATGATCCAGAGAGAGTTTACTACATTTATTAACTGTTAACATGTCTTTTACATTTGTGTGTTTTGGTCTGTCTTTTATTCCAAAGACACAGCTACCCACACAAAGACAGAGGTATTTGTTATAGACTGTATTGGAGCTGGAAGACAAAATGGGAGTCCTGGATTCAGACAAAGCTGGTCTCTCGATCATAACAGTTTCAGTTTTACAAATCCAAAAATTGGAATATGAAATGTCAGGGGATGTTGATATTGGAAACATACAGTTTTTAAGTGACACTAAATCTTTCTCACTGGGAGTTTGGCTAGAGGAATTCAGAGAATCATAAATGCCATGAATCCTAGTTTGCTGAAAAATTCCCCTTGCTGAAATCCTGGACTGAGTGAAAATTTTCAGGGAATGCTCTAGACTTGGATCTATTTTTTCCAGTGAAAAAACAGCTCTTTGAACTGAAGTATTCAGGACACACCCCAGGAATACAATCCTGTGGGAAGGAGTCAAATAATACTTTTGAGTGTTCTCCTGGAATCTGAATATGCAAAGGAGAACTCTTATCCAAGTTAGACACTCCTGACACTTTCAAAAGGAATTGGCAGAGATAACCAGGTCATCTAAATAAGGAAAAATGTGAACATCTTGCAGTTTGCAACAGACTACCACTGGAGCCAGACACTTTGTGAATACAACTGGAGCACTGGCTAACCCAAAAGGTTAATGAAAAGAACTGAAAGAGTAATTCCATATACAGAAACCTTAAAAAAAGAGTTTGAAATCAGTACCTACAGGAATGATAAGTATTCTTTAAATCTAGAGTAACCAAATAACTGAAAGGAAGAGTAAGAAGTAAAAGACTATGAAGGGATAGCATTTTAAACTGTAGACTTTCACAAACTGGCTGAGAAAGCAACAGTCTAGTTCTGGTCTTCATGAAGCTTCCTTCTTTGGAATTCTTAACAATCTTGAATAAAAACTTATCCTCAGGGAAAGAGGAACAGGTTCTATTATCCATTGAATCAGCTTAGGTTTACAGATGTGTACTAGGCTAATGACCACAAGGGCCTTTTTAAGTCCAGGCACGCATCCCAAATCTCTGACAAGTTCTGTTACCCTTTATAAGTGTAACCAGGGACTTGGAAGACAAAACACTTACAGGCTGCCTATGTCCATTAGAGACACAGGTGCCAAACCAGGGATGAATTTCCTGTCCCTATCCAATTATCCAAGTTACACTTGAATTGGGTTAAGCAGGAAATCTGCTTTACATGGATAGGGAGCCTTTTCCAGACACATGGTTGCCTCTGGGATACATACTGAATAACAGGAAGGAAAAAAAAAAATGATATGGTGGATAAGGAGGAATCCCTAAAAAAGGAGGTAGGAACTACCACTGCCATTTGTACTGCTGATGGACTACACTCAGAACCCATTTGTCTGAAACTATCTGTTACCAAAGAGAAAACGGGAAAGAGTTAAAGGACTTCCAGGGTACGAAGGGGAAGTATAATTTGAAGATAGTCATTTAGATTTCTGAGGCTCCTCCTTTCTTTTTTCCGGGGCCTATTTGCACTGTCTTTTGAATATATGCTTGATAGAAGTTTGCTGTGACAACTTACTTTGCTTTTTATAAAGGGAATCTGAGTTGGGGAAGAAACCTTTGCCAATCTTGGAGAAGGAAAGCCGAAAAATCTGAGTCACTCCTTGATCCAGGTTTCCCTCTTTCTCCAGATTTTTTCCAGACCTCAGCAGCAGGTGGTCCAAATACAACCTCTCAAGCAAGGGAAGAATTAAAAAGTTCAGATTAACATCTTCAGGCACTAACAATACATATCTCATAACAGACCCAGTAGCTACTGCTGCTGCTGTGAAGAGGTCATCAGCTGAGTTATAAGCACACTTCAAAGAATGTTTGGTTACTTGAGACACAGAAGCAATAAGAGCATTTAGAGAAGATTTACCCTCAGACAAAGGAAAAATGGCAGTAACGTTCCACATATTTTCAAAACCAGCAAGCAAGAACTTTAACGTATGAGCCTGACAATAAAGAATTCAAAAAAGAAGAGTGACAGAGGAATATACCTTTTCCCCAAATCTATTAAAAGCTTTTCCACCCTTGACAAAGAGGGAAGGATTAGCATTTACTGCAAAAGGATTAGTCAAGGAAATCATTGCAAAGTCAGATATGGGATTAGAAAGCAAAAAGAAGTTTTGCACTTACCATAGCATTCCATCTGTGTTGTCCATCTTCATTTATCCTTGATAGATGGGTCCAGTTTCAATATTAGAACCAACTCAGCCGTTACTACAGTTCGCGTCAGACAAAAACTCTCGAAATTCACCTCTACCCACAATCCCTCTCTCACAATTTCCTCAGATCGAGTTTGCAGAGACTCTATAGATAATAGATCAGGAAGCCCAAAGGGAAGACGAATCTACTATGTTTGAAAAAAGGTAGTCATAATTTCTGGGAAAATAATTTTTTCCACCAAAAAGAATTTTTAAAGGATGGAGGGAGGGCAGTCAAGGATAAATGAAGATGGACAACACAGATGGAATGTTGTGCTAAGTACATAACTTTTTTATCTGATGTTATCAATCTTCATTTTATCCTTGACAGATAGGACAAAGTCCCCAGCTACCTTAGATCTTGGGTGGACTCTCGGAAGGATATTCCTGAGCACCATCGAACCAAAGGATGGTCTTCCCCTAGAGACCAAATCCAATCTGTAATGATTAATAAATGTATGGGGAGAAGCCCAAGCAGATGCTGCACATATATCATGCATTGAAGCTCTAGACTGGTAAACTACTGAAGTGGCTACAGATCTTGTAAAATGGGCTTTCACAGGCCAAGGCAAGGCTGTTTTCTTCTTATCCTAGATAAATGAAATACAGTCCTTTAGCCACCTGGCCAGAGTTACCTTGCTGACTGGCTTGCCAAACTTTGCATTGGAAAAGGAAAGAAATAGTTGGTCAGATTTTCGAATGTCTTTCGTTTTATGAAGACAGAAACATAATTGTCTGGGAACGTCTAGTAAATGTAAGTTATATTCACCTCTGTTGGAAAAGTTTGGAAAGAAAACCGGTAAATTAATGGCCTTGTTGATGGCAAACTCCGAGACTACCTTGGGTAGGAAATAGGGGTTTATTTGTAAAGAGAGACTATCTTTGTGGAAAATCAGATAAGGAGGTTTACATGACAAAGCCTGAATTTCCAAGATCCTTAAGGCAGAGGTTATAGCCATCAAAAGCAATGTCTTCCATGACAAAAACTTCAGATCACATTCTGCAGGGGTTCAAAGGGAGAATGTACTACAGTTTGTAATACTAAGTTCAGATCCCAAGGCAGTGTTGGATCTTTGAAAGGGGGTTAATACAAAAGCTTGCCTCTTAAAAATGACTTACAAAGGCTAGGACAGGCTACAGAATGTTCTTCCACACTACTGTGGAAACTGGAAATTGCATCTAATTGCAGTCTGACGGTAGAAGGAGAAGCTCTGGCATTAAAATAAGAGGCTAAAAAGTCTAAAATATGCTCTATAGAAGCAGAAAAAGGATTAGCATCTTTTTCATAAGCCCAAATGATAAATTTCTTCCATTTGGTAGAGTATAGTTTATGAGTGGAAGGTTAATGAGAAGATAGGAAGATGTGGTGTACTGGGGAGGAAAGATTTACACAACTGGCAACTAGTGGAATTGGAGGAACCATGCTGTCAAGCTTGAGGATCAAAATATCTAAGTGAACAAGTTCATCTGGATGGGACAGGCGGTCTGGAATCAGGTCCAGAATCCAGGGTTGAATCAGATAAGGTCAAAGGAAGGGGAACCAAATCTGTCGAGGCCATAAGGGGGCAATGAGGATTACTGTGCTCTTCAATCTGAGTGCTTTCTGCAGGAATATTGGAATTAGAGGCATCGGGGAAAAGGCATACAGGGGATGGGGGGCCAACTGTGGAGGAAAACATCTCTTGGTGACTTCCCCAGAGGGGGAATCATGGCAAAGCAAATGCTGCACTTGTTTAGAGGAGAATCAGTCATATCATAGCAAGGTTGACCCCATTGACAGAATATCATTTCTGCAACTTCTGGATTGACAGACTACTCATGAGGCTGGAGGATACATCTGCTCAGTTTGTTTGCAATCACAATGGAACTTCCAGGAATTTGTGTTGCTATTAGAAAGTGGTTGGAAGAGATTGCCCACTGCCGCACTCTGAGGGCTTCTCGACAAACAGGATAAGACTTGGTTTCTCCCCGCTTGTTGATGTACCAAACTACTGACATGTTGCCTGTTTGAATTGCAATTGTCCCTTGAGGAAGAGCCATATGAAAGGCCTGCAATGCTAGAAACATCGCTCTTAACACCAGGACATTGATTTGCAGGTTGGCCTCTAAAGAGGACCAAGTTCCTTGGACCATCCTGCCCAGGAAATGCCCCCTCACCCCATCAGGGGGCAGGATTCGACTTCAGGTTTTTCAGAGCTGTCCCTGCTCCTCAGAGCTATGGCTCGAGTTAGTTCGGAACCGGTTTCTGTTTAGAAGGTGGGCTCTTCGGAGTGGGGAGTAACCACGGTCCCAAGGCAATCTATCTAAGTTCCGGGCTCCCTTCCCTCTTTAGGAAGGCTGACTTTCGAGGAGATGGAGAGGGCGCTGTCCCTTACACTGACCCAGTCGGCATGACAATGAGAGCTCAGTGACTGAACCCACTGCAAATACTGCAGTCCTCTTGTGAACAGGACCCAAACAATACACACAAACGGAGTGAAAGACAGAAGATGGAATCTTGTGGCCACACTCCTGGAATTTTTTTAAAACTACAAGGGGCTTTAGCTTTCTCAGCCATCTTAAAAAATTACACCTGGGATGCAGACACACATGCACTCACACAGAAAGGCCTGAGAGGGAGAGAAGAAGGAATTTTTTTTTTTTTTTGAGGGGAAAGAAAAGCAAAAACTATCAACAATGATAGTTATACAGATACACCAAGGTGTACAGGAGGAGACTAACTATGATATTAAGAAATACACTAACATGTATGTAAAGAGAGATAAAATATTAAATGAAAGGACAGAGGATCAATTAGAAAGGAGATAGAGAGAAAATTTCAAAGAAATAATAGCAGAAATGTACCTACATCAAATGAAACTAGAGAGCACTGGTAAAATGCGACCATTCAAAAAAGTGGCAAATAAGATCTGAGGTAATTGTGAGACCGGGATTGTGGGTAGAGGTGAAGCTCGAGAGTTTTTGGCTGGACAAGCCTGTCTTGTATCGGAACCGGACCCATCTGTAAAGGATAAAATGAAGACTGACAAAATCAGGTACATTTATATGACTGGGGAACTTCATACAATCTAGCTGTTGTGTTAGGGACTGAAAGTTGTCTGTCAAGCATGCTAGTACAAATAGTACAAATGTCCTCAAGGCTGGGACATGAGGAATAGCAGCAGGCTAAGGAAATTCCATTTGTAACAAACTCCTAATATTTTTTCAAAGAAACTGGAATGTCATTTGCTCTCACTGAAGAAAGAATGGCTCATCCTACCTACATACAATGGATATAAAAAATTTACACCCCCTATTAAAATGCCATTTTTTGTGATATAAAAAAACAAGACCACAATAAATAATTTCAAAACTTTTCCCACCTTTAATATGACCTATCTTCTTCTTCTTCTTTCGGCTTTTTCCCAGTTAGGGGTCACCACAGCGGATCACCTGTCCGCTCATGATTGGCAGTGGAGTTTTTACGGTGTCTAGTTGCCAGCCCGGTGCCCAACCTTCCACAGAAGGTACACACATGCACACACTCATGCCTAGGGCCAATTTAGTGTGTCCAATCCACCTATAGCATGTTTTTGGGATGTGGGAGGAAACTGGAGCACCCGGAGGAAACCCATGTGACCACAGGGAGGATATGCAGACTCCGCACAGAAGGCACCCCAGCCGAGAATCGAAACGGAGAACCGCTTGCTGTGAGGCATGGTGGTAGCAGTATCATGTTTTGGGGTTGCTTTTCTTCAGTTGGAAATGGAGCTTTAGTCAACATGGAGGGAATTATGAACAGTTCCAAATACCAGTCACTTTTGGTCTGAAACCTCCAGGTGTCTGCTAGAAAGCTGAAGATGAAGAGGAATTTCACCTTTCAGCACATTTACCCCAGGCATACATCCAAATCAACAAAAGAATGGCTTCACCAGAAGAAAATTAATGTTTTGGAATGGCCCAGCCAGAGCCCAGACCTAAAGCCAATAGAAAATCTGTGGGATGACCTGAAGAGGGCTTTGCACAAGAGATGCCCTCGCAATGTGACAGATTTGGAGAGCTTTTGCAAGGAAGAGTGGGTAAATATTGCCAAGTCAAGATGTGCCATGCTGAAAGACTCCTACCCAAGAAGATTGAATGCTGTAATTAAATCAAAAGGTGTTTCAACAAAGTATTAGTTTAAGGGTGTGCACACACTACAAAGTATTAGCTTAAGGATGTGCACACTTATGCAACCAGCGTATTGTATATATTTTTATTTTTTTGCCCTAACAGATTTGTTTTTTTTTTTCAATTGAATTGTACAGGTTACAGGTCACATTAAAGGTGGGAACACTTTTGAAATAATTTATTGTGGTCTCATTTTTTTGTATCACAAAAACCTGGCATTTTAACAGGGGTGAGTAAACTCTTTATACCCACTGCATGCTTTCAGAAAAAGACAAATTTTCCGAGGGAAAAAAGTTAAAGAAATCCTCTCCTGAGAATCAGCTGTCTGGGGAAAAATAACAGAATTTGTCTCTTCAAAATCTGCTCTGTTCATCACACTGGGAATCATAAGAAACTGAATAATTCCTTTTTCTCTTACCTGTAGGATCCAAAATGAGGAGGGTTAGCAGACTGAACTAAGCCATGAGCTAAGCCCATTAAGTCTTCCCTGCCTAAAGTAAGAGAGGTAAATGTTTAACTCTCTGCTTCGTTTTTAACATGAACATCAATAGAAGCTGCCAAACTGATCATACGTATGTGTATGTAAGGTACAGGAGAACAGCAACAGGGATGGCAACCCAGCAGTGTGAATACTGGCTGTAGTTGATGGTCACTGTTGATGTGACACCCCAACCCCATGTGCAAAAATAGGAAAAAGAAGGTTATGAATGGATGGAGAGATTTAAAGAAGTAGGCCAACTCATGTCAAGGATATCACCCTAGGGAACAGGTTAGGTAGAAAAACAGTAACCGCTCCTTCCTATGAAGCTGACAAAAGTGGTTCTCCCATACCCACGAAGACACTCCAACAGCTGCAGAGAGGACTTGTGTAACTGCCAGGTCATGATGGCTAAAGTGACTTTAACAGAGGAATCCAAGGAAGATGATGAGTGGTCTGAGGAACCATAAATGCCCATTGCAAGGCCACCCCCATCTGTGGCTGAGGCAAAGTAGCAGCCTGCTGAAGGGACAAAGAATTCTCCTTTTTTCATGATCAGTGCTATAACAGACTGGGGAAGGAGGGAGAGATCAAATACTGCAAAAGTGAAGAGAATGAAAACCACTGTTATATTAAGATTTTACACAACTGTACTATGTCCTTCCATATCACTGTTGCAGTATTCTTCACAGAAGAGTGTGTATGAGAGCCAAAAGGAAGACTTGGAGGAGGAAGGCACAGAAGAGCCCTCTACTGACCCATGCAGGATAGCCCTGTAAACAACATTTAGTTTATAATGCTTAGTAAAATTATGAACAGAAATCCAAGTAGCAGCCTCAAGAATGGAGTTAAGTATCAAAATCCTTGAAAAAGCACCAGAAAAAGCAACCACTCTAGTAGAAAGTACATTAACAGATGAAGAAAGACATTTGCCATGAAAAGAACAACAAAAGGAAATTGCTTTAGAAATTCAGGAGAGGGTCTGTTTGGAAACAGCTAAATCCAAAGTCCTGGGATGAAAAGAAATAAAAAGTTGCTCAAATCTGTGAATAACCTTTGTTTTATCCAAATAATACCTGAACTGTCTATGGAGGTTCAAGGTGCAAGGTGCAGAGAACCTTCTCACTGGTAGACTGAGAAGGAAAAAGGGAAGGAAGTTGAACAGACTGATTAAGGGACAACGTATTAACCCACCTTTGGCATAAAAGGAGAATTAATATGAAGAGATAAAGAAAAAAGGAAGAATGGCCATAAGAGCCTAAAACTCAGACACTCTCTTGGCAGAATTAAGGCCTAATGATAGAACAATCTTCCAAGAACAAAGTTATAAGGAAGCTGGACTAGCAGGCTCAAAAGGAGTTTGAGTTAACTTTTCAAGTACAAACTTCAGGTTCCAAGAATAACAATGGGCTTTCTTGGGGGCCTGATATGGAGAACGCCTTTAAGAAATTGCTTTAACTCACACCAAAAGGCCAAAGAGGGATTCAAAGGCAGACAAGAAGAGACTGCTGACAGGTGAGCTTTAAATGAAGAATATGCCAAACTAGCATGGAGCATTTTACAAAAACGAGAGAGAACCAGAAGAACCTCCAGTGAGAAGGGATCCTGATGGTGAGAGAGGTACCAAACAGAAAATCTTTTCCATTCAGTATGATTTTCTGGTAGTGGGTTTTCTGGCCTCCTGCAGGACCCAAAGTGCATCATTAGAAAACAGTTGCCTAAAAGGGATCAAAACCCTATCACCCACAGTGTCATTTGATGACTGGACAGGTGAGGATGGATAAGAGATCCCTTTTGCGTGAGAAGATCCACTTAGTGAAGTACATTGTGGTGATTGCCCCTGGCCAGAAGAAAAAGGGGAACCATTGATGTCTGGGCCAAAAGGGAGTCACCAAAAAGATTCTGTTAAGAGTCCTGATTGATCTTGTGCAGATCTCTTGGCAGCAGACGAAGGTGAGGAAAAGTATAAAGACACATTCCCTTTTCCAAGGAAAAGACAGGGCTGTCCACTTTCCAAGATGGAGGACTTAATATTTGTTAATCACACATTCATGAGATTGTGTTCTTGAGCTGCTCAGACAGTCTGACACTAGACTGTGCTGTGAAGGAATGTAAACCTGAAGAGTCACCTGATAACCAAATGCCAGATCCCAGACATGAAGAGATAGTCTGCAAAAGACAGAAGACCACATGCCCACTGCTTATTGATATACCACATCACAGTGGTACTGTCCATGAAGATTTTCAGAGGGTGTGGAGAAATTTGGAATGAAAGACCTGTAGAGCCAGAAGCAGAGCCCTCATTTCTTTTACACTGACATGATGTCACCTGTGATGAAGAGACCAGATACCCTGAACTTTCAGAGGACAACAAGAAGCAACCAAATCCAAGTCTAAGGCATCTGTGAGCAGCTCTTGGGAAGGAACTGGAGCATGAAAGGGCAGCCCTGGATTGAGAAATTTGCTAAATCCACCACCAGAGCTGAAGTTTGAGACAAGGAAGCAAAGGATCAGAGAAAGCCAGGGGATAGCAAAGTTGAAGCCACACCAATGTGAGGTACCACTTAAACTTCCTCATATGTAGCCTGGCAAGAGGAAGCAAGGGAATGGTGAAGGCCATAAACCTTGGGAGCAGGAAGAGAGGCAAACATGGGATGATATGAATCATGTAACTAAGAGAAATATGCTCCTGGGAGGGCATAAGCACTGACTTCTTGAAACTGATGACGAACCCCAGTTTTTGCAAACACATGTGTTAAAGTGAACATCCTGCAGAAGACTGGTGGGAAGAGGAGCTTGAATAAGTAGTTTGTCTAGATAAGAGAATATCCATATCCCTCAAAGCCTAGAAAAGGCAATGACAGGAACAGGGCATTTGGTGACTACCCTTGCAGCAGTAGAAAGGACAAAGGGCAAAGCAGAGAACTGAAAATGAGAGGAAGAAACAGAGGAAGGTACCCATTTCCTAAACAGAGGATGAAGAGAAATGTGAAGATAGGCATCCTTGAGGTCTAAATAGACCAAGAAAGTCCGGAGGAGAAGAGGAGGAAATAAAATCTGAAGAGACAGCATCCTGAAAAAAGGGACCTTGAGAAAAGTGTTGAGGAGAGAGAGGACCAGAATTGGTCTCCAAGTCCCCACCGAGAAACCAAAAATATCCTGGAGTAAAAACTTCTTCTTACTTGGGTGGGTGGAACAGGTTGAATGGTGCCCTGATTCAAAAGGGACTGCAAAACCTCTGGAAAAAGAGAAAGAATTGGTCTGGAGGAGGCTGGATAATCCCTGAAGGGGGGGGGGGGGTAGAGAAATATTCTTGGCGAATAACAGACATCACCCACGAGTCTGAAGTGATCTGTTGCCAATCTAGGACAGACAGAGAAAGACGAAGAGACAAGGGGACCTGGCCGAGGGGAAACAAAGACAAAATGTCAAACAAAAATAGGTTTGTCCTGAAAGGAAGGCTTCTGAGATATTGAAGTCTGTGTGGACTTAGCAGGAGGAGTATGCCTGGAACCCTTATCTTTGGGAGGTTGACAAGTATGCATATGAACAAAGGAAGATTTAGAAGAGTAATTCCTTTGAAATTTGGGTATAGGGGAGACAAAAATATGCTTGAGTTCCTGCATGGCTTTACCCTCCTCCTGGAGGGACTTGAACAGGTCAAGAGCAGCTGTCCCAAAAACATTTTTATTACACAGAAGAGCATTCAAAAGTTTGGTTTTAATATAAGGCAATTCCTGAAGACAAAGTCAAGAATAATACCTCATCACAAAATTAAAAGCAACAGCCCTGGAAAAGGCATCAGCAGCACTGAAACTGCATTTTATGGAGTGATAACTGACCTTGGAAGTGGACGCAAGCAAGAAAAGAGTTTATGCTTTATATTCTGAATCAGGCAGATCAGACACAACCTTATCTACCTGAGAAAGAAGAGCCAGGACATAACTGGTCATGTGGGTTTGGTAAGTAACCGTCCAATATGACAAGGTGGTATCAGTATGTACTTTTTTTAACCAACCTTTTCATAGCTCTACTATCCTTATCAGAAGGTAAAAGTTAAATTGTTTATCAACTGAGACTGAATCCACAAAAAGGCCAGCAGGAGGACATTTAAACAAAAATGTGCAGTCCTCAGGCACCTTGTGGAAGCTCTCAGGCACCTTGTAGAAGCTTTCAGGTTTCTTAGGGGCCCGGAGGTTGAGAATCATGAGCTACAAAGGCAGGAAAGAAGGTGTCTAAAACTGCTGCTACTCTTTTGTATGGCAGAGACTTGGGAGTAATCTCACTTAAAGTACTGCATCACACAAGCAATAGTATCCACAAAGGAAAATTCTTCCAAGGGGGAATCAGGGTCCAAAGAATCCTCTCCCATCTCCTCTACACTATGACTCAGAAGAATTTGAGAGGAGTATGCAAGGGATTCCTCCCCAGAATCTAGTTCCCTTGCCCTCTTAACAGTTGTGGAGGACCAGGGAGAAGCAGGGACTGACACCCTTTGAGGAGACTTCATGGCCATCAAGGCATTAAACAAGCCTTGGGTAAAATTCTGCCAGTCACATTGGGGATCTTTAACAACAGGGTTAATATTCTTGGTCTTTCTGCCCTAACAACCTTTGGCGGGATTCAATGATCGTAGTAGGAATCTCTTTATTGGACTAACAATTGAGGAATCTCCCTCGGCCCTTCAGAAATAATCAGCTGTAGTTCCTCCTCAACATCTGGAGTAGATGTTTGAAAAGCTGCAGAGGACATGGGAGAACTCTGATCCATGCCTGTTGCGGTAGAGGAATCCGATTCAAACACCGGAAGTTCATCAAGGCTTTCACTACATTCTAGAGCAACGTCTGGTGGAGGATGACAGCAACCACATCAGGCCTGGACTTCTTGGCCTTCTTCTTCAAAGACAGCTGTCCCTCATGATGGCAGGATTCTGCCATAGCACCCTGATCCAACAGTTTAAAACACTGGCTGTCAAGGAATATGGAAAGGGAAGATAAGTGAATACGAGAGTCTTAGGGACAAAAACATGACAGACAGAGCACTGTGTATGGTTGTGGGAAGCACCTAGGCAAAAAAAAAAAAAAAAAAGGCACATATCATGATGGTCTTTATGAGGAATCTGCCTCACACACTGACATTTTCCCTTCCTAGATAACATGACCACAAGTAAAAACAATACTGTGAAAAAACAGAGAAGAAATCCCAACGGGACACTTACCTGAAGACAGCTTGGTAATCAGCACAACAGACAGGCATTCAGATCAATGTTTAATCGTATTCACTATGGAAGCAGGACAGTTTGGCTCCAGACGATTTGACCCCCATTGCAACTGGATACACTTTTATAAATTTCAATTCATATTTATTGTCTGTGACAATATTGGACAGTTTGACCCTAATTAAATTTAATAAAAGCATTTTACTTCTTAATATTCTACTCAGGAATTGTACATAATTTAATATATTATTTTACTATGTAAATGTTAATTTAACATATTATTTAATATGTAAATATTACTAATTTAAAGTTTTGAACATATGTACTGTACAATAAAATCAACTTGGAATTTTAATTGGGAAATTAACATAATTTATTTTTAGTTAGAAATTGTGAGCAGCTCCATGTAGGCATTCTAAATTTGTGTAATTCGCAAGACATAAGTATATGTATGCATGAGCGTTTTGTAACTTTTTTTTTTTTTTATTAAGTTCAAATTGTCTTGGCTCATTTATTTTATTACTGCTATTTTAATGGTGACCAGCAGGTGCCACTAGTTACATTTTTTTTAGTGTGTTGAGATGAAATTTTACTTTACATTTGATTTGTCATGCGTTACTAATGCATTATGGTTTGCACCACATAATAGTAGAACAAGAAGGGGCTCAAGACTTAAAGCTGGCAATACAATTCTCTGTGTAAAATCAGTTCAAGAAGGTATTTTAGCAATACTTCATGCTGGCAATACATTCTTTGTTTATGGCTTGTATTCTTTGATTTAATCTTGTACTATCACATACTATTGTCAGTTCCTATACTGAATCTAACGGATTTAATGTTTATGTAGTGTATATGAAGTTTTTAATGGTTGTTTTATTCTGTAGACATTGTTCTGTTTTTTTATACGGTACTAATTTTAGATTTGTATATTTAAAGTTTTACACACAGTTTCGGAATCTGTTAATCCTTTTTTACCAAAACTTTCTATAGCTCTACTATCCTTATTAGAAGATAAAAGTTAAGACTGAAACCACAAAAAAGGCCAGCCCTCGGGCACCTTGTAGAACCTATCAGGTTTCTTAGGGTGTGGGGGTTGAGAGTCATGAGCTACATAGGCAGCAGAGAAGGTGTCTAAAAGTGCTGCTAACACTGGACGAAATGCAGACAGCTTAGGAGACTCCATTTGTAGATGCTCATAGTATCTTTTTTGGATGGCAGAGACTTGGGAGCAATCTCACTTAAAGAACTCCATCATGCAAGCAATAGTCTCCAGAAAGGATAATACTTCCAAGGGGAATCAGGGTTGAAAGAATCCTCTTCCTTCTGCTCTGGACTATGGCTCAGAGGAATTTGAGAGGAGTACGCAAGAGATTCCTCCGAAGAATCTAGGTGTTCATCTCAGGAATCTAGTTCCCTTGTCCTCTTAACAGTTGTGGAGAACCAGGGAGGAGCAGGGATTGACACCCTTTCAGGAGACTTCAAGGTCATCAAGGCATTCAACAAGCCTTGGATAAAATGCTGCTATTCACGTTGGGGATCTTTTTGAAAAGAGTTAATATTCTTGATATTTCCACCCTAACAACCCTTGGTGGCTCAGTCTCTTGGCAGGATTCAATGATCGCAGTAGGAATCACTTACTGGACTAAGATTTGAGGAATCCCTCTTGGCCCTTTAGAAATAATCAGCCACAGTTCCTCGTCAACATCTGGAGTAGATGTCTGAAAAGCTGCACAGCACACGCGAGAACTCTGATCCATGCCTGTTGTGGTACAGGAATCTGATTCAAGCACCAGATGTTCTTCAGTGCTTTCACTAGATTCTAGAGAAACATTTGGTGGAGGTTGGATAGCAACCACATTAGGCCTGGACTTTCTGGCCTCCTCCTTTAAAGACGGCTGTCTCTCAGGATGGGAGGATTCCACCATAGCACACTGAGTCAACAGTTTAAAACAAGAAGTTATGCACTCACCATAACGTTCGATGCATGTAGTCCATCTAGCCTCACATTCTTACCCGTGGGTTCGGAGCCAAACCTCTGTTCCGACTCGGCCATAATCTAGCTCGAAGTCTTTCTATTGGTTGGGCTAAGAGGTATCCCATGCAGCACTGCTCCCTTTCCCCAGATCTTGCTTGCTGCAAGCTCAATCACTCATCCTCCATACACATAACACATAGAGAAGGAAAAACATTTCAATAATAAAAGGAGTACTGAAACCAGAACTAACCTCTAGGCTCTCCAGGATGGGGTGTAGAATATGAACAGTCAAAGCATGTGTTTGAGGAAATTGAGTATGTGACAGTCTGTATGTAGTAAAATGCATTATGTACTGTGAACTTTGAATGAACTCTGAGCAATGAGAAAATGCTGAAAAACAAGAGTCTGCCTGAAAGCAGGAAATGTGCCTTTTATGGAAATGCATCCAATTTTCTTTCTTTGCCCAGAGATATGATGTGTATTGCCTCATGTTTACGGGTAAACCTTTAATTGGTTAATTGCCCTGTATAATGGTCTAATTGGTTCATTTCTCTATTTTTGTATTGTCAGCAATATCACCAGTATATAAGCTTGTTTATTCCCTTGTTCTGGGAGTCTTCCCTGGTGCTTTCCATGAGGCTCCTGTACGTGTGTACTGTAGATAATAAAAACCACTGAAAGAGAGAAAGAACTGTATCTGTCTTCATTTTTAAAGTATTCTGAAACGTAACAATTGGTGCCGTTTACTCGGATCTGAATTGGGAACAAGCTGCAACAGTCATGAAGTGGAAGAAATACTGCTAATGAAAGGGCCCATAACAGATTTTTCTGTTTTTGCAGTGTTTTCTTCATCTCTCTGTATGCTTGCCTTAAAGATCTGAATTTTTTTTTTATGCAGAAAAATATATCATTTCTCTCATTCAGTTGTTTTAAGGTAAGTGGCATGCATTTCTTCTCTGCTATTAAATGTGCAGTATGAGTGTGGGGTAATACAGAAATACTGGCGTCATAAGTATGAAAGGAGGAATGATAGCGGGGTAAAAAGATGTTTATATAACGCCTTAGCTAAACCTGTGTTAAACAAGTACAGCTTACTGAGTGAAAATGTCTGCGAGTGCGGGAAAAATAAATGAGCCAGAAAAAGGTACACCAGCTGGTTATATGTTTTATCGTGTGTCCCGGGACAGTTGTATGTTTTTAAACCAGTGGATCGCCCTAACTAAAGATGATGGTAACCTTGCTTTTCCTGAAAATGGTAGTTTTAATAAAGATATATTGACTAATTTGCAAAAGAAGTTAAAAAAGAAACAAAAAAATACCAGGGTTGTGCTGGGCGGCTTTTAATGATTGCATGTGTGAGGCTAAACAAAGGTAAAACGACTCGGTTGTCAGTAGTCTTAAGGACAAACAAAAAAAAAAAAAAAAAAAATGGAAAACTAAAACAATATAAGTACTCTGTTCTATTTAGTATACACTATCTTTTCAAAGTTGGTAAATCCTCCTCCCTTAGGGTTGCCAGATTATTCCAAACCTTTTGTTTTCTTTTGCTGTGAGCAAAACAAGACTGCCTTGGATCTCCTAGCCCAGCAACGTACTAGGGGCTACCGACCTATTGCTTACTACAGCACTCAGCTAGATCCGGTTGCCTCTGGTTACCCAGCTTGCTTACGGGCCGTAGCAGCTGCTGCTGTTTCCATAGACATGGCAGCTCCATTAACCCTTGGACATGATACAATACTAGCAGTCCCACATGCAGTTCAAGCATTACTTTTAAAAACAAAAACACAGTATCTTTCGAATGCACAACTTACTAAATATGAATTGAGTTTAATAAATAATCCTGCCCTACAAGTCATACGCTGCCCACCACTGAACCCTGCCTCTCTAATACCAACTTCGGATGAGGGCGAACCACATGCTTGTGTGCTTGTAGTTAACTCTGTTCTTTCTCCTAGGTTACACTTGTATGACACTCCTTTGCAAAATCCTGATTTGGTTCTTTTTGTTGATGGATCCTGCTTACGAACAAACTCCGGAGAATTCCAAGCAGCTTGGTCCGTCTGTACACCGACTTAAGTTTTAAGATCAGCACAATTACCCCCAGGCACTTTCGCGCATGCTGCGGAACTAGTGACATTATCGAATGCATGCAAAATAGCCAAGGACAAGTCTGTCACTATATATATATATATATATATATATATATATATATATATATATATATATATATATAGATATGCACACAGATTCCCGCTATGCCCATGGTGTTGTTCATGATTTTGGTATACTGTCAAAGGAACGTGGGTTTTTAACTTCTTCCGGGGCACCCACTAAAAAACATTTTTATATTAATAACTTGTTACAAGACTTATTGTTACCATCTGAAATTGCTGTTGTTAAATATGCAGCCCATCAATCTAATGACTCTTTTGAAACTAAGGGCAATAATTTTGCTGACTGGGCTGCTAAACAGGCTGCTCTATCACAAACTGTTCAGGGACATTTTTTGCAGCCTCTGCAACCAATGGTTAATTTTGATACCACAGTGTTAAAAGCTATACAGGATAAAGTCTCAGAATCAAAAAGGAGACCATGGCTGGCTCAAGGTTGTTTTAAATGCCCTGATTTAATTTGGCAACATTCAGATGGCAGACTGGTCTGCCCAATGTCCATGTTAAATTCTCTTATTAAAGCATATCACTTGCCAGCTCACGTTAGGGTACAAGCATTAATAAAACAAATCCAAAAGGATTGATTTGCCCCAGGACTTTCTGCTTCTGTACAGCATTTTCTTTTGAGCACGTCCTCCACTTGTTTACAGTATAACATTTCAAAAGGCACAATGGCTCCCACACAACCACTGCCAAAACCACTGGGACCATTCTGCGCTTTGCAGTGGGATTTTATTGAACTTCCAACCTTGTGCTCGTTTCAAATATGTTTTAACTGTTGTTGATGTTTTTTCTGGGTAGTTAGAAGCCTACCCATGCGTCAAGAATGATTTCAGTTGCTAAGAAACTTTGTTATGAACTGATACCTCGTTTTGGTGTTCCCTGTCAAATATATTCAGATCGTGGAACACATTTTACTGCTCATTTAATTGATTCACTGTGTAAAATGTTAGGCATCACACTAAAATTTCATTGTCAATATAGACCTCAGGTATTATTGAACACATGAATCAGACACTAAAAACAAAACTGGCTAAAATTACTACTGAAACGGGCCTCACTTGGGTACAGGCCCTACCTCTAGCCCTACTCTCTACGAGAGCTCAGGTACATCCTACTAAAGGTCTTTCTCCTCATGAAATCCTCATGGGACGCCCTATGCAAATGCCCATGACTCCACCACCACCCTTTTCTGAGTATGATGCATTTCATCATAATATTCTCCTGTATTGCACTTCTCTTGTTTCTTTTTTACAGTTTCATCATCGCCATGTAGCAGCAGCTCAACAAACTCCTAATCCTTTCCTGTCCTCGGCACTACAACCAGGAGACTGGGTATGCGTCAAGTCATTCTCTCAAAAACAGCTCTTCAGCCACGTTAAAAAGGGCCCTTCCTGGTTCTACTGATGACATCATCAGCGGTTCGACTACAAGGCTCACCCACCTGGATTCACATATCGCACGTTAAGAAGGTCATCCCATCGAAAGGTTAACAACCTCTACCTTTTGCTACTCCTGAAGTCATACTGTACCAGCACCTGACAATGCCTGACGTTTATCCATTTAGACAACCTCACCAAGTGCAACCGCTATTTCCACAAAAGTACTGCACAACTATTTTGGCGGTTATTCTTGTCGTTTTATTTTGTGGTCATTTTTATTTCCTGCTTCAACTACGCCTCATGCCAAACGAGCTGCATGGCATCCACCTTTCAATACCTATCAAGCCATTAAATACGCTTATGCATCATCCCTCAAAGTATCAGACTGTTGGGTTTGCACTGCTATTCCTACTGTTCATGGGGGATTGATGCTAAATATAGTCCCTTTAGGGGTTAATGAAACCTGGACGAATTTTATCTACGATGCATCAAATGTTATTTTAAAGGACAAAATAGCATTACAGTTGTCCCTCCGTCAAAACGGAACTGTGTGCTTTCAAAAACTTGGTAAAACCAGAGTCGGGTGAAGCCATTGTAACAAAACAGTGGTATATAACTGCACTGCAGACAATTCGGGTTGTGTAACAGACTTTTCACCTGTAAAAAGACTTGTTAAGGACTCTATAGCTAACTTTTCCCAGAAAATAGAAACTGTTTATTCGAAAATATTCCAAGGACTGCAGGACACTGGGGATCGTTTCAAACCTATCAACATCACCATTAAAGTAGAAAATTGTTATTTTGTGTGCAGAAGAAAAGCATATAAATGACTACCAGGAAATTGGTCTGGCAGCTGCTTCCTGGGCTACCTGTTTCCAGCTATTCGACATGTATCTGCATTACCTAAAGGGAACATTTGAAACGTTCAAGGGGTTAAGAAGCCTGCCAATACTGTAGGTCGAGTTGATGCTCATGCTAGTACCAAAGGACTGTCCCATATGGACTTGGGTGATGACGTCATATCATGGGCTAATATAATTCTGTCATATGGAGCAGTGAAATCAATTTGGGAACTGAAAAAGCTATCTAAATTGCTTGAAATATTAAACAATGCTACATTTTCTGCCTTAAAACTAGTGACTAATAGTTCAACATGTGCATGGTTAACCAACCTGTTCTCAGGCTGGGGAGGTGGACTGTTGAAGTTGAATTTATTAATTGCAGTATTAGCAATTTTTGCTTTTCTTGTCTTATTCCTAATCAAAGCACTGATCTTGAAATTAATGTCTTCAAAAACTATGAAGAAAGTGCCTAAGTTTTATATGCCTGCAACTATGAATATAGATGATAAAATGGCAATGTTATCAAATAATGAAAAGACCAGTAGCATGGTTATGTTAGAATTGGGACAAATGTATGATAGGTTAAGTGATGATGCTTACACAGCATCAAATGGGGGATTGTAGAATATGAACACCCAAATCATGTGTTTGAGGAAATTGAGTATGTGACAGTCTGTATGTAGTAAAATGTATTATGTACTGTGAACTTTGAATGAACTCTGAGCAACAAGAAAATGCTGAAAAACAAGAGTCTGCCTGAAAGCAGGAAATGTGCCTTTTATAGAAATGCATCCGATTTTCTTTCTTTGCCCAGAGATATGATGATGTGAATTGCCTCATGTTTACGGGTAAACCTTTAATTGGTTAATTGCCCTGTATAATGGTCTAATTGGTTCATTTCTCTATTTTTGTATTGTCAGCAATATCACCAGTATATAAGCTTGTTTATTCCTTTGTTCTGGGAGTCTCCCTGGTGCTTTCCATGAGGCTCCCACACGTGTGTACTGTAGATAATAAAAACCACTGAAAGAGAGAAAGAACTGTTTCTGTTTTCATTTTTAAAGTATTCTGAAACGTAACAGGGGGAAGGCGGGGGGTAAGTAAGAATGTGAGGCAAGATGGACTACATACATCGAACATTACGGTGAGTACATAACTTCTTGATGTTATGTAGTCCAATCTCGCCTACATTCTTACCTGTGGGACAGTGTCCCCAGCACCTGAACCCTGGGAGGCTCAGTGGAAAATACTCCTGAGCACTGTGGAACCAAAGGAAGATCTGCCTCTGTATACCAAATCCAATTTGCAGTGAGTAATGAAGGTGTGAGGAGATGCCCATGTAGCCGTAGCACAAATATCATCCATAGATGTCCTAGCCTGAAATGCTGTAGAGGTAGACATCGATCGGGTGGAATGAGCCTTCACTCTAAATGGTAAATCCTTACCACATGAGGCATAAATGAAGGAAATACAACTAGAGATCCATCTAGACAAGGTCACTTTGGAAACAGGAGACCCAATCCTATTTTCTGAAAATGAGACAAATAGCTGATCCGATTTTCTAAGATCCTTCGTTCTATGCAAATAAAAACGCAACTGTCTATGAACATCCAGCAGGTGAAATTTAAATTCTGCCTTATTAGAAAACTCTGGAAAAAATACTGACAGTTCAATGGATTGGTTGAGATTACTAACCGAAGCCACTTTCGGCAAAAAGGAAGGGATTGGTTTGAGGGAAACCCTGCCCTTGTGAATTATCAAGTAAGGTGGTCTGATTGACAAAGCTTGGAGCTCCGAGACATGTCTAGCTGAAGTGATGGCTACCAAAAAGATTGTCTTCCAAGTCAAATATTTCAATTCACAAGTAGCTGCAGGCTCAAAGGGGAACGAAGTGAGACACAAAATTTAGGTCTTAAGGCATGACCGGGTCAAAGACTGGAGGGCGAAGCAGCATAGTGCCCTTCAAGAATGCCTTACAAAGTCTATGTGCCATTAGACTGGGTTCATTAGCGACGTGAAAAGTGGAAATAGCCACCAACTGGACTTTAATGGTTGCGGCTGCTGACCCCGGATTGAAAAGCATGGAGAGAAATTCCAGAACTGAAGAAATTGGAGCTGTACAAGGATCAATTTGTCTTGCATGAGCCTAGTTGGAGAGAATCTTTTCCATTTACTGGAATAAATCTTTCTGGTCGAAGGCTTATGGGAAGAAGACAGAATATGAACCACTTCCGGAGAAAAAATGATGAAGCCTGACTAGTGATGGAACTGGAATAGCCAGGCTGTCAACCGGAGGGTCTGAAGAGAGGGATGGAACTGCCCTGACATATGAGTCAGTAGATCTGGCTGTGGGTCCAGAATCCAGGGGGTGGTGTCCATGAGCTAGGGATGGAGAAAGGGGAACCAAATTTGACGAGGCCAGTGTGGAGCAATCAGAATCATTCTGCTTCCCAAGGATTGCGTTTTCTAAATAACCTTTGTCAGCAGAGGAACAGGCGGGAAGGCATAAAGTAGACCAGAGGGCCAATCGTGAACTACAGCATCCATGGGTGACTCCCCCGAGGGGGGATAAGGGTGAAGTAGCTGCTGCACTTGGCACTGAGGAGACTGGCAAATATGTCGCAGCAAGGCTGACCCCATCTGCGGAAAATCTGCTCTGCAACCTGATGAACATCGTTGGGAAGACACTGCCCACGGCCACACTTGAATGACCTCTCTGCAAAGGGGGTACGACTTGGTTCCTCCCTGTTTGTTCAGATACCATACCACCGACATATTGTCTGAGTGGATCGCAATTGTCCCGAGAGGAAGAAAGCTCTGAAGTGCTTGCAACACTAGTAGCACTGCTCTCATCTCCAAGATATTGATATGCAGATGTATCTCGTGTTCCTGCCACGTGCCTTGGACTGTCCTGCTGAGATAATGCCCCCCCCCACCCAATCTGGGAGGCATCCATGGTCACTGTGGCAACAGGAGGGGATGGGACAAAGGGCTTTCCCCGCATTGAGGTTGCTGGTGTGAAGCCACCAGCATAGATCTTGCTTGCACTTGTCTGTGATCATTATAAGATGAGAAAGTGGAAGATGTTGTAGAGACCACTGTGCGAAGAGCAGCCACTGAAGGAGTCTCATGTGTAGCCTCGCAAGAGGAACCAGCATAATTGTTGCAGCCATCATCCCTAACAATTTGAGAACCATTTTTGCCTTCACTTTTTTCAGAGGGAGCAACGCATATACCTGTTGTTGCAAACCCTGAATCCTTTCTTGTGGTAAAAACGCCCTCATGACCACGGTGTCTAACTCGGCACCTATAAAGGTGACACACTGCGAGGGCAACAAGGCGGACATTTCCCAGTTTAGAGTGATACCCAATTGTTGACACAGCTTGATAGTGGCATCTCTGGTCTGTAGTAGCAGATGCTGGGTGGTGGCAGAAAGGAGCCAGTCGTCCAGGTATGGAAACACTTGGAATCCCTGACGTCTCTAGTGAGCCGTCACCACTGCCATACATTTGGTGAACACCCTGGGGGCTGTGGTGAGACCAAAGAGCAGGGCAAGAAATTTAAAATGACTGGTTCCCAGCCGGAAGCGTAGATGACTTCTGGATGCCCTGTCCATCTTTATATGGTAGTAAGCATCCTTGAGGTCGATAGAGCACATCCACACTTTTTTTCCCAACAATGGGAGAATAGATTCCAACGTGACCATTCAGAACTTGGACTTCTTCATGTGAAGGTTCAAGCGGCTGAGATCCAAGATGGGTCTCAGGTCCCCTGTTCTTTTCAGCACCAAAAAGAATCTGGAGTAAGTCCCTAATCCGATCTGGTCTGAGGGGACATGCTGGATGGCTCCTTTTTCTAGCAGCTTTATAACCTCTGAAGCTGCGGAATCCCTTTGATTGGGTGGAACATCTGGGATTCTTTTGATCGTGGGGGGGGGGGTGATATCCTCCGGAAACTATTTTTAATACCCACTGGTCCTGGGTGATGTCTTGTCAGGCTTCTGGGTATAGTGAAATGCAACCCCCGACTGGCTCCGGAGATGCGCAGTCAGGTCTCCCATTAGGAGCGCTGGTAGGGAGAACCATGAAAGGAGTCACGGTCTCCCTGGTTAAGCGGGCCTCCTCTGCCTCTAGGGTAGCATCTACCTGAGTTACCACCCCCTCTCCCCTACCTCTGGAGGGGGAATCACTATGTGCGTCATGAAAAAACCTCTGTGATTTCTTGAACCACATTTTCCCACTCTTCTGGACCTTGGCATAAGGTCTAGAAGGCAAGGAAAAATGGACTCCCACGGCAGACAGAGTTTTTCCCTCTTGCTCGCAACTTAGTGAGAGTGTCCTTCACCTTGGTTCCGAACAACGACAAACTATCAAACGGGGCGTTGGTCAATGTAGACTTGAAGGCATCGGCGAAATTACAGAGGCACATCCAGGAGTGCCTCCTGAGAGAAACTCCGGAACTCGCTGCCCTACTCGTTCCTTTGGCTGTGTAACAGATCAGCCTCATGGAGGAATTAGCAATAGAATTTAGGGTAGACATCTGAGCGTTGACTTTGAGCCACTGCATCAGAAAAGTTACCCTGCAGAGAATCTCCAAGGTCTTTCAGGAGATCTCTCTGAAGCCATGTAAAATGTGACAAGTAATTCAGCAACTGCAGAGTAAAGGCCGCTAAAGAAAACATACACTTCTCATACCGGTCCATGGTCCTAGACTCCTTGTTAGGGGGATGGACGGTAGATGAAGTCTCAGCCAGTTCCTTCTTGGTGGCCGCTGCCACCACCATGGCATCAACTGGAACGTCTTTCATGAGAAACTATTTGTCAGCGGGGGCGGACAGAAATTTGTTGGATCTCCTGGGGACTGGTTCCACAGTGTCAGGGGTTTCCCATACCCTTTGAGAAACGAGATCCAGGAGTTTGTTGAAGGGTGAAGAAACCCAGGAGGTGGAGGGTTGAGCCCCAAAGGCCTTCAAGAACACCGACTTCTCCTCGGAGGAGGGGTTTAGAGTGCCAGTCGCCTCTCTGCTTCAAGATCTCTAGGACATCAGCGAAAGAGATAACCTCAGAGGATGACTTGGGAGACCCCACTGATTCCTCGAGGTCGGTGTCCAACGTGAGAGACTCTTCCTGGGAGTTGATGTGTTTCTATTTGCACGTCCTTTTCTGGGTGGCTCCTCAGGCAAAAACTCTGGGGGGCCCTCAGAAAATTGGGGACCACTCATGGCGGTATCCTGAAGTCTTGGGTCTCCGCTGTCCAAGGATAGGGGGCAATTAGAGACTGATATCGGAGCTGGAGGGGGTAGAGTGTCAGTGCTGTATGATGCAGCTGAGGACCTGGCCAGCATGCTCCGCATGACCTCGAAAGCTGGTCCCCCCGGCTCCGAAGATCGACCAACCATGGAAGACCTCTAAGCAGAAGGGACAAGGTCTGAAGCCGAAGCAAGGGTCAGGCTCACCTGAGCCGAAGCACCGAGAGGGAGGCTAGGAGCCGAAGAGCGTCCCGAGACTTCCCCCTCGGGTCCGACTGAGGAACCATGAGTCCTGGACCCCGTGGACGGAGCTGACGGGGTCGGAGCTGAAATTGGAGCCGATAAGCCAGGATGGGCTAGGAGCCGACCTAGAAGCATCAGACGGCGCCGACCACTCTGGCTCCGAAGGCTGAGATTTGCTCGGAGGATCTATCGACGATGGATGGGTAACGGGCTCCGGAGCCGACAGGGCTGGAGCTGAAAGCAATTTAGCCAGCACCGGTGACTGGAGCAGTCTCTGCACCACTCTATCCACATCAGAGTCCTGGAGGACCTAGAGGACAAGGTAGGAAATCTGAACCTCCTCTCAGAAGGAGACCTGCGAGGAGGAGAAACTGGACTAAAAACTGGAGACCGGCTCCGAGCTAGTATCACCATCACCAGCGGGAGCCGATGTAGGTTTTGTCGATTTACCAACTTTTTTCGGCACCGAAGACAGTGGAGCCGAGGATGCCACAATAGACTTAGTAACTTTCTCCGGAGGCTCCGATAAGACTGATGGAGCCGGAGATCGTTTTTTTGCCTTGGAAGTTTTGTCTCTTTTAGAGGGAGAGGACTTAGCACTAGAAGACCTCTCCAAATCTTCCTCGAAGGAGTGTTTCAGTAATCCCTTCAGAATTAGTTTGTTCTTCCTTTCTTGAAGAACACAAAGGCTGAATGCGTGACAGAACGCACAAGACTCCTGAAGGTGGATAGCCCCCAAACAATAAACACACACACAGTGCCCATCAGTAATCGACATCTTATACCCACATTTACTACATTTCTTGAAGCCCGAAGGCTTATGTTCTTTTGTATCCTTGGACATGATTGGCAGGACACTAGACACAACACAACAGTCAAAATGGACACCAGCAACAAAGTGCGGGAACTAGACTCTAAATAAACTGCAGACACCACACAAGGACCTCTAACTCAAACGGCCCTGACAGGAAACAAGGGAAGGACTAGGTCCTCTAACGTAAGCCCTAGCCTGGAGGGATAGGGTACCTAAAAAACAAAATGAACACAGAAGGGTAAACAGATAACCAAAGGAGGACTAGGTGCTCTAACTGAAACAGGCCTAGCCCATTGGGAGATAGCTAATGGGTTACCAAGACAAATAGTAAGACAAAAGTCACAAAAGGCTGCACAAAAAAGCTTCCACAAACCAACACACCTAGCTATGAAAATAGCTTTTGGAGCAACAATTCTAGTCAAAGAAGACAAAGTTATACTTAGCCACAGCCAAGAGCGAGACCACGTCTGAGCTTTACAGGCAGAAAACGAGATCTGGGGAAAGGGAGCAGTGCAGCATGGGATACCTCTTAGCCCAGCCAATTGAAAGACCTTGAGCTAGAGTATGGCTGAGTCGGAGCCGAGGTTCAGCTCCAAACCCACGGGTAAGAATGTAGGCGAGACTGGACTACATAACATCACGGATTGTCAAGGTATATAGAGAGGGAAGATAAGTGACTATGGATGGTCCTAGAGACAAAAACTTGACAGAGAGAGCACTGTGGATTGTTGTGGGAAGTACCTAGAAAAAGAAAGACACTGGTTGTGATGGTCTTTATGGGGAATCTGCCTCCCACACTGACATTTTCTCTTCTTGGATGACATGAACACAACAACAATAATGAAAATAGAGAAGAAATCCCAGCAGGACACTTATCTGAAGATGGCTTGGTAACCAGCACAACAGACTGGTGTTCAGAACAATGTTCAATAATACTAATAGCACAAAGGATTAAGGCTTTGAACTGTTGATAAGCTGCTTTCTGTACCCAATGCATATGATTTGATTCTTTCCACCTTCCCAACTGTGTTACTCTGAGCAAATCACTTAACCGGATAGTGTTCATGGGCTGCTTTGGAAAGAGCACTTATGTCCACTGGGCTTACCCAGTTAACAAAAGACTAAAATAAATAAAACTAAGTCTAAGAGTTAAGCAAACTCCAGAGTCAGGAACCTAAATCTTCACCAGCAGCTAAACAGAATGCATTGGAGAGAGAGAGAGAGGTGTATTATGTGGCACCTCCCCCAGCTCTGGAGGTTAAAAAGTACAACACATTATCCTTCTTCAAACAGAACTGGATGACTTGATGGCTACCCACAAATTTACCCTGGGACCTACTGGGCTACCCTTCCTTCAGAAAAAGGGGTGCAACCTGGGAGAAGGTATTGGCAAGAAGTTGATGCAATGCTAAACTGCCTTGAAACTCATATGAATATGGAAATAGTATTATGGTTCAATAGATACAGCAATGATAGTGTCATTAAATTCATGAAGGGAATTCCATATAATAACCCAAATCCTTTAATCTCCTAGAAAAGTGGTTACTAAAATCATAGCTAATCTTAAATGTAAAAAAATAAATAAATAACAATATGCTTAACTACTACCATGAAGCATGAGCAACTCCTGTTTCAGTAATAATACTCCCACAAGAAAAGTATCTCTCAGCAAACTACTCGGAGTAATCAAAGACCAGAACTTAAAATATGAATACCACATTGACTAAATCATAGCAAAAAGTAATCAAATTATGGAATACAATATAAATCAATCCATAGCAAATAAACTCTGTAGTAGTATCAACATCTTAAACACATTTATACTCATCTCCACAATCTTCATCTACGTTAATAAACAACTAAACAAACTAGAATGCATTCACAATAAATCAGCCAAGTTTGCTATTAATGTCACAAGGACAACTCACCATTGCACAGCATTAAAGAAAAAAGGTTTGCTTAAGAACTTCAAAATACATTATCAACCAAGTAAAGATTTTATTTATTTACTCATTCATTTGTTCATTCATTCTTTGTTTATTAAGTTTAGTCCCACTACGGTATTGGCATGTTTTCAAGTGAGGCCTCAAGGAGGTATTTACACTACTAGGGAGATATTTGGCCAGACACCGGGAACTTTCTCAACTTGTTATTGTTGCAAGTGGGACCTACTTTGGAGGAGCACTTCCTGTTTCTTTTCCAGGGGCAGAGGTTGACCTGAGAAACAGGGAAGAAAATGGAGATAAGAGATTATGCAGTGGTGAGAAAAACTGAAGAGAAAGCAAGTATCGAAACCTGAGAATGTGTGGAGGATTCTAAGGAGATGTTTCAAAGAAATCTGTTTGATGGAGATGAGTCAGCAAATGATGGCTATATACGTACAACCCTCCAGTCAGCAGGTTTGTGAGATGATTTACATAAAGAAATGGTGATGCAGAGTGAGCCTGAAAATGAAGGAGAAGTTTCCACGGGGGGAGATTATGGAGAAAATACAAAAGGAGGATGCAGAGTCAATCCTGAAGAATAGTGGTGAAAAAAAAAAAAACATATACAGAGAAAGTAAAAGAAGGCAAAGGGGAGTAGCAGAAAAGGTAATGACAATGAAAAACAGAAGCGTGTGGTAAAGATTCAAAGTAAAGACAATAAAGAAATGGACAGGTATGAAGTGTGGAACACTAATATCTCCTTTGGGTATAAACACACATGGGGTAAGAGCATTTTTTCTCATTAACAAAGAGATGTTTTGTGACATTATATTTAAAACCGTTTTTCCAATGGAAAATTTTCTTGGAGAACGTGAAAAAAAGAAAGACTGTAACCCATGGAATCTTTATGTGATAAAAGCATTTAACAGGGAAACTATAAGCAAAATTCATGTACAATTTTGAAAAGAGCTGGAAAGCAGACTTTGAAAGGACATCTGAAAACTTTATGTAAAGAAGTACTGGACACTGCAAACGTTTATGATAAAAGGGAGTTATGGACTGGTGGATGAGCTTGTAATACTGTTTTAAAACCATAAAGACAAAAACTTATACATACACCAAGTATGACAAATCTGAAGTGGAGGCGGGTGTCATAATATACTGGAGACAACCCAAAGCAAGGTTTTTTTTTTTTTTTTTGGAAAAGAAGGACATTTGATAAGTGTGATAAAAGTAAATGTTATATCTGGTGGAAATGGGACATGATGCAAAAATGCAAATTGAAACGTTATAAATGTAACAAAACTACACATTTATGGATGGACTGCAAAAATGAAAGAAAGAAAATGAACAAAGAAGAAATTTTAGAAGCAGCAGCAATAAAGGAAAAATAAATAAGAAAAAATAATAGAGGACACAGAACTTTCTGAAATAAGTGACGAAAAAGACAAACTGAGAGGTAAAGAAAAAAAGAATTCTATTGGTAAAATGGTAAAAGATAGAAGACGAAAATCTAAAGGGATAAGTACAAAAGAAAAGGGAAAGGAAATGGACAAAAAAGAATATATACAACCAATACTTCGGGGTGGGTAGAATGGTTACCAAGTTTCACTCACAGGCACAAAGTACAGTGTCTGTCTATCATAGGGTCGAATTTCAACAAAATATGTGATGCCATTTAGAAACTGATCTGAAGAAATTGCTCATTCCTATAACCCTTGTGACCAAGAGGTAATAACAGGTTCCCTTTGTTTATTGATACAATAAAAAACTGACATGTCAGTGCACATTGCAGTAGTCTTCAGAAGGATAACATCCTGACAGGCTTGTAATGTGAGAGTAGGATAGCTCATTTCTGGGATGCTGACATGCAACCTGGACTCCGGGGGAGACCACATGCTAGAAATAGAAGTTATGTCCTTACCATAACGTTCCATGTGGAGTGTTCATCTCGCCTTTGTTCTTACACATGGGGTTCGGAGCCGATCCTCGGCTCCGTGTCGGCCGCTTGCAAGCTCTGCATCGAGAAGAAGCTTGAGACAACCTAATACCCACAATCCCCCTCTGCCTTTACCTCAGATCTAGTTTGCAAGCAAACCAGTAGTCAGAGAGAGCACACTCATGCCAATATCCCATATGCACAGAAACTAAGAGTCTATATATATATATATATATATATACATATACACACATATATATACATGTCAACTATATACACAACAACTGCAATGCAGAAGCAGAATGCCCCAGACCAGGCACCAAACTGAACGTTCTTCCTAAGGGCGGGAGGGTGGGAATGTAAGAACAAAGGCAAGATGAACACTCCACATGGAACGTTATGGTAAGGACATAACTTCTATATGTGATAGTGTTCAATCTCGCCGTTTGTTCTTACACATGGGTAGCGTCCCTAGCTCCTTGTTCCTGAGGAACTCACGGAAGGACGTTCTTGAGCACAGTGGAACCAAAGGTTGCCCTGTCCCTAGAAACCTTGTCTACCTTATAATGAGAAATGAATGTATGTGGCTTAGACCAAGTAGCAGCCGCACAAATAGCGTCTAGTGGTAGGCGGGCTGCATGAGCCAGGGATGTAGACACTGACCTTGTGGAATGTCCTTTGGGTTTGTGCAAAAGAGTTTGATTTGAAGAATCATAGACATAGATGATACAATCAGTTAACCACTTAGAAAGAGTTCTTTTGGTAACCGCTACCCCTTTCCTGTTATCAGCAAAGGCTACAAAAAGTTGATCAGTTTTTCTGTGATCTTTTGTTCTATCCAAGTAAAACCTTAGCTGTCTGTGAACATCTAATTTGTGCAACATATACTCCATTTTATTGGAGTGATTCTTGAAGAAAGTGGGTAATTCAATGGACTGATTAATATTATTAATAGAACAAACTTTAGGAAGGAAGGATGAATTAGTGCGAAGAGAAACTCTGTCAGAGTGAAAGATCAAATAAGGGTGCTTAATGGAGAGAGCTTGAAGTTCAGATACTCGCCTAGCGGATGTAATGGCTACCAAAAAGAGTCTTCCATGACAAAAATTTCAATGGGCAAGAGGAGGCTGGTTCAAAGGGGGCAGCATTAACTTAGATAACAATAAGTTTAGACTCCAAGGTGACGTAGGAGATCTAATTGGTGGTCTAATATGAAAAGCCCCTTATAAAAGGCTTTACAAAGTCTGTGGGCCATAACAGGAGCCCCACATTCTTCCACATGGAAATTAGAAATGGCAGCCAATTGAACTCTTAATGTGGCAGGAGAAGCACCCTGATGGAACAAGTCTGTTAAAAACTCTAATATTTTATTCAAAGGAGCTATGACAGGGTCCACTTGCTGTGTATTCGCCCAGAATACAAAGCGCTTCCATTTACTAGTATATGTTTTAGTAGTGGAAGCTTTATGAGAAGCCACTAATATATTCTGAACTGCAGGCGAAAGAAGATCAGACCTGGCTAAGTTGGGAATTGGAGCAGCCAAGCTGCTAGATGGAGGGACAAGAGCGAGGGGTGAGGAGCCCCTGACGAGTGAGTCAATAGATCTGGCTCTGGGTCCAGGATCCAGGGTCACCGAATGCAGTGTGTCATGAGGAAGGGGAACCAAATTTGACGAGGCCAGAATGGGGCAATGAGGATTATTGTCCTGTGTAGGTTTTTGGCTTTCTGGAGAAACTTTGATATCAGGGGAAGGCAGGAACTGCGTACAGGAGTCCCGGGGCCAATCGTGAATCAGTGCGTCCCTGGGGACTTCCCTGGAGGGGTAATAGGGCAAAGTAGCTCCTGCATTTGGCGTTCATTGGAGACGCAAACAGATCGCAGGAAGGCTGGCCCCACGCGAAAAATCTTTTCGCAACTGACTGTTTTAGGGACCACTCGTGCGGTAACAGAATTGCTCTGCTCAGCCTGTCGGCTATGACGTTGGATGACCCCGGGATGTGCGTTGCTATCAGAAAGCGACCCGTGGACTCCGCCCATTGCCAGATTCTCATGGCCTCTCTGCATAGCTGATAGGACTTGGTTCCCCCTTGCTTGTTTATGTACCAGACTACCGACATGTTGTCCGTCTGAACTGCAATAGTTCCCAGGGGAAGAAGGGGAGCAAAGTGTTGCAACGCTAGAAACACTGCCCTCAACTCTAGAACATTGATGTGCAGATTGTACTCTAAATTGGTCCATTCGCCTTGGACTGTCTGTCCCTGAAAGATGCCCCCCCACCCTATCAGGGAAGCATCCGTGGTCACCGTAACTGTAGGCGTGGGTAGCACAAATGGTCTCCCCTTGGAAAGGTTGCACGTCTGAAGCCACCAGTTTAGGTGTGTTTTGCATGTGTTCGTTATAAGAATCTCGTGTGTTAGAGGTAGTTGTTGGAACGACCATTGTGCAAACAGTAGCCATTGTAGGACTCTCATGTGCAGTCTTCCCAAGGGTATTGCAATAAGAGAAGCTGACATGAGTCCCAAAACCTTCAGTACCAGTTTTGCTGGGGATTTCCTGGACAAGAAAAGAAGACGTATGTGAGTCTGAAGTGAAAGTATCCTTTCTGGAGGAAGTCTTAGAATTAACTGATGTGTATTTAATTCCGCTCCTATGAATAAGATACTCTGTGATGGCTGTAGTAAGGATTTTCCGAAGTTTACGGAAATTCCTAGGTGAATACACAGTTGAAGAGTATAGTCTCTGGCCTGTACTAGTTGACGCTGGGTGGTGGCAGAAAGGAGCCAGTCGTCCAGATACGGAAACACCTGGAATCCTTGGTGTCTCAAGTGAGACGCTACCACTGCCATGCATTTGGTGAAGACCCTGGGGGCTGAGGTCAGACCAAAGGGCAGGGCTCGAAACTGAAAGTGACTGGCACCCAGCCGGAAGCGCAAATGATGTCTGGATGCCCTGGCCATTTTGATGTGGTAGTATGCATCCTTCAGATCTATTGAGCACATCCAGTCGTCCTTCTGTAAGAATGGAAGGATCGATTGAAGCGTGACCATTTGGAACTTTTCTTTCTTGACGAAGGTATTGAGGTCGCTTAGGTCCAGAATGGGCCTCCAGTCCCCTGTTTTCTTTGGAACTAAAAAGAACCTTGAGTAAGTCCCGAATCCTTTCTGGTCCGCTGGGACTGGTTGGATGACTCTTTTTCTAGCAGCTTTGAAATTTCTATAGCTGCTGGCTCTCGCAGATGGGGCGGTACATCTGGGAGTCTTTTCTTTGGAATGGGATGGGATAGAAATGGTATATTGTAACCTCTGGTAACCACGCTTTTTACCCACTTGTCTGTAGTTATGTTTTGCCAGGCCTGAGGGTATAAAGCTAAGCGACCCCCGACTGCCTCCAGAGCAGGACAGTCGGGCCTCCTCTCAGGAGTGCTGGAAAGGTTTACCAGGGAGCGTATCCCTGTCACGTTGATTCTGCGGACCCCCCTCTGCCGCCAGGGCGGCGTCTTCCACCTCTGCCCCCTCCTCTGCCTCTAGAAGGGGCATCACCCTGTGTGCCTGGGAAAGATCCTTGGGGTTTTCGAAACCACATTTTTCCACCACATTGCCCTTTGGGGTACGGTCTGGTTGGGGTGGAAAAACGGACTCCGACAGCAGACAGAGTCTTTCCCTCCTGCTCACACTGGGTAAGGGTCTCCTTTACTTTGGGGCCAAAAAGAGTGGCACCGTCAAATGGGGCGTTAGTAAAGGAAGACTTGAAGGCTTCCGAATGAACATAAGCGCATCCAGGATTGTCTGCGAAGAGCAATCGCTGAAGCTGCTGCCCTACTCGAACCTTCGGCTGCATAAGAGATCAGCCTCATGGACGAGTTCACAATGGATGTAAGGGTATTAAGCTGCGCTGTCACTTTCTCTGAGACAGCAGCATCTGTAGTACCCTGGAGGGTATCTCCCAACTCTTTGACTAGATCCCTCTGTAGTCGTGTAAAGTGGGTCAAATAGTTCAGGGATCGCATGGAAAAAGCCGCTGAACTAAAAATGCGCTTCCCATACCTGTCCATAGTCCTAGAGTCTTTATTAGGGGGATGGACAGATGAGGAAGATTCCGACATCTCCTTTTTCGTGGCCGCTGCCACCACCATAGCGTCCACTGGAACTCCTTTTGTCAAGTAAGTTTTGTCCTGGGGTGCCGTGATATACTTATTGGGCTTCCTAGGGACTGGTTCCACTGTGTCAGGAGCCTCCCACGCCCTTCGAGCAATAAGTTCCATTAATTCATCGAAGGGCGGAGTGACCCAGGAGGAGGAAGCGAGCACCAATGCCTTCAGCAAGACTGACTCATCCTCAGAAGGGGAAGGGACTGCCAGTCACCTCTCTGTTTCAGGATCTCCAATATGACAGAAAAAGAGACATCTTCTGAAGGTGACTTAGGGGACCCTTCTGACTCATCCAAGTCAGTATCGGATGTCAAAGATTCTTGTGGAGAATCTAAGTGTCTCCTCTTACACAACCTTTTCCTAGGGACTTCTTCGTGGGGAGCATCCAAGAAGCCTCCGAGGAAGAGGGGCACCTCCAGGGGTGGCTGAGACACCGGTGCTCGACGCTTGGTTGTGGCCGTGGGTGCAGAGGAGGATAACGGCCCTTTATGGGGAGGAGAGGTTGCTTCTACTGATGTGGTTGTCTGGGTAGACAACACCTTCCTCATGAGATCGAAAGCCCCCGGGTCCCGAGTCGAAGAATCTCCCGGTTCCGAAGAAATGGGAAGAATCCCCGAGACAGGCACCGAAGGCATCGACCCCGAGGACGGAGCCGAATCGATCCGCGCCGAGGCCCCGAGGGGAAGAGTCGGAACCGAAACGTCAGTTCGACTCTCGGCCCTGGAACCAAGGACAGATCGTCGGCTCCGAGACTCCGGTACCGGGTCCGACGGAGTCGAGGTGAGGGGAACAGACCGAGAAAAGGACGGTTCTGGACCCGAGGGCTCCACAATCAGAAGATCAACCTCTTCCGGCTCCAAAGACTGGACAGGTCTCGGAGGAGGAATGGATGGAGACAATGGAAGGCCTTCAAGTTTCGACACCAACTGGGTGGAAACCGAAATAAGTTTGGATAGGGCCGAATGCTCCAATAACTTCTGCACCACACGATCCACATCGACATCGGAGAGCTTAGAAGAAGAACGGGTCGAAGGAACCGAAGACGGAGCCGACCTCAATAGAGTCGAGGGAGGGAGCTCCATCACCGGTTCCAAGACTCGAGGCTCAAGAACTGATATCAGTTGAACACTCGGCCCCGAAGTCTGTGGAACCGGTGATCTAACTTTACTCGAAGAGCTCGGAGCCGATGACTTGGGCTCCGACGTCTTCGATTCCTTCGAGGATTTGGATGCCTGGTCTGAAGCATCCAGAGCCTCCTGAAAGGAAGGTTTTAATAAGCCCCTGTCCATGAGTTTCCTGCGCCTATCTGTCATGACCCTACCACTAAAAGAGTGACAAATTGAACAGTCCTCTTGTAAGTGGAGAGGGCCAAGGCAGTAGACACAGGAACTATGGTTGTCAGTAACTGACATTTTTTGGCCACACTGGCAACGTTTAAAGCCTGATTTAATTTTCTCAGACATCTTACAGGTAAGATAAAAAGTCAAGTCCAGTAGAGACACAAATCCAGTAGAAAAAAAGTCGAATCCGATATAAAGTCAGTCCGGTTGTCAAATTTTAAGTAAGGGGTGGAAGGCCCCGAAAAACCTTAACCAGTTTAAGTAAACTTAACGGTACCGAGAATTAACCTTACCACACACACATACACAATGTCTACCAAAAAGTACTTTTAGAACAAATTTTACTTCAAATATAACAAAATAAGTTATATCTTATCTGAAGTCGCTCGAGCTAGATCCCAGTGATGCGAACGCAGCAGCGGCAAACTAGATCTGAGGTAAAGGCAGAGGGGGATTGTGGGTATTAGGTTGTCTCGAGCTTCTTCTCGATGCAGAGCTTGCAAGTGGCCGACACGGAGCCGTGGATCGGCTCCGAACCCCATGTGTAAGAACAAACGGCGAGATTGAACACTATCACATCTATCTTTTAAGTTGAAAATTCCCTTGAAATTTCTCCTGCTTCCCATTCTAGATGGGGAGCATCTGTGGTTAATGTGACCGTGGAGGGGGAGGGAGAAGAGACAGCCTGCCTAGGAAAAGATTGTCCGACAAGATCCACCAGCAAAGATGATGTCTGTAAATTGGTTTTATAGGAACTGACAGAGGCTGAAAAAGAGACAGGACCACGAGCTTGTAGGATCAATGTTGCTGGAGAAGGATGGAAGTGATGGTGATTTCCACACTAGATTTCTTAATGATGTGATGCGGGGAAGAATCAAAGATGCTATTTGGCCTGTGGTATTCAAAGGAGAGCCTATGAATTCCAAATTTTGTAAAGGGAATTGATTCTGTTTTGCTGAATTTACAGTAATGCCCAGGAATCCTGGGATCTGACAAACAGATAACCTCTAGCTTGACAACAGTTGATACCTGGTTGGAGCAGTAAGGGGAGTTGCTTAGACACAGACACACATGAAAACTTGACAATGGGTAGGGTACATCCATTCATCCTCACTCAGAAGTGGCAGAATGGACTGAATCATGACCATTCAGAAGTTTGACTTCTCTACATATGGATTGTTTAGATCCAAAATGGAAAAAGGGGAAGTGTAATAACCTCTGGATATTATGCTTAGCACCCATATTTTGTTTAGCACCGACTGGGGGGGGGGGGCAAGATGTAGATGGGCCAACCCTGAAAGCTTCCAAGAACACCGGTTCCTCAGGAGGAGGAGGTTGGGAAGGCCATCCACCTTTTTGATGCAGGATTTCCAGAATGTCTCCAAAGGAGTTATTTTTAAGTGGAGTTCTGGTAAACCCCTCTCCCACATCGAAATTGGTGTCCTCGGTCAGGGACTCCAAGGGGGAGTCCAAGTGCCTCCTTTTGCACTACTTCTTGTGATGAACCACATCTGTGGGATGTTCAAGTGAGGTATCGGAAGAGAGAGAGAGTCCCCTTGGGTGAAGTGGCCTGAAAGCTTGTCTGGGGAGGCTAACCTATGTCAGGATGTAAAGACTCAAAAACCAGGAAAAAAGATGAAGGATGGGGCAGGATCTGGAGGTCGAGAAGACACAGTTCTGGCTGCAGAAAAAGTTCTTTGTGCTGCCCGGAAAGCTGACAGACTCAAGAAGACTCCCCTTCTCTCTCTCTCCCTCTGAGCCAAAGCTATCGGGAGAGAAACAGTACAACATACTCAGGATTTGAAGTCAACGGACATCAGACCTGAGCTGTCGAAGGCCGAGGCCCCTAGAGGAATGGATGGCTCTGACAGGGTTGGAACCACAGCCAATTCCCCAGACAGCATCGATTTTTTTGATCAGAGACCCAGTCTTATCTGAAGGGATCAGAGTAGAGCTGGTACGTGACATATCTGGAGTTGAAATAAGAGTTACTCTCAAAGCCGATGGGGTGTCTCTCGGAACCAGATCCTGTGTCTCCAAAACTAAAGGATGGATTGGAAAAGGTGTTTTTTTGGTTGGTGTCTGTTCTCTCATGGAAGGGTGGGTCAGAAATGAGATAATCCCCATCTGAATCTGCTCTTTGAAGAAGCTTCTCATCATCCTGACCATATCGTGCTGAGAAAAGCTACATGATGGAAGAAAAACCACAACTGTTAAGTCATCAGGTTGGAGGGATGCTTTGCATCCAAAGAAACTGCACTGGCTCAACAGCTCAAATACAAAGGGGTTTGGATTAGAGAAAACCTGACAGTTACCTGTGAAATCCTAGGTTTAGGATTCAAAAAAGTTTTGTTAGAAACTGCACTGGCTCCACAGCTTGGATTTGAGAAGTGATTAACACTTGTTCACTGGATCCTAGCTAGGATCCAAGAAAGAAGCAATTAGTTAAACAGGTCGGATCCAAGAAGTCGTCAGGATCCGAAAAGGGAGTTCGTATCCCAGAGGTGCCTGGCAGTTACCTATCAGAAAGTAGGCTTGGTGACTTCATTCCTCAGTAAATCTTATGAGAGAAGAGCAACAATATAAGGCAAACAAATCTGGACTTTCTGAGAAAATCTGAACAGTTGACAGCTATGTCAGAAGGCTTAGGATCCGAGGAGAGGACTGTCCGACTAGATTGGATCCGTGGGGGAGGAGGTGGAGGTGAATGGTTTAAAAAAGAAGTTAAGTACTCACCATAACATTCCATCTGTATTGTTGATTTTTTCATCTCTCCTCACACATGGTTTTGAATCCGATCCATTGGATCGAACTCGGCCATTACTACACTCATGGCAACCAAAAAGCTCTTGGATTCCTCCCCTTATCCATAATGCATCTCTCCCCGTCACCTCAGATCTTGTTTGCTAGAATTATTCCCATAAATGAAAGAACTGAACTTTAAAGTTGAAAAAAAATTCTAAGGAGACCACTTGTCGAGTATTGGATCATAAAATGGTCAGAATTTTGCTTCCCGTTCAACCATAAAAAACAAAGGTAGGGAGATGGGGTCTATATTACATTCTCGAAAGCCGACAATGTCGAATCTGATATTGTCGACACGAGAATAGCGGAACTGCAGAACATCGAAGAGGTAAACGGAAATCTCCGTATGGAGAGATTTCCATTTACTTCAATGTAGTAAGGTCTCAGAGTTGGTATATTTAAGTTGTGGGGGGTGCAGGGGGGGCTTGCACCCCTGCCTACACCATTTAGTTTTTTTTTTTGTTTTTGTTTTTATTTTTTTTTTTTTGGAACATTCGATGTTTTAACAGTTTGATCAGTAAGGGTAGACCTTTAGTGATTCGAACTGTTAAATATTTGATGTTCCAATATAGACCTGGGGGATGGAGGGTGGGAATGTGAGGAGGGATGAAAACATTGAGAATACAGATGGAACATCATGGTGAGTACATAACTTCTTCATCTGATATTGTCAATTTTTCATCTTGCCCTCACATATGGGACCAAATCCCCAACTACTTTTATCCTGGACGGACTCATGGGAGTATATTCTTCAGAACCATCGAACCAAAGAAGGCTGTTCTCCCAGAGACCAGATCCAACTTGTGATGTGTGATAAAGGTACGATGATTTGTCCATGTGGTCGCTGCACAAATCTCATCCATGGAGGCATTAGTCTGGAAGACTGCAGATATGGCCATGGCCTGGTTGAGTGAGCTTGAATAGGTTTGGAATGATTTATACCTTTTGTGGGGTAAACAAAAGAAATGCAATTAGACAGCCAGTCTGATAAGGTAACTTTGGATATTGTTAGGACTTTTCTAGGACCTGCAAAGGTAATAAACAGATGACTTGTTTTCTGAAACTCTTTAGTCCTATGCAAACAGAAATGTTATGGACATCTAACAAATGTATAACATATTCATCTTTACTGCTGAAGTTAGGAAAGAAAACAGGGGAAAAGTATGGCCTGATTAATACTTATTTGTGAAACAACTTTGGGCAGAAAAGAGGAGCTTGTAAGCAAAGACAGACTGTCTTTATGAGAAATCAGATATGGGGACTGGGAAGATAGTGCCTGAATTTCTGATAGTCATCTTGCAGATGTAATAGCCCACCAGAAATATAATTTTCCAAGATAGAAACTTAATATCTATTCCCTTTCCCTCAAATTTCTTAGACATCACTTCCTGTCTAACTTCATAGTATGCCTGCACAATCCCTCTACCCTCTTACAGACATGCAATACCTTATCATTACCATCTCTCTCCTCGCTCTTCTAACCACTCTAACATCATATTACTTTCAACTTCCTTCTCCACTGCTATATTCCCCCACCTCCAAATAACTTTGATACTCATTTCACACCACCCTTCTACAATATCTCCCCAGCTCTATGTAACATCCCCAACACGTCTTTGTAAACTAACCAGACTACAAATATTCCCTTCTACCTACAAACTAAACCTAAACTACACAAGTTGCACTCGTATATCATTTTACTCTCTCTATCCCCTAGTATCCTACTCATATCTGGTGACATCCACCCAAACCCTGGCCCCTCCCCCACTTAAAATACAAACCCATCTCCCTTATCCTCCACCTCTCTACCACTTCCCCTGACCATCCTCACTCTCTTACTCAAAACAAAATTATATCTAAGCACAGAACCATCTACTCTCTAAATATTCAAATCCTTACTAACAAAATCACAGAGTTCCATGCCTGGATAGCCCACACAACCCCTCACATTCTTTGCTCATCTGAAACTTGGCTTAAGCCACATGTCTCTAACAATGAAATTCTCCCTCCAGTTTATAGTATCTAACGCTTAGATAGATTCCCCCAAAAAAGGGGGTGGTGTAGTCATCCTCCACTTAAATAGCCTAAACCTCTCACGCTTCTCAGCACCCATCCCTGTCTTCCACCCAGCAGAACTCTTAGCACTAAACTGCCACCTCAACCCTCACAAAGAAAAACTAGCAACAGCCTCCATCTATAGCCCTTCTGGAAAAAAATGCCCATCCTAGAAAACATCCTATCTTGGTTCTCCCACAATATTCCCTATGAAACCCTCATCCTAGGTGATGTCAACCTAGACTGGTCCAGACTACAAACTGACTCCCCTCAATTCAATATAAATCTACATGGGTTCCAACAACTAATAACTTCCCTCACTCGACTCCATAAAAACTAGCTCCTCCATTGACTGGATACTGACCAACTCTCCTAAACTCTATCACAACCCCACTACTCCACCAGATCAACTTAGTGATTACCTACTCATCTCAGGCCTTACATACACCTCCCAACCCTAATCATTATAGAGACTATCGAAAACTTTCCAACTTCAATATTTCCCAATTTAACTCTATTCTATCTTCCCCTGACTGGTCGTTCCTTGAACATAGATGATGCAGTAGAAAGCTTCAGTAACATCTTCCTAAATACCCTGAACTGCCTTGCTCCCTCTAGAAAGATAAGAATAAAATTCAACTATGCTCCCTGGCTTTCCAAAGACACAAAGTCCCTTATGATCAAAGGAGATAAAGCCTGGAAAACCTGGACCAAAATTAAAGAATTACCCTTCCTTCATAGCTACAGACATCTCAGAAATTTCACAAAAGCAAGGCAATTCAGATAAAAAGTCCTTCTTCAACTCAGAAATGAATAGCAAGTCCAACCCCCAGAAGTTCTGGTCAGCTATAAATAAAATACTCTCTCCTAGCTGCCCCTCTAACCCTTCCCCCTATCCTAAAACATCCTCTCTAGAAACTGCCACCCTACTTAATAAACACTTTAACACCATTCAGGCACTCTTGCCATCCAATGGAAACACTACAACTCAACCTACCCCTCCCTACCCACCTAACAATAACCCTTTCACCCTACATCCTGTTCCTACTATTATATCCGATTCCTACTTCTTAAGCTAAAACCCTGCTCTCCTTCCACTGATAATCTACCTCCTACCTTCCTCAAACTGGCTGCTGACTCCATTGCTTTCCCAGTGTCTATACTAATTAATAGGTCCATTCAATAATCCACTGTACCTACCCTCTGGAAATCTTTTTTCACTATTCCCCTTCATAAAGACGGAAACTCTACTGACCCATCTAACTACCGACCCATAGCTATTCTATCTCCCCTCTCTAAAATTCTCGAAAACTGCATCCACCTCACAATTACTAAAACAATCTCCTCACACCCACCCAGCACGGTTTTTGTCCTAACCATAGCACAACTACAGCCCTCCTGTCCTTCACTCATATCATTGCTGAGGCCCTAGACAGCAACAAACTAATCTTCTGCCTCTTCCTAGACCTGTCCAAAACATTTGATACTGTCTCCCATCCCGTACTGTTATCTAAACTTGCCAGTCTCAATCAATCTTCCCCCACCCTTTCCTGGTTGTCCAGCTGCCTATCTCACAGGCGGCAGTCTGTTAAATGGCTCTCTTCCTCTTCCCCACTCCTACCCGTCTCAACAGGAGTACCCCAAAGCTCCATCCTTGGGCCCCTGCTGTTCAATATCTTCACTAATGACCTCCACTTACCTTGCAAACAATCCTCCCTCATACAATATGCCAATGATTCAACTCTCATCTCCATCTCTGATGACAACACAGACCTCCATACACTCACTCAGCTTACCTTTTCATCAACTGAATATTGGCTAACCAGTGACTTACTCATCCTCAACCCAAAAAAGACCAAACTCCTCCTATTTCTTAACCGCTCTCTCAGTCAACACAAATCCTCCTTTTCCATCACTTCCTCTAATAACACAATCATTACACCTGAAACACATACTAAACTCATAGGAGTCATCATCAATGATGAACTCAAATTTAATATGCACCTTCTCCAATGCATAAAAAAAAAACAAAAAAACAGAAACTTGGTTTACTTTACCGTAACAAAAGATTCTTAACCCCAAATGCTATACTCTCCCTAGCTCAAGCTCTCCTCCTCCCTTCCCTTCTTTATGCTGCCTCTATATTCACCAACATTCAAGCCACAACCTTAAACAAACTCCAACAAACATATCATAAGATGGCAAAATTCATCACAAACTCTTCTTATAATACTCACCCCTGCTTACCCCTTACATCCCTCCACTGGCTCGAGTTCCCCCACCTACTGTTGCTACCACAACTTCAATGTTACACTTCATTCTCTACAAACTTTCATCCTGCCTTGCTCTCTCTTCCTTCATCTCTATCTACATACCTGCCTGTACTCTTCGTACCTCTTATCCTCTTAACTTCAGTGCACACATTTACTACTTTATACTCGTATCTGTTTGTAACAAACTCTTTCTGTAAATATGTATATAAATCACTACTGTGATCTTTTTAGGACAGACATTACATTTTACTCTAGTCTTGTGTACATTTTTTAATTTGCCTTTAAATATTAGTGTATAATGTTATTTCTCTTTTTTATCAACACATTTCACTGTATTTGTTATCAGTTGTCTGTATTTTAAATATTTGTATTACTGGAGCTTTTCTCCTCGGGTCTCCACTGAAAACGGGCCACAAGCCCAGCTGGACTAACCAGGTTAACAAATGTCAATAAATAAATACAAATAAATAAATATCACAAGTCGCTGCAAGTTCAAATGGGGGCTCAACAATAAGATGTTGCATCAAATTAAGGTCCCATGAGGGAGAGGGATCCTTGTGAGGAGGCCTTAACAACAGGGTCCCTTTTAAGAAGGTTTTCCAAAGTTTGTGGAAAATGACATAAGTTATCCTTCCTAATGTGAAAATCTGAAATGGCTGCTAATTGTACCTTAATTGTAGATGCAGTTGCTCCATTACTGAAAAGGTGGGCTAAAAATTCTAGAACAGAGTGAACAGGAGCTGAGAGAGGAACAACATTATATGCTGTTGAGCCCAAATTACAAACCTCTTCCATTTACTGCTATAATGTTTTTGAGTGGACGACTTATGGGAGGACATCAAAATATGATGGTCTGGTGAGGAGAGCATGGGTTGTCTGGTAAACAATGGAATTGGAGGAACCAAGTCATCAGTTTGAGGTAGTGAAGGTTGGGCTGAATCATTCCTGCCCAGTGTGACAAAGTCAGGAACGGGTTCCAGAATCCTGGGTTACTTCTGTAGACGAGAACAGAGGAATGGAAACCAGATTTGTTTAAGCCAATACGGGGCAATGAGGATTATTGTTCTCTTCCACCTGTTGGCTTTCTGAAGGAATTTGGGAATTGAGGGAATGGGGGGAAAAGAGTACAATAGACTGGGAGGCCAATCATGTAGGAGAGCATCTCTCGGGTACTCCCCTGGTGGGGGGATTAGGGCGAAGTACCTGCTGCATTTGTTGTTTAGGGGAGATGCAAAGAGGTCACAGCAAGGCTGGCCCCATCTGCGGAAAATGTCCTCCGCTACTGTCTGGCTGAGGGACAACTCATGAGGCATGAGAATGGATCTGCTCAACTTGTCCACTATCACGTTGGACTTTCCTGGAATGTGTGTTGCTACAAGAAAGTGGTTGGGTGAGATTGCCCATTGCCACACTCTGAGGACTTCTCAACACAGAGGGTATGATCTGGTTCCTCCTTGTTTATGTACCAGACCACCGACATGTTGTCTGATTGGATCACCACTGTTCCCAGAGGAGGTGCAGTCTGAAATGCCTGCAATGCTAGAAGCACTGACCTCATCTCTAGGATGTTTATGTCCAATTTGGCTTCGTCTGCAGACCAGGTTCCTTTGACTGTCTTCCCCAGATAATGCCCTCACCACCCTATGTGGAAAGCATACGTGGTCACAGTGGCCTGTGGCTGAAAGAGAACAAAGAGTCAAGCTTGCGTTAACTGTTCTGAATGAATCCACCATGAGAGGGTTCTTTTGCATGTGTCTGTTATGAGAATTTGGTGAGACATTGGTTGGTGGATAATTGACCACTGGGCAGCTAGAAGCCACTGAAGTATTCGCATGTGAAATCTGACTAATGGAACTAACACAATTGCTGCAGCCATTGATCCTAATGCCTGTGGAACATGATGAGCAGCTACCTTCTTGTTTCTGATTGATCTGTGTGTTTGTTGCCTGATTAACACTCTGGAGGAGGGAAGTTTTGCAATCATCTGAGGGGTGTCCAGTAGTGTTCCTATGAACTTTAGTTTTTGAGAAGGGTCCAGGTGTGATTTTTGGTAATTTATGGTTATGCCTAGTTCTGTACAGATCTGAAGAACAGAGTCTCTTGCAGGGATAAGTAGATGCCTGACTGGGGCAGATATGAGACAGTCGTCTAAACAAGGAAAAGTACAGTTTTGTACCTACCATAAATGTAGATGTTCGAAGATCCACATTGCTGCAGTCCTAACACTTGGGTAGTCCGCTGTCCCAGTCGGCCCGAATACCAAAGTATAAGGCTGACGTCGGTCAAGGCGCATTTGACTGACATCAGGACGTCAGGGTACAAATGCGCATGACCGACGTCATATCCTCAGTCTTTTCTTGCCCCAGATGTCAGAAGACCCTAAAAAGATAAGGCCAAAAAAAAAACACCAAACACTCCTGTACCTAATATATGTACAATATATACAAATTTTCAAAAATAGAACCCCACCCACACAACCACCCCTAAACACAGAGGGGAAGGAGGGAGGGTAAATTGGACTGCAGCAATGTGGATCTTCGAACATCTACATTTATGGTAGGTACAAAACTGTACTATGTTCTTCATCTCACATTGCTGCAGTCCTAACACTTGGGTAGAATCCCAAAGCAGAGGTAAGGGAGGATGGCTAAACTATAATGAAGCAGGAGCTGCCAAAATGCCCTGCAACACAGCAGTGGCAAAACCAGCCCTGGATTTAGAATAGAGAGGAAGGTGGTAATGCTTGGAGAAAGTATGCACTGAACTCCAAGTAGCTGCCTCCAAAATATCCTTAGTTGCCACCCCCCTTAGAAATGCTGTTGAAGTGGCAGTAGCCCTCGTGGAATGAGGCCTAATCCCAGCTGGAATCTCCTTGCCATGATGGGAATAACAGAATGCAATGCAAAACCCAATCCACTTAGATATAGTTTGTTTTGACACAGGCTTGCCCTGGGAACTCAAAGCAAAAGAAACAAACAACTGCTGAGACTGCCTAAAATCCCTAGTCCTGCTTAAATAATAACGGAACTGCCTGTGTACATCTAAAGTGTGCAAAATCTTTTCCCCCTTATTTTGGGGATCTGCATAAAAAGTAGGCAAATGAATAGTTTGGTTTAAAGCCACACTAGAAACCACCTTAGGCATAAATGAAGGATTAGTACGTAATGATACCCTATCCTTATGAAAAATCAAAAGGCTCAACCGCCATAAGGGCCTGCAATTCAGAAACCCTTCTTGCAGAAGTAATGGCCAACAAAAAGCAGTCTTCCATGACAAGTATTTCAATTCAGCAGTAGCCAAGAGGCTCAAAAGGTTGAAGAGTAAGTTTCTCCAACACAAAATTGAGGTCCCAAGCAGGAGTAGGCGCTCTAGGTGGGGGTCTTATATTCTTTGCCCTCTAAGAAATTGCTTGAACAAAGGATGAGAAAACAATGGTGGGTCACAATCATAGTGAGCTGAAATTGCTGCAGCATGAACCTTAATGGAAGAGAAAGACAAACCTTTGTCCAATAACTCAGTAAGATATTGAAGAGCCACACTCAAATTAGGCTCAGAAACATCCAAATCCTTTGCTGCACTCCAAAATAAAAATCTCTTCCATTTTTCTGCATACACTTTACCGTACTAGGTCTTCTGGCTTCCATAATCACATTCAAAACTTGTTGAGGAAGTTGAGACCTGCTGTGGTTCAAAACAGAATATGCCAGGCTGTTAGATGAAGAGAGTGAAGCTTGACATTGAGAAGATGACCGTCCCTCTGAGACAAAAGGTGTGGAATTAAAGGTAAAGGCCATGGAGGCTTTCTTACCAGATTCCTCAGTAATGGGTACCAGTGTTGCCGAGGCCAATCTGGAGCTATCAAAATCATCCTTGGCTTGTCTTGTCTGACCTTTAGGAGTACCTTTGGGAGGAGAGGCAGAGGTGGAAAGGCATACACATGAAGATTTTCCCAACTGAACGAAAGAGCATCCACTTTCCAAGCTGTGTGATGAAACCTTTTCGTGCAAAACTTTGGCAGCTGGTGGTTTAGTGGAGAAGCGAACAGATCTATGTCTGGAGTTCCCCAGGACACTGTCAATTGTCGAAATACATGAAGATCCAGTTTCCACTCGTGGGGATCCATGATTTGCCTGCTTAACACATCTGCTAAGGAGTTCTGTGCTCCTGGCAGAAACCTTGCCTGTAGATTTAGCTGCAAGCTGAGCGCAGTCTCCCACAAAATCATTGCTTGCCTGCATAGAGGATAAGAATGTGTTCCCCTTGCTTGTTGATGTACCACATGACAGTTGTGTTGTCTGTTAGAATCAACACCTGCCCAGGAAGAAGTAACTCCTTGAAAGCCATTAATGCAAACTGGACTGCTAACATCTCCTTCATGTTGATATGTAGATGCTGTAGTCTGGCAGGCCACTTGTCTTGTATCCACTTTCCATTCAGATGAGCTCCCCAAGCTATGTCTGAGGCATCTGTCGTTAGAATCTGACTCGCCTCTGGCCGGGTCACAGAGAGTCCCTTGTTTAGGTGACATTCCTGAGCCCACCACAAAAATTCCTTTTGAATGCAAGGTATTATTGGAATGATAGTGTCCAAATCCTGGCAGTGCTGTGTCCATACATTTTTTAGATTCCATTGCAGCTTCCTCATATGCAGTTTGGCATTGGGAAGCACCAGAATACAAGATGCCATGAACCCTAATGCTTGAAGGACTGTCCTTGCAGTCAGCACGGACTGATGAGATAGTTGATGGAAGTAAAGGGATAGACTCTTTTGTTTGTCCGGGGTTAAAAAGGCCATCTGGGCTGCTGTATTCAGTCTCACACCCAGAAAGCACATGTCTTGAGAGGGTACTAGACTGGACTTTATTTCGTTCACAGAATACCCCAGGCATCTTAGCACTGCTATCACATATTCCAGATGCTGAAGAAGCTCGTCCTTTTCTTGAGCCAGAATCAGACAGTCGTCCAAGTAAGGATAGATTTGTATTCCTTTTAGCCTGAAAAAGCTACAACTGGAGCCAGAACTTTTGTGAATACTCTGGGCAGTAGATAAGCCAAAGGGCAATGCAGAGAACTGATAATGTGAATTTCCAGCTCGGAAACGCAGATACTTCCTGCAACTGAGTCTGATAGGCACATGAAGGTAAGCCTCCTTGAGATCTAAAGTTACCATCCAGTGATCTTTGCCCAGCAGAGGTAAAAGCTGTTGTAACGTCAACATTTTGAACTTGGGAATGTCCAAATAAGTGTTGAGGATAGACCAATCCAAAATTGGTCTCCACGTGTTCCCCTTTTTGGTACTAGGAACAGGCGAGAATAAAATCCTAGGCCCCTTTCTGGCACAGGAACCGGCTGAATGGCCCCTATCTGGAGCAACAGAGAAATTTGCTTGTGAGCCTCTTTTCTTTGTATAGGAGGAATGTCTGGCATGCCTTTGAAAGGAGGCAAGGTATGGAAATAAAACCTGTAACCGTGGTGAACGATATCCAATACCCATCTGTCTTGGGTAATAACACTCCAATTTTCTTTGAAAAGTGCCAGCCTTCCTCCCAAAGGTGCTGCCAGACGAGAAGGCTCTGGCAGCTGAAAAGGCAAGTCATTGGGTCTGCTTACGAAAGGACTGACCCCTGCCCTCACCAGAAGACTGGGCAGGCGAACTGCCTGTTCTAGGCCTAAAAGAACCTTGAGCTCTGCCCCTACCACGTCTAGATCTACCCCTAGACTGAGAATCATAAGAAGGATAAGTCCACCCCTTAGTAGGCCAATTTCTACTAAACTTTGGAGGCTGAACCTGCAAAAATCTTTAACAGTCTGCATAGACTTAGCCTTGTCCTCCATTTTCTTTAAAACTGCTTCCACAGGCACCAAATAACACATCAGATTGTAAAGGAGCATCTAAAATCCTTGTCTTTACATGTTCAGCTAAATTCTGATCCCTCAGCCAGGCGTGCCTGCGAAGAACAGAACCAGTGGCTGCCACCCTCGAAGAGGCCTGTACAGCATCAAAACCACATTGCAAGGAATGCTTACCCACCTGTTCAGAAACATGAACCAAATCCTGCAACTCTTTACACTCAATACCTTCCGCCAGAGCATCCACCTTAGACTTCAATTGTGAAAGGAGATAATTTTGGTATTTCAACATGTGAAACTGGCAATTCAAAGCCCTCATGGCTAAAGTGGAAGAAGTATACACCTTTTTCCCCCATCTATCCAAAGCCCTTGCCTCTTTATCAGAAGGAACAGGATTTTTAACAACAGAAGCCTTAACACCTTTAGGGCCCTGAGAAACAGTTTCGGGTCTGCCCTAGGACTCTTAAAAGATACTTATGAGCTTCAGGCACCCTATAATACCTGTCCGGTTTAACTGGGGCAGGAGGCAAAGAATCAGGGTTCAGGAAGCCTCTGCAAAACATCCTCTACCACATCCAGAACAGGAGGTATAGCTAAAGGCCTATGCTGGGGTAGAAACAAAATTCCCTAAGCCTTTTCCTAGAATCAGAGAAATCTTGACCTTCCCATTTAAAATGCTCCCTCATGGAATGAAGAGTCTCTGAAAAGAAAAATCCTCAGGAGGAGAAGCCGAAGGTGTAGAGTCATCTACATCAGAATCAGAATAAGGAGGATACTCCTGCAAGTCTTCAGCCGAAGACTCAGAAGCCTCCGAACACTGCTCAAAACTCTCAAGCTCAGGTTCCACCCTAGGCCTCTTATCAGGGGGGGGTAAAGAACCTCTAATCATAGTAATCAAATCTTCTGCCATTTTAAGCATATGTTTCTTAGGCAGAGACCCTGAAGAACTAGGGGAGACCCCACTGAAGTTAACCCTGGCCGGCCTCTAGAAGGAGCCTTGGAAACAGAAGGGGAGGGCCTAACCACCTTAGAAAGGGAGGGGAGAACAGCTACCTGAGAAGCCCCTTCAGCCTGGCCTACCTCCTGAGAGGACACATCTTGTAACAGTAAAGTCTCTCCCTGAGAATCCAGAGGAACTTCTGGTAGAACCACCGGCTTCACCGAGCCCTCTAAAGAACCGACGTCCGGGACAGACGGTTCTTCCACCCTAGGCTTCGCTGCTTTGTCTTTGCGCTTTTTAGACGAAGCGGCGCCGGAGCATCCGGCGGCATGTTGTAATTACAACGCCCTCCAAAAACTAACCTGGCACAATCTAATCTTCTCTTAATAGTGCGTTTGTTAAATCTAGCACAAGAGCGACAGCCAACAACGTCGTGTTCAGGCCCTAAGCAAGGTATACACAATGTATGGTAATCTCTATGAGGTATCTGTTTCCCACAAGAAATACAGTTATTCACTTTTTCTGACATCCGGTTAAATACTGAGGCAAGAAAAAACAAAATATTCCCCAACGGGGTACTTAGCCAACTTTGATTCGGTCTGAAACTCCGACTTCAGAAAATTTCAGAACGCCAACCTGCACTCGCAATACTGCTTCTGCATCGGACCATGCGGCAAAAAAGACTGGGGATATGACGTCGGTCATGCGCATTTGTACCCTGACGTCCTGATGTCAGTCAAATGCGCCTTGACCGACGTCAGCCTTATACTTTGGTATTCGGGCCGACTGGGACAGCGGACTACCCAAGTGTTAGGACTGCAGCAATGTGAGATGAAGAACATCACCCAGAATCCTTGTTATCTCAGTGAGCCACAATACCTCCCATGTATTTGGTGAGCACTCTGGGGGCAGTAGCGAGACGAAAGGGCAGCGCTCATGACTGGTTTCCAGCCAGAAGTGTAGGTATCTTCTGGAACATCTGCCCATTTTATATGGTAGTATGCATCCTGAAGATCTATAGAGCACATCCAATCGTCCTGCTTCAGGAAAGGAAGTATGGACTGCACAGTAACCATTCAGAACTTGTAGCGTCAAACTGATTTGTTCAATCTACTGAGATCTAGAACTGGTCTCCAGTCCCCTGTTTTCCTTGGAACCAAAAAGAACCTTGAGCAAGTTCCAAATCCTCTCTGGTCTCTGGGAACTTCTTGGATGACTCTTTTTCCAGTAGTTTTTGAATATGAATGACTGCTTTATCCCTTTAACTGGGTGGAATGTCTGGGATTTTCCTGTTTGAGGGGGTTGTTGAGAGAAGGGAATTTGGTAACCCCTGGATATTATCCTCTGCACCCACATATCAGAAGTCAACTTTTGCAAGGCTCTCCAGTGCAGGGATAATCGACACCCGATTACCTCCACAGTTAGACAATTGGGCCTCCTTTCAGAAGCACTGAAAAGGTTTCCCAAAGAAAGACTCATGGGGACTTGGTTCTGTGGGCCTCCTCTGCTGCAATGGTGGCGTCTTCCATTATTGTTCCCTCCTTTGCCTCTGGGGGAAAACTCTCTGCGTGTGTCCTGGTAAAACCCCGGAAACTTTTTGAACCACATTTTCCACTGCCTCTCTGACCTTTATAGTAAGGTCTCTGAGGAGCTGAAAAACATATGCTCATGGCAGAAAGAGTCAACTTCTTTTGCACACTTGGATAGCATACCTTTGACCTTGGGACCAAAAAGTGATGTGCAGTCAAACAGTGTGTTGACGAATGAAGACTTAAAAGGCTTCCCAAAATAACATAGGTGCATCTAGGCATGCCTCCTCATAGAAATGCTGTAACATGCCACTCTACTCATTCCTTCAGCTGCATGTGTGATGAGCTTCATGGAATAGTTAACTACAGAATGTAGGGTCACTAACTGGGAAGTTACCTTTCCTCTTGCTCCCTCAGCTACTGCTCCTTCAAAGGTATCTGATAGCTCCTTGATCAGATCCCTTTTCAACCTGGTGGAATGAGAAAGGTAGTTCGGCAATCGCAAGGCAAAGGTCACTGAAGAAAACACTCACTTCCCACATCTATCCATCGTCCTGGAATTCTTATTAGGAGGATGAGTAGTTGAACTCTCCTCTGAAAGTTCCTTCTTGGTTGCAGCAACACAGCATCCACTGCAACCCCTTTTGTCCAGAAGGCCATGTCAGTTGGAGCAGTAATTATTTTGTTCAGTCTCCAGGGGAGAGGTTCGATGGAATCTGGGATCTCCCACACCCATCAAGAGATCAAACCTATGAGATCATCAGTGCGAGGGGTCACCCAAGAGGTAGATAGTCAGGAACCAAAGGCAGCCCAAGTACACCGACTCCTCAGGTGAAGGATTACTGGACTGCCAGATGCCTCTCTGTTTCAGAATCTTCAGAACCTCCCTGAAGGAAACATCCTCAGGAGGTGACTGTGGGGAACCTTCTCCCTCACTGAGGTTGGTGTCCTCTCTGTGGCGGACTCTTCCATGAAGTTCAAATGCTTCCTCTTGCAAAGTCTCTTCCAAGGGACTTCCTCAGTGGGGTGCTCTGGGGAGGTATCGGAAGAGGCTGGTGTACCCTGATGGGTATCTTGGCATCTGAGGTCCCACAGTCCCTGTGGAACATCTTTTTCAAAAGAGGTGGACAGGGAACATTGATGGGATTGAGGATGCAAGGGGGCAGGTGACTTCCTAGAAGTGGTGGCAGCTACAGCCCTCTCCAAAGCCCCAAAGGCTGACTGCTCCTGAATGAAGGAGGACCACAGCTCTGACAAGCCAAGCTTGTGGGGCTGACTCCCCTACAGCCCAGAAGAAAGCTCGCCTGGGATAGAAGATAGGGCCAAGCTCACCTGCACAGAAGCCCTGAGACACATCAACTGCTCCAAAGAACCAGGAGTTGAGCACACTTGTGCTCTGCGAGGTTCACTTCAACTCCAGGAACTCTCCAGATACAAAAAGGCTGAGGAGCTCCAATCAGAAGTCTGATCTGAGGAAAGAGACCTCTTTGGACCCGAAATGGAAGGGACTGGGTGAATTGGATCCCACGACTCCAAAGCTTTCCTGAAGTCGGAGGAGGTGTAAGTAGGGGAATGGATGGCTTGCAGAGACCTAGAACCATATGGGTCAAGACCGAGGGGGACTTAGTGATGCCCTGCACCCACAACATCTTCTGTACCATTCGTTCCATGTCTTCTTCAATAAGGGTCCTGGTTGAATGGGAAGAGGAAGCCAACAGGGATTTAGGTCTACTTAAAAATTGGGATGATACCCTCAAAGGAACGGGACTGATGGTCATGGAGTATGTTGCCCTTGGAAGTGACATAATTGGTTTAAATGGACTTGTTGCTGGATCCGACATCAAAGGACCCAATCTATCTTTATCCGACAGACCTGGAGCCAAAGAAGTTGTATCCAGTTTAGAAATGCATGAAGCTGAAGGCTCCTGCCAGGTCAGAGATTCTGAAGATTTTGGAGTTTTAGTTATTGGTTCCGAAGGGTCTGTCAGAGCTGAGAAGGCCTCCTCTTTCCTCTGTCACCACACTTGGAGGAAAAGGAAGAAGCAGGGCTCAAATGAGCAGATTTTGATTTAGAGGAGTTCACCAATTTAGGGTGACCACCAAAAACAGCCACCTCAAAAGCAGATGGTAGCATGCTCCTCAAAATGAGCTTATGCTTCCTCTCAACCAAAGCTCTGTGGTTGAAGGAATGGCAGATCGTACAATCTTCTTGAAGATGAAGGGGCCCTAGACAATAAACATACAGGGAGTGCGAGTCACTGAAAGGAATTTTATGACCACACCATGCATTTCTTGAATCCTGCTGGTTTATCTTTGTTCTCCTCCATGTGGAAAAAATATAACAATGGAGAATACACAGACGCACACAAAGCCAAAAGACAGAAAAAAGAAAAGTTTATATAGACACACACACACACACACACACACACACACACTGGATATAAAAAGTGTACACACCCCTGTTAAAATGCCAGGTTTTTGTGATATAAAAAAATGAGACCACAATAAATCATTTCAAAACTTTTCCCACCTTTAATGTGACCAATGTCTTGTACAATTCAATTGAAAAACAAACAAATCTGTTAGGGGAAAAAAATAAAAAAATGTACAATAAGCTGGTTGCATAAGTGTGGACATGCTTAAAATAATACTTTGTTGAAGCACCTTTTGCTTTAATTACAGCATTCAGTCTTCTTGGGTACACACCTGCCATCAATTAAAGAGACTCTGAATAACCCCCAAATAAAGTTCAGCTGTCCTAGTAGGATTTTCCTGACATTTACTCAGTTGCCTGCTACAGCAAAAGCCATGGTTCACAGAGAGCTTACAAAGCATCAAAGCGATCTCATTGCTGAAAGGTATCAGTCAGGAGAAGGGTACAAAAAAATTTCCACAGCATTGGATATATCATGGAACACAGTGAAGACAGTCATCAAAAAGTGGAGAAAATATGGGACAACAGTGACTTTGCAAAAAACTAGAACTCCCTCCAAAACTGATGAAAAGACAAGACGAAAACTGACTGAGGAGAAGCCTCTGGTAGTAAGCAAGGATTTATGTTATCATGCTTTTTTCTGAAGAATAGGAAGTCTGCAACTTAGAAGGATGTCAGTATTTCGTGACTACAATCCTTTGATCATCTCGGTCCTAACACGAAGTAAACAAAGTGACCATCCGGGAGAGACTGCATAGCTAAAGATCTAAACGGGGATAAGACAGAGTGGAAATTAGTAACTGCATAAAATACAGTGGGCCGGTACTCTTATGCTTGTATTTCGTATGTTTAAAACAGGAAGGGTATGGGTCACAATCCTGATGCTAGCTGCTAAAGAGTGCCATTCCACAGTGCAGAAAGCAAGGCAGCAACAGATAACACCCAGGCTGAGAAGTCACAGCAGTGACAAAACAGGTTGTGCTCCTGGAAGAACTCTATGTGAGCATAGCAAAGATATCACTGAATCCCCATGATGCCCTCCAGAAAACTCTAATCATCATCTCCTTAAAAATTTAAACTTTGCTCTCACAACTTAGAAAGCAGATAGACTAACAGATTTGCACCAGCACATTTATTTATTTTTATTTATTTTATATTGGATTACCGGGTTGGTCTGACTAGGCAATCGGGTGCCCGTTTTCAGCAGAGACCCAGAGAGAAAAGCTCCACGTACATGACAATCATAAAAATAAAACACAAATAGAAAATACAAAAGCTCCACATACATGATAAAAATACAACAATCAGATACGAGTATAAATTCATAGAGCAAACAATAGTATATCATTGCATAGTATGACGAGAAGTTACATAAGTCTACAATATATAGAGTGTACAGTAGTAAAGCAGAGAATATAATGTGAGTAAGAAAACACAGTAATACTATATTCAGTTATATACATTCATTTAAAAATACAGCACGTTATGGTAAGTTTTTTTGTGTTATGACCTGAAGAATATCAAGTCTGAAAAATTAAATGCCTGTAATAAATTTTTCTGACTTCGGACTGCAGTGCTTTGCCAGAAAACTACAATTTTATAAGAAAGGGCAGTGGAAGGGAATAGAAAAAAGAAATACACGTACAAAACAGGATTCCGTAACTAAGAAGCGCTAGTCCTGGGACTACAGACCTTCAAGGCCAGTAACCGTCAGAAAGGACACCAACGAAGCACCTAGAGACAGGAGGCAAGAGAAAAACTGCAAACCCCCCCCCCCCCAGCAAAATTATAACGTACAAGGGCACAGGGGCTAAACAGGGGAAGAAATAATCATCTAAAAAGAATAGTTTTTCTAAAATCTTACCATAACCATAGATGTACTTCTCTTCTATAGGCTCCAGTATTCATAACATGAGGGATATTTCCTTTGGAGAGGCAATTTTAAAGATGAAGGACTTCTTTAACTGGGATTGTTGCCAGGTTTCTGAGATTCAGAAAAGGTACTATGACCTCCTGCAGATGGAATCCCCTAATCCTTCAGCCATCCCTCCATTCCTGCCAGCCTTCTTAGATGCCTTCACCTGAAGGTATGGTGGGCATCACATGCAAAATTGTTACGTACTTACCATAACGTTCCATCTGAGTTGTTGCTTTTCATTTGTCTTCAACCTGTGGGACTTTGATCCGGCTTGGCCATACACTCCAGCACCAGATCCAAAATCCAAGCTCCTCCCCTACCCATAATGCCCCACTCTCTCTCCTCCCCTCAGACAGAGTTTGTTGCAGAACAGCACCAACCCCTCTAGTATAACAATATTATATCCCTGACCAAAAAGGGGGCATAGACATACACAGACACAACTCTAGCCAAGAAGGAGCCTATGGCTGCCTCTGTTCAGTCCACTACACAGACAAAAAAGGGCGGGGGAAGAAGGGAGGGATGAAGATAAATGAAAAGCAACAACTCAGATGGAATGTTATGGTAAGTATATAACTTCTTTATATGAAGTTGTTGTTTTCATTTGCTCTTCAACCTGTGGGACAGAGTCTCTAGCTACAACAACCTTGGGAGGCCGTCATGGAAGGATGTTCCAGAGCACAACTGAGCCAAAGGATGCCCTGCTTCTGGAAAGAATATCCAGTTTCTAATGTGAAATAAAGGTATGAGAAAAGGACCAGGTAGCAGCAGAACAGATATCATCAATAGAGAACCTAGACCAAAAGACCACAGAAGTGGATACTGATCTGGTGGAATGCGCCCGGATGGGACCATGTAGAGACAAACCTTTGGAAAGATAGGCCAAAGCAAAGCAATACACTCAGAAATCAAATGAGCAAGAGTAACCTTAGAAACAAGCTTTCCTAGATGAGGCTTAGAGAAAGACACGAAAATCTGATCCGACTTTCACAAACTTAGTTCTATGCAAATAGAATGCAGCTGCCTGTGAACATCAAGTACGTGTAATTTGTATTCCCCTTTGTTTTGGTAATTCGGGAAAAAAACTGGCAAATTAATAACCTGGTTAATGTTCGCCTCAGAAGCCACCTTTGGCAAGAAGGATGGGTTAGTCTGAAGAGACGCTCTGTCTTTATAAAAGACCAAATAAGGGGGCTTGATAGATAATGCCTGTAGTTCGGAAACCCTCGTGGCCGAGGTAATAACCATCCAAAAAGCCATCTTCCAAGATAAGAATTATAAGTCAACTGTGGCAGCTGGTTCAAATGGAGGAGAAGCCAATGCCTGTAAGACCAAAGTTAGATGCAATGGAGGCATTGAGTCATTGACAGGAGGATGGATAAGAAAAGCACCCTTCAAGAAGGCCTTGCAGAGCTTGGAAGAAGCCAAGGAAGCAGAATTCTCACCCACATGGAAATTATAAATTGCTGCCAACTGAACTTTAATAGTAGAAAAACTAGCCCCGGTATCAAAAATATAGGCTAGAAAATCAAGAATGGCAAGGACTGGAGCTGTAAAAAGATCCAGATCATGCTGAAAAGCTCAAATCGAGAAATGCTTCCATTTGCTAGAATAGATCTTCCTGGTTGAAGCCTTATGAGCCACAGTCAAGACCTTCTTCACAGAAGAAGAGAGCCTGGGAGTCCTGCCTATCAGGGAAACTGGAGCAGCCAAGCAGTGGGCTTCAGGCTGACTAAATCCAGGTGAGGAACCCTTGACAGGTGTGTGATCAGATCCAGAACCAGATCCAGGGTCCAAGTAGGACACACCAGATGAGACCTCAGAGTGGGGAACCAAACTTGATGAGGCCAGAATGGGACAGTGATGATGACTGAGCTCCCCAACCATTGTGCTTTCTGAATAAACTAGGGGACCAGAGGAAGAGGAGGATTAGCATAAAGTAGACCAGAGGGCCAAGCATGGACTAAAGCGTCTCTGGGTGACTCCCCCAGAGGGGGGAATCAGAGCAAAATACTCTCTGCACTTCGTGTTGGAAGGAGAGGCGAAGAGATTGCAGCAAGGATGGCCCCAATTTTCGACGATCATATCCGCTAATGACGGATTGAGAGATCACTCGTAAGGCATTAGAATAGACCTGCTCAGCCTGTCTGCCAGAATGCTGGACTTCCCTGGAATGTGCATTGCCACCACAAAATGGTTGGAAGCATACCTCTCAACCTGGAAACATCAAAATCTGGACAAGGCCCATGAAAAATAGGTACAAATCTGTACACTGATTAACATAAAATTTGCATACAAAATTACGTAACCCCACCCACTGCAACGGAATTGTGGGATACCAACTTTCAAACACATACTGAAGAATAGACAACCAAAATATGACACCAGAGTCCCCCTGCAGCCATTCCAATTGCCCAATGCCTGAATATTTCACCCCCCATTTACCATAAACACTAATGTGTGCATACTGCATTACTTCTACAATGATTTGGATTTTATTTTTACATTTTATAGCACAATGCACAAACATTAATAGATATCTGCTAATTAAATAAAGCATTACTGTCTCACAATGAAAACAGACTTGGCATTAAAACTTCTCTGCTCTTGAAACTCACATTTATTGAAACAGCACTGAAACCCACACCACATCCAAAGAAAATGCATCTGGCCAGTGGTGGATAAAGATTACTTTTGGGCTGTTTTCAAATCATTGGACCCTTGCACACAAAACAAGAAACATACACATGTTTTTTGATACACCTTCCTGACTTTATTAAATTATATTCCTTGTACAATACAGCACACTTGTTAGAGCGCATTTTAAATGTATTGTTTGACATTTTTCCAATAGGTAATGAAACAAAATGCATGAACCAATAATGACAAAACTGCCCAATTCATAACATTTCCATCATAAAACTCTACTTCCACACCCACACAATATATACATACATATATAATGACAGTAGTGTAAGCCACAGGCATCTTGCACAGCTTCTTGCACTTATTTTCAATTTCAGTTTTTTTTTTTTGGGGGGGGGGGACAAAAGGCCAAAACCAGGGACACATTTTAAATATTGCTTGTATAATTTTGGAAAGTTTCTAAAATAAAATGTTGTGTTACCACCATGCATTTCACTGCCAAGGCTTGAACCCAGGACCCTATGTACTACAGTCAGAGCAACATACCACTATGCCAAATCAGTAGTTTCCTGTAAGATAGGAAGACAGGAACTTAAATGGCTATCATTTAGTGAATTCAGTTCTCACTTCTCACCATAGCTCTCAACATCATAGCACAAAGAACATGGAAAAAGCCAATAATGGGGACAAATTTCAAATACTTATCATCTTAGAAAATTGCTAGAATAAAAGGTTTTGTGTTACCATTTATTTTCTGAAGAATATGAAGTCTAAAATTCAAATGCCTGTCAATATTTAGTGAATTCAACCCTTCAGTGATTTCTTTGCTACAAAAATCTGGAAAACCACAGATTTTATAAGGAACAGATAAAAACCACGAGGCATAAATTCACAAGTGGTGGTGGCTATGGACGTTAGGCTCTTTTTACTTTGTACCCAAGGTACAGGATTTGAGCCTGAGTACCTCAAGCCACCAGGTGTATTAAAAATGGGGCATTTTCACACACACCCACACAACACCCCCACACACACACCCAGGAGGAATGGGAATAAATCTGCATCGCAAGTGTAATGGCTTCCATTCACAGCTGCTTTCTGTTCACACAAAATGGCTGGCTCGCAAGTGCCGGGTGTACAAAATAATGGCTCTGCCAGAATAATAATGCAACTGCAGCAGTGAGTTATTTCTGTTCACACAAAATAACGGCTCACAAGTGAAGCCAAAGACAATGTTTCCCCGCTCTCCATTTGAACAGTCGGAATGCACTCACATCCATAGTGAGCCAGCCAGGGTGCACGTGAGCCCTTGAGCTCAATTCCGACAGGCTGGTAGCCCCGACGGAGCTCAAAAAGCGGAAAAAAAAATAAAAATAACAAAACCTGAGAAAAACTTGGAAATGAAGGGGCGCCACTCAGGAATCGTGGCACCCCAGTATCTGGACCCCAAAACTCGGTAAAAACGGAGTAATTGGGTATGGTTGGGAGGTATGGTCAGAATACATCACCCACTCCAACAATCTCATTGCTTTGCGGCAAAGGGCATAAGATCTGATTCCCCCTTGTTTGTTGATGTACCAGACTGCTGACATGTTGTCCATCTGAATAGCAACAGTCCTGGTAGGAAGGGAAGGCATCGAGAGCTTGTAACACCAAAAACACTGCACTCATCTTCAGGACATTGATATGCAAACTGGTCTCTAGGGAAGACCATGTGCCTTTGACTGCCTGTCCCATGCAATGCCCCCCCACCCGAGCAGGGAGGCATCCGTGGTCACCATGACTGAGGGGGAAGGAAGAACAAATGGGTGGCTCAGAAGAAGGCCTGGGGACTGAAGCCACTACTGAAGAGTGTCTCAGCAAACTAGGGACAGCCAGACTGGATACAACAATGGAAGCTAGAGAAGGGACCACTGAACTGCTAAGGTCCACTAAAGAACCGCATGTGGAAGAGTGCGGTTGGTAGAAGGGGGAATGTGACTGCCATGGACCCCAATGCCCAAAGAACCATACTTACAGGGGGAAGCTGGGTCTGAAGAATAGACTTTACGTGATGCTGAAGACACAATAACCTGTCTGTATGCAGAAACACCCTGTCCTGTATCATATCCAACCGAGCACCTATGAAGTCCAACACCTGAACAGACACCAGGTTCGATCTGGCAAGATTTTTCGTGATGCCCAGGGAATGGGCTAGGTGAAGAAGACAATCCCTGGCCTGAATCAATCGATGCCTAGAGGGAGAGGAAAGGAGCCAATCATCCAGATAGGAAAAGACCTGAAACCCCTGCAGCCACAGGTGAGCCGCCACTACCGCCATCACTTTGGTAAACACCCAGGGCTGTGGTGAGTCCAAAGGGGAGCACTCTGAACTGAAAATGATTGGCTCCTAGCCGTAAACGGAGGAACCGTCTGGAGTGTTTGCTCATCCTGTTATGATAGTACACATCCTGAAGGTCCACCAAGCACATCCAGTCATTCATTCACAGAAAGGAATGAAGGGTGACCATCCAAAACTTTGTCTTGGCAACAGACAGGTACAGGGTAGAGAGATCCAGGATGGGTCTTAAGTCACTTGTTTTCTCTGGCACCAACAAAACCTGGAATAAATGCCTGATCCAGACTGGTCTGGGGGGACGGAGTGGATGACTTGTTTTTCAAGTAGCTTGGCAATCTCTAAGGCTGCCTCCTCCCTTTGACCAGGAGGAATGTCCGGGTGGAGTTTCATCAGAGAGGGAGGGTGAAGGAATGGGATGGAATAACCTCTGGATATTATATGCAGCACCCAATTGTTTGTGAAGGACTCTCAAGCTGTTGGGTGCAGAGAGAGATGCACCCCAACTGCCTCCAGAGCAGAGCAGTCAGACAATCACTCAGGATGGCTGAAAGGGTCTGTTCGAGAACGAATCTCGAGACCCCTGGTTCTTCGAACCCCCTCTGCCAAGAGGGTGGCATCTGTCATTTCCCCTTTGCCCCTGGGGGAAGACGAACCCTGAGCGTCCGAGGAAAAACCCTGAGACTTCTGAAACTACATCTTCTTGACTCCATGCTGATTCCTCGAAAAGGATCTTTGTGGAGTAGAGAAGCAGATCCCAAGGTCTTCTCATCTTTCTCACTCTGGGTCAGAGAGTCACGAACAGTCTTGCCAAAATAGGGAGCATTCAGAAATGATGCCTTGAAAGGTTCCGAAAAAGAACAAAGCTGGAGGCAGGCTTATCACCTGATGGCAATGCTCATCCTGGCACCCTACAGACACCCTCAGTCGCATAAGAAAGCAGCCTCATGGACTTGTTAGAAATAGTAGTTAGGATAGCCATGCAGGAAGAGAAAACCTTCTCCTCTGCTGACATGGACTCCGATGCAGATTCAGTGACTGCCTTAACCAGTTCCCTCTGCAGTCTGATAACATGGGCCAAAATAATTCAGCTCACGAAGATCAAAGGTGGCTGAAGAATACATCCACTTCCTAAAGTGGTCCATCGTCCTAGACTCCCTGTCTGTAGGGTGGCCCGAGGGGCTCTCCTGGACCATCTCATTCTTTGTTGCTTGCTGCAACCACCATGGCATTGACTGAGGAACCCTTTGACCAATGGTGCCTGTCCAATGGAGAACTGAGAACCTTGTCTGGGTGCTTAGGGATGGGCTCAACCGTGTCCGGTTCCTTCCATGCCCTACTAGAAATCAAATCCACCAAGGGATCCACGGGGGGGGGGGGGTTAAGTAGTAGAAGGTCCTGTGCTAAATGCCTCCAAGAATATAGACTCGTCCAGGTTGGGCTTGAGGGTAGACCACCCACCTTGCTGGCATAGGATTTCCATGATGTCTCCAAAACAGACATCAGGTGGATGACCGAGGGGGAACCCCTTCATCCAAGTCTGTAGCATCAGTGAGGGACTCTGGTAGGGAGTCTAAGTGCCACCCCCTTGCATGTATGAGCCTCCTTGGGGGGCAGGGGACTCCAGGAAGGACTCGGAAGCTCTGGGGGATTCCTGAACAGGAACCTCCTGGGGCAGTCTGCCAATAGGCTGTCCCTTGAGGGGGGGGCAGGACAGCAGACTCTGGTCCAGAAACAGAAGGAGCCAGGGCGGAATCGGAGGACGAAAATGTCAAGGCTCTCAAAGGAGCCGAAAGATGATTCTCTCCACCACTTCGAAAGCAGAAGGCGAGTGGACCCCAGAAGGCAACCCAGCCAGAGCCAAAAAAGTTAGCAGAGCCTGCCAGGCAGGTGCCCCTGGCACTGAGGGTGAGTCGGAGCCGACCTTCTGCCCCTGGCACTGAGGGTGAGTCGGAGCCGACCTTCCCAGTGCCGAAGCCCTGAGGGGAAGGGACAACTCCGACAGCCTCGCAGTTGACAGTAGCCCCTCGAAGCCGACCCTAAAGTTATGGCTCCGAGATTCAGTCTGCTCCGACAACATTGGAGCTGAACTGCTCAAAGTAACTGTCAGCTTCGAGGTACAAGGGACCATCGGTGCTGATGCCTCAACACCCGGAAACCTCAGACCCAAAGACTCCAAAGCTGAAGGTTGGATTGGCGAAGGAGATACAGGGGAGGATACCAGACTATGATCACAGCTCCAGAGGGAGACAGAGCAGGCATGACTCCCAGCTGGATCTGGGCCCGAAGAAACTTCAACATCATCCTGTCCACCTCGGCTATGGACAGGCTCCGAGTGGACCAGACAGAAGAAGCCACTGACCCCGGCTGGAAATGATGCCGAGGGGAGACAGAGGTGTGGGACCTAGCCCTCAAACTCTCTGGCTCCAGGGATAAACTAGGGGACTGGAGTCAAGGAGAACCCCAGGCTAGCTCGGGCCTAGATTTAGAGGGTAGTTCTGCAGAGGAAGACTGCTTAGACTTGTGTCGGGCCCCTTCTCCATCCCCGGACTTCTTAGTGGGAGTTTGAGTCCCAGAAGCTGGGGAGAAGGAAGAAGAGGCCTTTGCAGGAGGAGGAGGAGGAAGTAGGCCCTTCAAAATAAGCTTATTGCTCCTGTCAATGTGCAAGTGTGCAGTGGTTGAAGCCCGTGCAAATTGAGCAGGAGGAATCTAAATGGGAAACTCCCAAGCACAGTGTGCGGGGGCATCAGATGGAGGAATCTTATGTCCACACGCCGTACACTTCTTGAACCCTGGTTTTGGAGTCTCGGCTATGGGGGCAAGAAGAAAAAAGGAAACCCAAGCATGCACACATGCACAAAAAATGTAAAGAGGGGGAAGAGAGAGATAGAAGTCGCAGGAAACTTTTTTTCTTTTGGAAAGTGGAACATCCAATGTGGGGATAGGAAAGGTAGGAGGAAACAGGGTAGTAAGAAGAAGAAGAAAAGGCAGAAACAACTCAAGAGATCAACTTACAGATACCCAAAAAAAGCTTTACAGGAGCTTGGAGCAATGCAACCCATTCTATTTGGAATGAGCAGCAAATGAGATCTGAGGGGAGGAGGGAGGGTGGGTCATTATGGGTAGGGGAGGAGCTTGGATTTTGGATCTGATGCTGAAGTATATGGCGGAGTCTGATCCATGGCGGATCAGAGTCCCACAGGTTGAAGAGGAAATGAAAACAACTTCAGATCATGAAGCAACCTTGGTCAATGATAGAGAGGACCCAAGAGTTCTGGGTTATCTGTTTAAATGCTGGGAGGGAAAAACAGAGATGAAGAGAAAGGGGGGTAGATGGGTTTGGCCTGAAAAGTCTGTTTCTGAGAGGGTGTGGAAGAAGAAGACTTAGAAGGAGCCTGTCTCCTAGCATCCCTCTTACATTTGGGTGGGAGAGATTTAGTTGCTTTCCTAACAAAGGTGGTTCTGGCTGGGTAGCTTCTCTAGAAGTGAGGGACGGGGGAGACAAAATTATGTTTAAATCCTGGAGTTCCTTCCCCCTTTTCCTGAAGAGTTTTAAAAATCTCTGCAGCTGCAGTGCCAAATAAGGCTTTGTTGTCCAGAGAAGCATCCATGAGCTTAGATTTGGTATCACCTGGTAAGGTTTGTAATCTAAGCCATGAAAAACTTCTCAGGACCAACTCCGCAGCTACAGCCTTAGCAGAAGCCCCCATTGCATTATAACTACATTTGACGGAGTGCCTAGTAACCTGGGAGCAGGAATTAACGATGCTGGAAAGCTTGGTTTGTTGGGAGACTCTGGACATTCTGACAGGGCTTTCACTGCATCCGCCATAACAGCCAGGGAATATATGGCCATGGGTGTCTGATAATTCATTGCTCTAACGGCCAAGGTTGCAAAAGTATACACTTTTTTCCCCAGTCTCTCCATAACCTTGCTCTGCTTAGAGGGAAGCAGGAATATGGAAGGTAAAAGTCTGGAGGCTTTATCTGCTGCCACTTGCATAGTAGCTGGGTCAGCCAAGGTTGCCATAAAAAGGAAATTGGCATCCTCTGGTACCATGTAAAATCTGTCAGGGTGCTTGGGGGCTGGGAGTCTGGGTACTTGAAAGCTGTAGTGAAGGCATCCAAGAAGGCCGTCAGGACTAGTGGGATGGCTGAAGGACTAGGGGATTCCCCATCTGTAGGTGGTCACAGTATTTTTGAATCTCAGAAACTTGGCAACAATCCCACTTAAAGAAGTCATTCATCTTTAAAATGGTCTCTCCAAAAGAAATATCCCTCATGTTATGCAAACTGCAGCATATGAATAGAAGTAATAACCACAAATAGAGTGCAACAAGCCAAAGAAAACTGAAAAATCCGTATATTCTTTTTAGAAAAGTTTTTAATGAATATACCAAACGCAATTCCAACAACACAGTTTCCAAGCGTTTTCATCCAAACCAATTGGACTTCATGAATAGAAGGACATCTAACAATACTAGACAAAAGAGAAAGAAATGAATAAACTCTCTACAGCTCGAGACACAGAAATCTTCCGTCTTACCACTCTGGCGGCAAATGAGATCTGGAGAGCTAGAGGTAGGGTAGTGCATTATGGGAAGAGGGAGAAGCATGACACTAGGATCTAAAATCCGGAAAATGTGTCTGAGTTGGATCCAAGGATCAGATCCATAACCCATCAGTAAGGAAGAATAAAAAGGACATCAGATATAATATTGACAGTAAACAATCCATTAACAAAAGAATAGCCTCAGCTATGTTTTAATAAGAAAAATATGGAAGAAAATTGGTATTAAATATTGTAATAAATGCCAACTTGTAGAGTTTTTTGGAATCTTAGTTTTCTCATGCAAGTATCTGAACTACTTTCTTCTAACATTCTTTAAGCACAGAAGTTTTCTTTTTGACTAGAAAATAATTTACAAGAACACACACATTTATTTGCCATATTAGTAAAGCCATCTCAATTCATCCAATTGTTGGTAATATAGAACTATATTGACATAAAATTATAGCAAATTGTCAGCATTTTTGTTGCAGTCTTGTCCAAATTTGTTTTAAGTCATACCCCCAAAATATGTAAAATTATTACGCACTTCATTTTTTTTTCTTGGCCTATTGTAATTGCCTCTCAAATGTGGAATCTTTTTCACATGGCTTTCACTGAAAAGGACCTATCAGCCCAAACAGACTCTACGGTCAATAAATTGAAATATATAAACTGAGACAGACAGACAGCCAGACACACACACAAAATACATAACAAATATTAACATGGAGTTACAGCAGTTAAGCTTCTCAAAGGCCAGTATGTTATAGGCCTGAAAAATCAAATTTGCAACCCTCGTGTATGTACAACAACTGAAGTCTGAAACAGCTTTGGCAACAGAGGACAGAATAGCAATTATGACTGGCACCTAAGGTGGTGGGCTGCAGAGTAGGCTATGGTTAAAATATTATGAGAAGTCCAGTGGTGTCTGAAGAAATTTTCTTTCATTGCCAAAACTATTCGTTTTGATCAATTCTTAGCTGTAAATTTTAATCTTGTGTTGGTAGGATGCAGGCTTATTTGAGTTACTTGTCCATATCTCATATTCCTTGTCTAATGCCATCATTTAGCCAACTCATTGATCTGTATTCCACTTGAATGGTCCAAACAGGAGCTATGAAAGTCAGCAAATTTACCAAAGTATTACAAATCAAAGGCCCTTCTAAGCATTACTGAAGTCAGGCTTACTGCAACATAACTTTGAAATCACATCTTACTGATGCTGGTACAATTTACGGTGGAAGAGAAGAAAAATATTTTTAGGCAGTGTTTTCCCTTATATCCCTTAATGTAGGAGCTCTGCCCCCATACCCAGAGTCTCTAAACTGAATTACTCTGATAATATATCAACTCAAAGAAAAGGTCTTTTCTCCAAGTACTGAAATCTCAGAGGTTGTACAATTAAAGATGAAGTGTAGGGGCAGAGCATCACACTGGGGGAGTGGAGAGGAAGATCCTTCCTCCAAGTGGTGCAAAATGAGAGGTACTATATTTAAAAATGAGGGTGTAGGGGGCAGAGCCCATAATTGGGAATTGCAATTGGTAAAGCATTTAGAACCTCATGTATTTGGTACAGCATTAAGAACCCCATGGTGAAGCAGGTCAATCTTCTCCCCCACTACAGCAGGGGAGGGGGACAGGGGTCATCTAATCCACTCTCATTGCCAGCATGTTGGCAAAGGCACAGACAATCATAGGTGCCTGGATGATGGCCCTCTATGTTGATCTTGCCCCCACACTGGAGACACCTACAAAGAGGGAATGGACAGCATCAAACTGGGGGAAGGCTGGCATGGAGGCAAACGGTACCTAGAAAAAATACTACGGTGCACAAAAAGTAAATGCTGAAACTCACACAGGGAAAGTAACTAAAAGAGAAACTGAAACAGACATCAGTACTGTCACATGCAATATCATCAAGGTGATGCCGGAATGTAAGCATAAAAAAATCATTCTGTTTTGTATACATTACAGAAGCAATTGTTCATATTATACTAACATCAACTGTATAGAATCAACTTTAAATGGCTCCACAAACTATGTTGTTTTACTTCATATTCATATACAGCATCATATATTTACCTAAAAGTCTAAATATTAAGTGCAATTCATCTTCAACTGTGCTTCCAGGAAACAACGGCCTTCCGGCTGCCATTTCGAAAAATATGCAACCCACTCCCCTAAATTTAAAAAAAAAAAAAAAAAAAAAAAGAAAGCGAGAGAAATTAAAGTAAAACAAAACAGGATGAATCTTAAGTCATTAAATATATATGTGTGTGTGTGTGTGTGTGTGTGTGTGTGTGTGTGTGTGTGTGTGTATATATATATATATATACACACACACACACACACACACACACACACACACACACACACACACACACACACACACACACACACACACACACACACACACAAAACTTGACTTTTTAACAGAATAAAATAATTCTCTGATTAGCTAAAACTGAATCATGCACTGCCAGTCTTCACAAAGTCAGTGCTGGATCAAAAGGAAAATCAAAAAAGCAGTACAATAGCAAATGCACAACTGTAAAATACACACACTTCAAAGTATAAAATTAATGTTCAGCTTATCAATATCCTTGCTGTACTGTTGAGAAAAATCATCTGTTCCTAACAGGAAGTTTCAACAAACAAAGATGAAAACTAGTGAACTCAGGAGTGTTTTAGGAAGGCAACAGTTAAGTCCCTTACTATATCATAGCTAATGTCTCATACAAATCCAGAGCTCATACAAACATCAGAATTCATGCTACATTAAGTGGCACAAACTACCATATGGATGAGCAGCAGTGTCTTCTCAAATAACCCGCTCCTAGTACTTTTTATCACATTTTTACCAACAAAACCACAGAAAGTACAGTTGTGTAAAATCTTACCATAACAGTAGATGTCCTTTTCTTTACTGTTGCAGTATGCTTTACAACAGGGATCCCCTGCCAAGGGTAGCCCGCCATCCAGCCAATATAAGAAAACCTTTCAACTGTAATAGGTACATCGTACGTCACACATGTTCCCCACACACAGCGTAGGGCATAAAGGTGAGGCATAAACGTACCATCCTCAGAATTGAAAAGCCCCAGGAGGAATGACTCTAAGAAGGCAAAGATGTAACAAGTACATCCAGAAGGAGAAAAGGAATGGGGAAGGAGGGAGGGAGCAAATACTGCAACAGTGAAGAAAAGGACATCTACTGTTATGGTATGATTTTACCCAACTGTACTATGTCCTTCCATATCACTGTTGCAGTATTCTTTATAATAGGGTGAATACAGAAGTTCAAGAGGAAAGTTGGGAGGAGAAAAGCCCAGCAGAGCCCTGAAGAAAACCATGTTGGATAACCATGGCAAAACCAACTCTAGTCCTAGAAACAACATTTAACTTGTAGTGCTTGGTAAAGGTATGCACATCAGTCCATGTAGTTGCCTCAAGAATACAATTAGTATCCAAATATTTGAAAAAACACCAGAAGAGGCCACAGCCCATTTAGACTGAGCCTTAACAGAAGAAGGAAGGCTTTTCCCATGAAGGGAATAACAAAAGGAAATGGCTTTAGATATCCAGGAAGAAATGGTTTTCTGGGAAACAGCAAAACCTGAAGACCTATGACGAAAGGAAACAAAAAGCTGCTCAGATTTATGAATGGCTTTAGTTTTACCCAAATGTGCGAGTTGTCTATGCAAATCCAAGGTGTGAAGACCCTTCTCACTAGCAAATTGTAGAGTAGGGGAAAAAGTGGGCAAATGAAAACATTGATTAAGAGACAACTCATTAACCACCTTAGGCATAAAAGGATTAGTACGGAGAGACACCCTGTCCTTATGAAAAAGCAAAAAAGGAGGAACAGCCATAAGGGCTTGCAGCTCAGACACCACTCTAGCTGACATAAGGGTAAAAAGGAGAACAGTCTTCCAAGAACAATATTGTAAGGAAGTTGAAACTACAAGCTCAAAAGGAGCCTAAGTCAATTTTTCCAAAACAACACATTCAACTAAGTTTTCTACAAGTGTGTATTGCATGCCAACAGAAATGTGGAAACTGGGATTCTGTATTCTAATGTAGATACAAGTACACTCCTTGAAATGACTAGGTGTGCTTCTTAGCATAATTTTAATTGTGAGAGTCGTGTGCACCCATTTCTCAATGTGCATTTTTAATGACAGAGAAGGATCAAGAAATGAGGGCAATATATTTTTGCTGAGCCACCATGGTAATGGTGTTGCCTAAAGAATCCTTGAAAATAAGTTTAGTATTGCATGTCCAGGGAGAAGTGGCAGCATTATTTGACTGTCTCTGTGTGGGAGCAAACAGTATTGTATCTAATTTCTTGGTTGATTTGTTTATACACATACGTAGTTCACTGAAGTCAACGTTTACCATTTTAATGACCCATCAGACCTAATTAGCAGTGCATCTATCATAAGAGTATAGCATTAGTTCAAGTGAGGAAAGTTCTGCAGAGAAATCATTAATAAATTGTAAAGAACACATAGGCCTAATACTGACCCCTGTGGTACACCAAAATTAATTACTCCTGTGTCATATAAGATAACAGGCCAGACCGACTTGTAAGTTTTATTCTGTAAGCAGCTCTTAAAACCTGGCAACAGTATTAGGCCCTTGTGTATTTTAAGTACAATGGAGTGATCTACAGTTTTAAAGGCTCTGGTTCTCTCTTTGAACACACCAGCTGTAATATGTTCACCGTTTAGGTTCTGGTAGATTTTATACCCATATACAGAGCAGTTGCAATTCCACATTTTTTTTGACAGTGAACACCTGCTTATCTATGAATATTTCAAAATTTTTTTCATTTGACACCATTTTTTATTGTTCATTATAAGCAGAATTATATTTTCCTATATTTTAGTCAAAAACATTTATTCCTATCATAACAACTTTCATAATTCTATTTATAACGGAATATTCAACATTGTCTGCATTAGCAATAAACACTACCCAAACAGAAATCAAAGCTCCCTGATGATCCCTTCTGGTGTTAATTATTAGTTATGTACTAACCATAACTTGGCATCTGTGTTGTCCATTTTCATTCTTCTTCACAAATGGGTATGGATCAGACCTCAGATCTGATTTTGCCTCAAACATTAGATTTCAGATCCAGCTCTCAGGCCCCTCCCTCTACCCATAATGCCCAATTCAGTCCCCATTACCTCCAATCGAGTTTGTTGCCTAATCTCCCACTTCTCCAAGAAAGACAAGAATAAACAGAAGAAAAGAAACGGCTCAAACCTGGAACTGTAAGGTTCCAAACACAGTCTAATAAATACTTCCAGAAGCAACATGGATGTGGGAAGTGAGGAAGAATGAAAATGGACAACACAGATGCCAAGTTATGGTGGGTACATAACTAATAAATCTGATGTTGTTCTTATCATTCTTCCTCACAAATGGGACAGAGTCCCCAGCTACATAACCCTCAAAAGAGGGCCTCATGGAAGGACATGCCAGAGAACTGTTGAACCAAAGGAAGCTCTGCTTCTGGATATCATGTCCAACTTGTAATTATTGACCAAGTAGCTGCAGCACAGATGTTGTCAATGGAGGTCCTTAAGCAAAAAGCTGATGAAGCAGCCATGGACCAATTTGAATAAGCTTGAGAAGGTTTTTCGCAAATTTAGTCCTTTTTCAGAATAAACCAGGGAAATGCAGTCAGCAATCCACTTTGCTAGAATAAAGATTAGCTGTGTAAAATCTTACCATAACGACAGATGTCTTCTCTTCAATGTTGCAGTACTTTTTACATGAAGGAGTTGCCTGCCACAATGACCTCAACTTCAGCCAGTATACAAAAGACTTTTACTACTTAGAGGTGCGTGGTACATCTTATGTAGGTTGGTGTCGTATGTAGGCCAAAAAAGTGACGTATGCAGCCACCATCCTTAGAAATGAGTGCCCCAGGAGGAATGCCCCTCTAAGGGAAGTATGTAGGCCAAGCACATCCAAGGAAGAATAAAGTCGGGGGAAGGAGGGAGGGATGGAATACTGCAAAAGACAAAAGAAGGCCATATATCATTATGGTAAGATTTTACACAACTAATCTATGTCCTTCTATTCCTCTGTTGCAGTATTCTTTACATGTGGGAGAATACCAAAGCTCATGTGGAAAGGGAGGAGGTGGGGGCAGTGGAGCTCTCTATGAAACCATGGAGAATAGCTCTGGTGAATTCTGCCCTAGATTTGGAAATGTCTAGTTAGTAAGGTTTGGTGAAGATATGGACTGAAGACCAGCAGCTTCCTCCAGAAAGGAGTTAATGTCCAGTCCTTTGAAAAAGGCACCAGAGGAAGCAACAGCCCTGGCAGAGTGTGCCTTAACAGGAGAAGGGAGTCTCTTTCCATGGTGATTATAGCAGAAAGAAATAGCTTTAGACATCCAGCTGGAAATAGTGTGTTTAGAGACAGGAAGTCCTAAACCTCTTAGGTGAAATGAGACATTCAACTGGTCGGATTTCCTGATGTTCTTTGTTTTATCAAAGTAGAACCTAAGCTGCCTGTGCACATCCAAAGTGTACAGAATCTTCTCTGCAGAGTTCTGTGGAGAAGGGAAAAAGGTAGGTAAAAGAACTGACTGGGTGAGGGATAACTCATTTACCACTTTAGGCATAAAGGACGGGTTGATGCAAAGAGACACACTGTCTCTGTGGAACACCAAGAAAGGAGGAGAAGCCATAAGGGCATGGAGTTCAGAAACCCTTCTGGGTGAGGTTAATGCAAGTAGTAAAACAGTTTTCCAGGAGCAGTATTTCAAGGAAGCAAAAGGAGCTAGGGTCAGTTTCTCCAATACAAAGTTAAGATCTCAGGCGGTTGGAAAAGGCTTGAGGGGTCTTATTTGAAGGAAGCCTTTTAAAAAGAAGTTATGTACTTACCATAATGTTCCATGTTTGTAGTCCATCTTGCCTTCATTCTTACTGGTTGGGCTCGGAACAGATGCTTGGTTCCGACTCGGCTGCATTCTAAAGCTTAGTCTTCCACTTGGCTCGTGGCTGAACACCCTATCCCACGATGCACTGGTGTGCTACCTCAGATATTGTTTGCCGATACTTCTAGCAAGTATCAACTTGTACAGCATTATAAGACATTACAGAGAGAGTGAAAGTCAGAAAACTTCCTTGGTAAAAGGAAAAAAATTCCTCTCGGTCCTCCAGAAACTCTAGGCTGGAGGAAGGAGGGTGGGATGTAAGAATGAAGGCAAGATAGACAACAAACATGGAACATTATGGTAAGTACATAACTTCTTTATGTTATTTTGTCCCATCTTGCCTTCATTTTTACTGGTTGGGACAGCGTCCCTAGCACCATATATCCTGGGTGGCTCACGGGAGTATATTTTTCAGGACAGTGGAACCAAAATAGGCGGCCATGTCTACCTTGTAATGAGTAATGAAGGTGTGAGGTCTGGCCCACGTATCTGCAGCCAAAATATTATCTAGTGGCAGTCTAGCCTGAAACGCAGATGAAGTTGCAATCACCCTTGTGGAGTGACCTTTGATTCAAAAGGGGAGATGTATAGTGTTAGAAGTGCATATAAATGTGATACAATTTGAAAGCCATCTTGAAAGTGTGACCTTTGAAACAAGGTCACCTTTTCAGCCTCTGAAAAGGAGATAAAACAGCTGATCAGACTTCCTGAAAACTTTAGTTCTGTGTAAACAGAAGCAAAGTTGTCTATCTACGTCCAATTGATGGAGTGCGTATTCTACCTTGTTGCTATGATTGGGGAAAAAACTGGAAGCTCAATAGCTTGATTAAGATTAGCTTCAAAGCACACCTTTGGTAAGAAAGATGGATTAGTTCACAGAGATACACTGTCCTTATAGAAAATCATATAAGGAGGTCTGATTTACAAAGCTTGAAGATCAGAAACTCTTCTGGCAGATGTGATAGCAATCAGTAAAATTGTTTTCCATGATAAAAATTTGATGTCACATGTTGATGCAGGCTCAAATGGGGAAAGGATCAGGCGAGACAGTACAACATTTAGGTCCCAAGGTGGGACAGGGTCCTTGATGGGAGGTCTTAATAAGAGGTGCCCTTCAGAAAAGCTCTACATAATCTGTGGGACATCAAATTTGGAGTTACATCACTTGCATGCAAACTGGAAATTGCAGCCAACTGAACCTTGACAGTAGCTGCAGCGGAACCTTTATGAAACAAGTCAGCCAAGAAATCAAAAATACAGCTAATAGACACAGAAAAAGGGTCAAGATTTCTTTCTGAAGCCCAATAAGAGAATCTCTTCCATTTACTGAGATATCATTTTCTGGTAGACGACTTATATGAGGAAAGAGGTATGTGCTTTACTGCTGGTGTGAGAGTAGGAAGCCTGACTATATTTGGAACTGGAGCAGCCAAGCTGTCAACCTGAGGGCCTGGAGGGCGGGGTGGTGTGTTCCCAACAAATGAGTCAGAAGGTCCGGAAGTGGGTCCAGAATCCACAGTTCCTCCCGAAGATGAGGCCATAGGAAGGGAAAACAGATCTGACGAGGCCAGAACGGGGCAATGAGAATCAGCCTGCTTCCCAAGGATTTGGCTTTTTGGATAACTCTGGGTATTAGAGAGAAGGGGGAAGGGGGGGAAAGGCATAAAGAAGTCCCGAGGGCCAATTGTGCACTAGTGCGTCCCTTGGCGATTCCCCGGAGGGGGGACTAGGGCAAACTAGTTGCTGAATTTGGTGTTTGGGGGGGGGGGGTGGCAAAGAGGTCGCCACAAGGCTGGCCCCACTTTTGGAAAATCCTTTCCGCTATCTCTTGCTTTAGGGACCACTTGTGAGGCATGAGTATTGTCCTGCTGAGTCTGTCTGCTATCACGTTGGATCTCCCCGGGATTTGTGCTGCCACTAGAAAGCGTTGGGAAGACATTCCAATTCCCACACTCTGAGTGCCCCTCGACAAAGGGGGCAAGACCTGGTTCCTCCTTGCTTGTTTATGTACCAGACCACCGACATGTTGTCTGTCTGAATTGCAATTGTTCCAAGTGGAAGAGAGCTCTGAATTGCCTGCAACACCAACAGCACAGCTCCCATCTCTAGGACACTGATGTGCAGACAGGCCTCATGATCCTGTCAGGTGCCTTGGACGGTCCTATCTGGGAGGGATCTGTGGTCACCGTGGCTATAGGCTGTTGAGGAAGAAAGGGACGACCTACTGTCACATGGCTGGAAAGGAGCCACCATCTCAGGTCTCCCTTGCAAGATTCTGTGATTGTGATTTTTGTGAGACATTGGTAGTTCTTGTAACGACCATTGGGCAAATAGGAGCCATTGAAGAATTCTCATGTGCATGCGAGCTAAAGGGACTAAAGTTATCGCTGCTACCATGGTTCCCAGGAGTTGAAGAACTGTTCATAGGTTGGTACTAGGCTATCGGCCCTAGGGCCTATACAAGCCTAGCCATAACAATTCCCTGGCTATTTCTTCCCACACTATTTACCTCCCTGGACCCCTGTCTAGCAGGACGACTGACGTGATCCCCAGGGTGAATTTCCTTTCTCCCATCCAATAATCAAGGTTCCTTTAGAAGACAGCCAAATAGGCGCTCTGCTTGACATGTATGGGCAGTCTATTCCAGAGTATGGGGAGTCTCTGGGTCAGGAATCTATCCCTCTAGTATGTTTTATTTATTGTGATGACAAGGTTTAGATCCCTAGAGCATGTGGCTCTGAGATACTGGGATTTCTTTAAGTGTAGCATGTCCAACAGCTCTGGGTTTGACATGGCCTCATATGTTAAGCAGAGATTGCATCGGAGTAGACGATATGCGACAGAGTCTGGAGTTTTTTAAGGTGGTCAACACAGGGCATCTGCTTTAGGCCTATGATTCTTTTAGTGAGGTATTTCTGTGGCCTTTCCAGTTGTTGCAGATGTCTTGAGAGGTACATACCAAATGGGGTGTTGTATTCTATAATGGGTCTAATGAGGGATGAGTACAGTGGGAAAATGACCTCCTTTTTTCTGGATGAAAAGCCCTTAGTGATGAGGTGTGCCACATAGAAGGATTTCCTGACTGTTGTGGTGATGTGGTTATTGAAGGTGAGACCACTGTCCACCTGTGTCCCTAAGTCTCTTATCACACTTTCGGTGTTTAGTGTACTGCCACTTATGTGGTAATTCACGGGTACATGCTTTTTCCCAAAGGGGATGACTATACATTTCTTGGCACTGAGCTTGAGCCCATGGCTCTGGCACCAAGCATCTATTTCTGTAAGGCCCTTTTGTAGAGTATCCACATCATTTGGGGATTCAATAATGGCTCCGAGTTTGCAGTCATCTGCGAACTTTGTTAGCCAGAGTCCCTTAGTGTTGGTTTGTACTTCAGAGAAGTAGATGCCAAACAAGGTCTGAACCCTGAGGTACTCCACTTGACTGGAGCTTGATTTGGAGTCAGCTACTTTTACAGTGTGGGTTCTGTCAGTAAGCCAGTTGGCAAGCCATTGAGTGATGTAGGGATTAATGCCCAGCTTACTAAGTTTATCTATGATTCCAGAGTGGGGGATGATGTCAAAGGCCTTGGCGAGGTCCAGATAGGCTGTGTGGACTGCCTTATACTCGTCCACGGCTCTGGAAACTGATTCGAAGAAGTCAATCAGGTTAAGGAGACTAGATCGGCTCTTCATGAACCCAAACTGGGTGGGGGTCCAGTGTTTTAAGGTTGCCAATGTCTTTGTTTATAAATTCCATGATAATACGTTCCATGGCCTTGCATATCAGGCTCGTCAGACTGATGGGGCGGTAGTTCCCGGGATCCAAGGTGAATCCCCCCTTGTGGAGTGGGATAACTGTAGCTGTGCGCCACTCAGTGGGCACAAAGCCTGAGGTGAGGGTATGATTAAACATGACACTTAGGTGAGGTGCCAGTTCATTTTGTAGTTCATGTAGTACACAGCCCGGGATGTCATCTGGTCCCATGGATGCTGTATTCTTAGCCTTCGAGAGTGCGTTTTTTTACCTGTGTGGCCATTATTACCGGAATTTGGCATTCTTCCGGTATTGAGATGGGCCATTTAGGGGGTGAGGGGGGGGGTGAAGTTGGCAATGAATCGATCTGCCAGGATATTGGCAGTATCCTTGGGATCAGTATATTTAATGCCATTCTCTTGTAGCTCAGAGCAGATCTGAGCATTGCCATTTAGATTCTTGACATAGTTATAGAATGCTTTGTGGTTGTCTTTTGAATCTTTGGCAATTTTATTTTCGTAACTAGCTTTGGAGGATTTTATGAGGGATCTCAGCTTCTTACTGAGCCTGGTAAGGGAGTTTTTTGCATCCTCGGATGTTCCTCTTTTCTGTAACAGTTTCTTCCTTTTGTTGTAAAGTTTGTTTATGGCAGGGGACCACCAGACTGGCTTCCTTTTTTTGGAGGAGAACATCTTGGTTCTATTTGGGATGGTACGATTCATGCATGAGTGGATGTGCTTGTACAGTACCTTAGTGTAGGACTCAGCAGTCGAACTTTCAGTTCCCATCTGCATGGATGTCAAGAAGTTTGTAACTTCTGACTTGAGTAGCATGAAGTTGGCTTTGGAGAATTTTTTTAATGGAGGTTTCCTTACTGGGGGGTAGGGGTGGGATGTGGATGCTAAGGGTAATTAGCTTATGGTCTGACCTGACCAACGAGGGGGTGACCATAGGTGGGGAGCATCGATTTCCCATGTTGGTAATGACCAGATTGAGGATATTGGAGCCCATGGTAGGACTATGGAGTAGTTGATTCAGGGCATGGAATTTAAGAATTCTAAGAACCGTTGGGCAAAGATGTTGGTACACGAGTAGTTTTCCCAGTTAATGGCAGGGTAGTTGAAATCATCCAGCATTAGGGTGTTTGGTTGTATATTAATATTTTCCAGTATGTTTAGAAAGGTGTAGTGAGAATCTTGGGGCATGGTGGGGGATCTGTAGCAAGCTTCAATTTGGATTGCAGTCTTACCTAGTGTTAGTTGCACCTGGAGAATTTTAGATGCACTGTGTTGGGCAACTAACCTGGTGGTGGGAATATGGACATTCCTCCACCTTTAGTGTTTCGATCCTGGTTTGGTGGCCGAAAAGTGTGGTAAGAGTTGTATCCTGGTATTGCAGGGGTGCTCTCTGAAGCCTTGAACCAGGTCTCAGTTACTGCACAGATATCAATGTTCTCCATTTTTAGGAGTGCCTTGAGCGAGTGCATTTTGAGGTTTAGACTTCTGGCATTGAGTAGCACTACCTTCAGATTTTGCATGCTTGTACCTGTTATGGTGGTGGTGGTTTTGTCCTTTGAACTTTGCCTAAAAAAGGCACTATACTGGTGGCAACAGCCTTAGCCAGTAACCTGAATCCCAGGAGCGACAGGTGCAGACCATCTCTGGCAAAGCATCGTGGTCTGTCGATCATGTCGTCCCAGACAGACAGATACTGGATTCCCTTTGAATGACACCAGAAGCTTAGCTAATTGTTGAAGTCAATCATTTTGTCCTTATATTGTGGTATCATTCTGGGTGAATGCAGGATGCTACTCAGGGCTAGGGTCATACCTGCCTGGGCCACATGATACAAGAGCTCTTCCATGTCTCTTTTCATGTAGTCCAGGGAGGTACGTCTCAAGTCATTCACTCTAACATGGACAATGACAGAGTCATATTTATACTTGTTGTGGAGTGACTTGAGTGCATGAGTTATGTGACAGATCCTGGCACTCAATAGGCAGCTCACTGTAATTTTCTCCTTGTTCAGCCTGGTGAGTGGGACATCAGTGTGCCTGACTATAGAGTCACCTATGACTAGTGTTAGGTACGTTGTCTTGCCTTAGGGGCTGTTGTTGGGTGGCACACTGGTGTTGTGAGCTATGTGACACTTTGGTTGTGATTGGTGTTTGTTTGCGTTTCAGATTCGGAGGTCCTTGTTGCTTGGGCAGGTTACAGTTAAGGGCCTCCGCATATGTGGATTTAGTGTTGCTATGTGTGGGTGTTGGTGGTGTGAGTTTAGAAAGGCTATGTGTTGCTTGAGGTGTAGTACGGGTGTTAACCTTCTCCTCTTGACTGTCTAGCACAATCTTGGGTGGAGACAGCTTTGCTTCCAGTTTGGCTATGTAAGTGCATCTCTCACAGGTTGTAGTGTTGGGTGGTAGGAGGAAAGGGTTGTCTGTGTACACGAGGCAATTGCTGCATTGCCCCAGTATGCCCAGTTTCACCAGGTGGACAGGAGAAATCTTCAGAAGCGGACACTTGGACATGCCTGGTTTGGTGCTTTTTCTGAAAAGTACAGGAGCTGTTTTCCCTTACCTTAGCAAGGTACTTTGCAATTATAGGCTGTTTAGTGCCTATGATTAATTTCTCCTTATTAATAAGGAGAGTTCAGTGCCTTTATCAGTTTAAGGCTTCCTAGTGCTTTCCAGCAGGTATTAGAGCAAGTGCTAGTCACAGGGATGCTTAAAGGTAAGATGAAAAAAAATGGTTTATCCTAAACACTGCAGTGTGCACTAGAGAAGTTAGATATGAAAGTAGGTAACTTAAGTTTTACCTGTCTAAAAAGTTAAGTTTTAGTGGAGAGTCACTATTTTTAAAACAGCAAGATAGATTGAAAGGGGGTGATCACTTTTGTATTCCGGTACTATGGAATGGATCACCTTTAAAACCTCGAAATCGCGTTTCGCCGACACACTAATAACCGACACCAAAAGACCGACAACAAAAAATGCCGACAACACGAAACACCGAAAACCATTACAGCAACACACTACACGTAAACAACACAGTACACTACATAACATATGCACTATCCCTAACCCAAACCCTAACCCTAAGGTCCGACACTACCGCACACTTACCCTACCTGCACCCTAACCCTAACTCACTTACCCACCCGTAACCCCAAGATCCGACACTACCGCACACTCACCCTACCTGCACCCTAACCCTAACTCACTTAACCCACCCCTAAACCCACAGTCCCTCACTATCGCACACACACCCTCCCTGCACCCTAACCCTAACTCACTTAACCCACCCCTAAACTCACAGTCCCTCACTATCGCACACACACCCTACCTGCACCCTAACCCTAACTCACTTAACCCACCCCTAAACCCACAGTCCCTCACTATCGCACACTTACCTGTCCGCTCCCTAACACTAAATCCCTCACTCGATCGCACACTTACCGAGTCCGTCGGGTTCTCACCTTGTCGGTCATCTGCGTTGTCGGTGTTTTCGTCCCGCCGGATTCCGTGTCGGCGGAACGCGTTGTCGGGCATCTAAAGGTGACCCTATGGAATACAGTAGAATGGCCAATAAATTTAAACAGGTGAAGGGAAGTGATTTCACAAAATGATAACTTTGTGCTTACTAATACAAAATACTTTTGTATTATTTTGTTTTTGCTTTGACTTTGGTCTTTGACATGAGATTGAGAATTTGCTGTCTGAGTAATGAAACTCTTTCTTCCGGCAATCTTGCCATCATACAGACTGTGTCTAGGTGTGCTCCTATATAGACGATATGTTGAGATGGTAACAAGGGAGATTTTTCTGAATTTATAGTAATCCCCAAATGTGAACAAAGTTGTAAAGTAGCGTCCCTTGCTTGTTGGAGTAGATGCTTGGTGGTGGCAGTTTGGAGCCAGTCGTTTAAGTATGGAAACACTTGGAATCCCAGACGCCTCAAGTGAGCTGTAACCACTGCCATGCATTTGGTGAACACTCTGGGGGCTGTAGTGAGACCAAAGGGCAGACTTTGAAACTGGTAGTGACTGGCTCCCAACCGGAAGTGCAGCTGACTCCTTGATGGCTTGTCCATTTTTATGTGGTAGTATGCATTTTGGAGGTCTATAGAGCACATCCAACTGTCTTTCCCTAAAAAGGGGATAATTGACTGCAGTGTCACCATCCGGAACTTGGTCTTCTTTACAGATTCGTTTAATTTGCTGAGATCCAAGATGGGTCTCCAGTCCCCTGTTCTTTTTGGTACTAAAAAGAATCTTGAGCAAGTTCTGGATCCCATCTGGTCTTCAGGGACTCTTTGGATGACTCTTTTGTCTAGAAACTTTTGAATCTCTATGGCTGCTTGATCCCTTTGACTGGGTGGAACATCTGGGATGTTTTTAGAGGTTGGGATGGGGATGGAAAAGGGTATGGAGTAGCCTCTGGATATTATGCTTTGTACCCATCTGTCTCTTGTAATTTCTCGGCAGGCTTCTGGGTGCAAAGACAAATGACCCCCGACTGCTTCCAGAGGTGGGCAGGATGGCTTCCCTTCAGGAGCGTTGAAAGGGCCTACCACAAAAAGAATTGTGGTCGCCCTGGTTCTGTGGACCCCCTCTGCCATGAGGATGGCGTCTACCATTATTACCTCCCCCTCTGCCCCTGGGGAAGGGTTCATCTCGTGCGTCTGGAAAACTGACCTGGGATTTTTTGAACAACACCCCCCCCCCCCCAGACCCTTAGGATACGGTCTTGTAGGTATGGAAAAACACACTCTAATGGTAGATAGAGTTTTATCTTCCTGCTTGCATCTGGTGAGTGTGTCTTTGACTTTTGGTCCAAAGAGTGAGGAACCATCGAAAGGGGCATTTACAAAGGTAGACTTAAAAGGTTCAGCGAAGTTATACAAGCGCTTCCAAGAGTATCTCCTCAGGGAAACTCCCAAACCCGCTGCTCTACTCGCTCCATCTGCTGCATATGAAATGAGTCTCATGGAAGAGTTCACTATGGAGGTTAAGGTGGATAGCTGAGAGATCACCTTATCTGAAACTCCTGCAGTTAATGAACCTTGAAGAGTATCTCCTAGCTCCTTCAGGAGATCTCTCTGTAGTCTTGTGAAGTGTGCCAAGTAATTCAGAGATCTGAGTGCAAATGTCGCTGAAAAGACGTGCTTCCCATATCTGTCCATCGCATGAGATTCTTTGTTAGATGGATGGACAGATGAGGATGATTTGGCCAGATCCTTCTTGGTGGGTGCTGCCACCACCATAGCATCCATAGGAATGCCCTTAGATAGAAAATGTTTGTCATCTGGGGCTGTAATAAATTTGTTAGGCCTCCAAGGGACTGGTTCCACTGCATCTGGAGACTCTCACACCTTCTGACTAACTAGCTCCAAAAGTTCATCGAAAGGTGGGGATAACTATGATGCTGAAGGGTGAGATCCGAAGGCTTTCAGGTACACTGACTCTCTGCTTAAGGACCTCTAGGATACCTGCAAAGGAGATATCCTCAGAGTGCGACCGTGAGGACCCTTCTGATTCCTCGAGGTCAGCGTCAGATGTAAGAGACTCATCCGATGAGTCAATGTGCTTCCTCTTGAAAAGCCTCTTCCAAGGGGCACTCTTCAGAAGGATATTCTGGAGAGGTTTTGGAAGAGGGAAGTTCACCCGATGGGGTATCCTGAGGCCTAGGAGCTCTGCTGGTCTGTGGTTGGGGTGGTGCAGATACAGAAGCCGGTGCCTTAGGGGGAAGAATGTCAGAACCTTCGTGTAGAGCTGTGTGGGAGGACAGCACACATCAGCTGAAAAGCTCTTCTCCCTTAATCTGAGGATCCCTCCAGCTTCGAAGAGACAGAGGAAATCCCTGGGACCAAGGGAGCTGGCTCCGAGGCTGATGTAGGCACCGAGGGGTAAATCTGGACCCAACAAGTGTCGGACCCAAGTCCCGCCCCTAGACCCAGAGGGAGAGCTTCAGCCCCCAGACATCGGACACTGGAGCAGAAGACTGTTCCAAAATCTCAACTGTGGGTCTCGGCACCGAAGGTTCTATCATGATCGGTTCCAGACATTCCTGCTCTGACGATCCAGGTTGGCTCAGAGGAGGAATCGTAGTGGATGAAAAAATCTTTAATGGCTTCGGGTCTGAATGGGATGGAGCCGACAGAATTTTGTCCAGCCCCGATGACTCCAGTAGCCTTCTCACCACCCTATCCAAGTCATCGTCCAATAATGTTCTGGAGGACAGAGACGAAGGGGATAGTGAGGTACCTCTTTGTAGTATGGGTGATCTCAATGTTGGGGAGACCGACTCCAAAAATGTTTTTCCATTGATTCCAAAAACGTAGGCGCCAAGGATGAAGACTTATCGGACTCATGTTCCTTTGGATCCGAGTGAGTTGATTTGGACACTTTACTGGCAAGCTCCGAATCGCCTGAGGATGAAAAAGACGACGACCTTTTGTTAGATTTGTCAGATTTAGACGGTGGAGATTTGTTGGAGGTTGTCCGACTTTCCAAAGCTTCTGAGAAAGGCACTTTTAGAAGCCCCCTAACAGTCAATTTATTCATTCTCTCAAGTAAAACTCTGGAGCTGAAGGAGTGACAGATACTACAAGATTCCTAAAGATGCATGGCACCGAGACAATAAACACAAATTGTGTGCCCATCAGTCAAAGACATCTTCTGTGAACATTTTTGACACTTCTTAAAACCAGACAGTTTAACTTCTTTCTGTTCTTTGGACATTACTGTAATTATATTTACTAAACAGCACAGCAATAAGGAAACCTAAAAGTTAAAGTTCAACACTCACTAATAAAGGTAACTACAGCACACCAAGAATATGAAAAAAACTATTATGTATAAGTCTAAGCACAACACAATAAACGAACCCCCTGCGCGTAGGCAATTGCACGGCTCAGAAGAAACAAATTGAACCAAAAGCAAAAAAGAGCCAGCAAACAGTGACTAGAGAAATAAAACTGTATTAGATAAACATATCAACAGCAAAGTACAGACCGGTTTCGGCTGGAAAAACACAGCCTTCCTCAATGTGCAAAAATCAAAAAATACACAGCTGTTTTTATCTAGTATGCAAGCAGTCTATTGGTCAAAACTTAAAGGTGTTCACTGAGACCAGGAGGGAATAGCCCTCCCAGTCTGATGATCCATTTCTTTTCCTTAGCATTTAATATAGAATGCCATCCTGTTTTGTTAGCACGATTCCCATGTATCATATCAATAATGATAAACATAAACTTAGCTGTAGAGTGAACTAATTGATAATTGTAAAGAGCATTATGTATTCTTTTTTGTTTAATATTACTAATGTGTTCAGAAATGCGTATTTTAAGTCTAAGCACAGCACACAATAACAACAGAAAAACAGAAAGCACACGCAAGAGAAAAAAAGCACAAGGGAGAAGACTCAACTACCCTGTAACTTAAAAAACGGGCTGGAGTTCCTCTAAGTTAAATGGATACACCAAGTACAAAACACACAGGGAAGGGGATAGCCCTCTAACTTAAATGGGCACTGTGCTCTCTAACTTAAATGGTCCAACAGCACAGGGAACAACACACACAAAAATAACAGCAAGCAGAAATACAAGTCACCTTTATGGATAAACACGAAAACAAACGACAAATGGGATAGGGAGAAGGCCTAATGAGAAATGACGGCCCAAAAGGTTACCAATTAGAACAAGCTATTCACTATCGTGTATATATGTGTGTATATATACTTACTGGAATAATTCTAAAAATGAGAAATATTCGAAGAAAAAAATATAAACTTAGCTATAGCTAAAATGGAGACCTCTGACTTGATTCACGGCAAACAAGATCTGTGGTAGCACACCAGTGCATCATGGGATAGGGTGTTCAGCCACGAGCCAAGTGGAAGACTCTGAGCTTTAGAATGCAGCCGAGTCGGAACAGAGGATTGGTTCCGAGCCCAACTAGTAAGAATGAAGGCAAGATAGGACAACATAACATGAACTGTTTAGCCTCAAATCTAGAGGCTAAGGGTGGAGAAAGAGGCTGACAGGTGCATTTTTACCGAAGAGTAAGTTAAGCCAACATCCAGCAATTCATACAGGTATGATAGAACCAGTGGGACTTCCACTGTAAGTGGATCCTGGTTACGAGAAAGACACCATAGTGAAAATTTCTTCCATTTGGCTACATAAGATTTTCTAGTATTGGGTTTCCTAGCCTCCTGCAGAACCTTAAGCACATAATCTGAACAAAGGCCCATCTGAAAGGAATTAAAACTTATCTACAATGTCAGACGAAGAGTAAACAAGTGGGGATGGATGACAGTTCCTTTGTGTTGTGTGAGAAGGCTCACTTTGTGGGGTAAGTTGTGGTGACTGTCCTTGGCTAAAATGCAAGTGTAGGGGGAACAGTGTTGCCTTGCCAAAAGGGAGTCACCATCAAGAATTTTGGTTTGCCCTGCTAGATCTTTAGCAAGACTTTTGGAATGAGAAGAAGGGAAGGAATGCATACAGTTACAACCCCTTCCATGAAAAGCTAAGGGTGTCCACCTTCCAGACAAGAGGATGTGGATTTGTGGCACAAAACTGAAAGTTGTTTGTTCATGGGAGAGACAAAAAGGTCTGTTTGTGGAGTACCCCATCTGTGGACAATGTCCAGGAACACATACCTGTGAAACATTCATTCGTGAGATTGTGTTTCGGACCTGCTCAATGTGTCTGCCACTATATTCAGGCTGGAAGAGATATACACGGCCTGGAGGGGAGTCTGAAATTTGACAGACAGTTCTCAGACTTACAGGGCTAGTCTGCAAAGGGGATGCTTGTTCACATACCAGAGAACTGCCATGTTATCTGTGAAAATTTTTAGATTGCCTGAAATGAAGAGGGACTGAAAAATCTGAAGAGCCAGTAGCAGTACTCTCACTTCTTTTATACGGATGTGTTCCCTTCTTTGAGAGGGGGACCAGGTCCCTTGTCCTTTTATGGAGCTGAAAGCTGCTCCCCATCCTGTGTCTGAGGTGTCTGTGAACATCTCCTGGACAAGTGGCAGCAGATGTAGTGGAAGTCCTGGGTTGGCAGTCAACTATTGAATCCACCAAGTAATCTCTCTCTTCAGGCAAGGGAGAGGGGGAACTGTGAACTCTAGTGGATGTGCATGTTGCATCCACACTGATTTCAGGAACCACTGTAGTTTCCTCGTGTGCAGTTTTGCCAGAGGAACCACTGGGATGGTGGATGCCATGAAACCCAGGGTTTCTGAGAAAATTTCTGGCAGTGATGTGAGTTAGAGGGATGAGCCTTTGGAAAAAGGAAATGAACTCCTGAGCCTTCTGAGTGGAATAGAGACCTTCATAAGGTCTGTTTGTATCCTGCATCTCAGAAAAATGTGGTCCTGAGATAGGGAAGAAAGCAGATTTTTGGTAGTTTATTGTGAAACCCAGAGACTGCAGGATGGAAATGGTGGAGATTAGATTATGCTCTAATGCTCCTGGAATGACTGCTTGAAAGAGAAGGCGATTTGGGTATGGGAATGGGAAGACCTGAATGCCCTGAAGTCTGCAATAAGCAATAACTGGAGCTAGGCATTTTGTGAATACCCTTGGGGTGGTGGAAAGACCAAAAGGCAAGGCAGAAAATTGAAAGTGCCATGAGACTACAGAGAATCATAAAAATTTCCTGTAACTGGGATGAATGGAGATGTGTAGGTAAGCATCCTTTATGTCTATGGAGGCGATACAGGCTTGTGGGATGATCAGATGGAAAAAGGTTTTGGAAAGTAAGCATTCTTAATGTAGGCACTTTCAGAAAGGTGTTGAGGTAGGAGAGGTCCAGGATGGGTCTCCATGGGCCCTCTTTCCTTGGTACCAAGAACATCCTTGAATAGAACCCTTTACCCCTTTGATGGTACACATTAAACAGTGCCTTGATCCAAAAGGTCTTGCAGTACCTTTGGGAAATGTGGCAATTGCTCTCTGGGAGGTTGTGAGATGTCCTTGAAGGGCAGGAGTAAATTCCAGACCATGAAATAACCTTTTTCTATGATGGAGAGCACCCAAGAATCCTGTGTAATGTTTTTCCAACCTGGACATGAAAAAGAAAGGTGAAGGGAAAGGGAAAGGATGTTTGGAGACAGATAGTCAGATGGACCCTGGTCTGTCTGGAAAGGGCTGTTTTTGAGGGGGGGGGGGGCTTGGTGAGGAGTCCTAAGTTGCTGAGGTCTCTTACCTTACTTTTAGCCTTAGCTGAAGGGGGGGTGTGACTGCTTTCTAACAAACACAAGTTTACAAGGATAATTCCTTTGGAATTTTCATACATGGGAGACCAGGATGTGTTTAAGTTCCTACATCTCTTTACCTTCTCCTGTAAGGTTTTGAGCAATTCTGCAGTAGCAGGCCCAAATACGGCTGAATTTTCCACAGGAGCATGCATGAGTTTGGATTTAATGTTCTCTGGTAAAGGTTGAAGTCTCAACTAGGCAATTCTTCTTAGGACCAAACCTGTGGCAGCTGCCCTTGCTGAAGCCTCCACAGCATCATAACTACATTTTATTGAATGGCGGGCCACTTGAGAGGATGCCACAATCAAGGGTGAGGCCAAAGACTTATTCTCTGAGTCTGGCAAATCTGAAATAATTTTAGAATGTTGGGCCAAGAGTTCCAAGGTGTAGTTAGTCATGTGTGCTTGATAACTGATAGCCCTAAAGGCAAGGGTAACAGAAGTATATACTTTTTTGCCTGACCTCTGCATATGTCTGCTATCTTTGTCAGAAGGAAGAACGGTAGTGGAGGGAAGTACCTTGCAGGGCTTATCAGAAGCCACAGTGATGACAGAAGGATCAGCACAAAGGGCTTTGAAAAGAAACTTACAGTCTTCAGTCACCTTGTAGAATCTGTCCGATTTCTTAGGTGCTGGAGGCTGTGAGTCAGGAGTCTTACTGGAAGATGCAAATGCATCCAAAAATGCAGGTAGAACAGGACGTACAGCATTTGGACTAGGAATGTCTACCTGAAGTAATTCATAGTAAGGTTTTTGAACTTCAGACATCTGACACCTATCCCATTTGAAATGTTCTCTCATCTTACCCAAGATCTCACTGAAAGTAATTTCCTCCACTGGGGTCCTCCGGGAAAGCATAATCCAGCGTGGAGGGGATCTAAGATGAATAAGCTAGGAACTCCTCCTCTGAGGATTTTTCCTCTTCAGAAGAAGCCTCGTCCCTGACCCTCTTCAGAGAAGAGGTAACCCAGGGTGTGGTCGGTACTGAAACCCCTGGAGGAGGAGGCCCAAGAATTGGTAATGACTGGCTCAAAGCCGAACGTGTAAATGCCTCCTGGATTGCCTGTCTATTTTTATGTGATAGTACGCATCTTGGAGATCTAAACAGCACATACAATTGTCCTTGTGCAGAAAGGGCAAGATAGACTGGACCGTGACCATTCAGAACTTCGCTTTCTTTACATATTGATTCAACTTGCTTAGATCCAATATGGATCTGAGGTCCTCTGTTTTCTTTGGCACCAAAAAGAAGAGTGACTAGGTTCTGAATCCTATCTGGTTGGGTGGGACATTTTGGATGACTCTCTTTTTCTGCCAGCTTTTGTATTTCTTGTGCTGCATCCTTCAACTGACTGGGTGGGACTCATGAAGTTTCTTCCTCTGACAAGGTGGAAAAAATGAAAATGATATGTAATAACCTATGAATATTACTCTTAGCACCCAAGAATCTTTTGTGATATCTGTCCAGCCATCTAGGTGCAAAAAGAATTGATCCCCCAGTGTCTCCAGAGTTGGACAGCACTTCAAAAACATTGATAGGGCTGATCTGAAAAGGAATCTCTAAAGCCCTAGTTCTGTAGTCTCCCTCTACCTCTAGGGTAACATCTACCGTTAAAGCTTCTTCCTCTGCCTCTGAAGGAATTTTCCCCATGTGAGTCATGGAAAGGCACCCAAGACTTACAGAACCATATCTTCTTACCACCTCATTGGTTTCTTGAGAATGTCCATTGAGGGGTAGAAAACCTGACTTCTATGGCAGGTGGTGTCTTTCTTTCTTGTTCACTGCAGGAAAGCATGTCTTTTAACTGATGACCCAAACAAGGAAATGCCATCAAATGGGACGTTAACAAAGGATGTCTTGTACAGCTCTGCAAAATTACATAGCCACATCCAAGCATGTCTCCTTATGGCTATCCTTGAACTGCCTGCTCGTGAGGTACCTTATGCTGTATGGGAGATCAAACTCATGAAAGCATTTAAAATGGATAGCAGATTGGCCAGTTATGAGGAAGTCTTTTTGAAATCATCAGCAGACATGGACTCAAAGTATTTGACAACTACTTAATCAAGTCTCTCTGTAGCCTAGTAAAATGTGCCAAATAACTGAGACACCTCAGTGCGAAGGTAGCAGAGACAAACACTCGCTTTCCAAATCTGACCAATACTCTGGACACTGTTTGGTGGATGGACAGAAGATCTCTGTTCTGTCAGCTCTGCCACCACCATAGCATCAACTGGGACACCTTTGCTCCAGTGGGGTCTATCAGAGGGACAGGGCCAACATTTTGTTCAGGCGTTTGGAGATGGGTTCAACGGTGTCCAGTTCCTTCCATGCCCATCGGGAAACCAAATCAATCAGTTCATCCATGGGGGGGGGTGTAGATGGTCTAGAACCTAAAACCTCCAGAAACACTGATTCTTCAGGAGAAGGAGACTGGGATGGCCAACCACCTTTCTGCTTGAGAATCTTGAGAATATCTCCAAAGGAGATATCATCAGGTGGCAATCTGGGGGATCTCTCTCCCTCATCAAAATCAGTGTCTTCTGTGAGACTCCACTTGGGAGTCTATTTATCTCCTCTTATATGTCCTCATCTGTGGAACCTCCTCCGTGGGATGTTTGGGGAACTGCCTGGAAACTTCCTGGAAATGGCTGTCCCTATGGAATAGGTCTGATGGGCTCAGAGCTTGGAACCAAAGATGGGAAAGGGGTAGGATATGAGACAAGAAAGGGTAGGTCTCTGTGGAGAAAAAAAGCACTTTCTACCACCTTGAAGACCAAAGGACTAGGGGAACCCCCTCCCATCCTTCTCAAAGCCAAAGCCTCCAAAGAAGGTCGGTAAGGGCCACCCCCTCCGGATCCAAGCCTCAAAGGGAGAATCACATCTGAGCTGTCCAGGGCCAAGGTTCTGAAAGGATGGAATGGATCTGAAAAAATCAGAGCTGAACCCAACCACTTGGATTCAATGCCAACATCTTGGCTCTGAGACCTGTTCTGATCTGATGGCATCAGAGCAGAACTGGACAGGGGAAACCATCGGGAGTTGAGGAAGAAACTTTCCTCAGACCAGACATTGAACCTCTCCGGGATCTCAGATCCTTGGACTCAGAAACCACGGGTCAAATTAATGAGGGAGACAGTATGGACTTTGTAGGTGCACTCATGGCACAACAACGGCAGGCACTTAATTTGAAGTTAAGTATAACTGGGGCTAGGCATTTCGTGAATACCCTGGGGTGGTGGAAAGACCAAAAGCCAAGGCAGAAAACTGAAAGTGCCAAGAGGCTACAGAGAATCATAAAAATTTCCTGTAATTGGGATGAATGGAGATGTGTAGGTAAGAATCCTTTATGTCTATGGAGGCGATACAGGCTTGAGGGATGATCAGATGGAAAAGGCTTTGCATAGTAAGCATTCTTAATGTAGGCACTTTCAGGAAGGTGTTGAGGTAGGAGAGGTCCAGGATGGGTCTCCATGGGCCCTCTTTCCTTGGTACCAAGAACATTCTTGAATAGAACCTTTTACCCCCTTTGATTTGATGGTATAGGTTAAACAGTGCCTTGATCCAAAAGGTCGTGCAGTACCTCTGGGAAATGTGGCAATTGCTCTCTGGGAGGTTGTGGGATGTCCTTGAAGGGCAAGAGTGAATTTCAGACCATGAAATAACCTTTTTCTATGATGGAGAGCACCCAAGAATCCTGTGTAATGTTTTTTCAACCTGGACATGAAAAGGAAAGGCGAAGGGAAAGGGGGGGGGGTTGTCTGGAGTCTAGATAATCAGATGGACCCTGGTCTGTCTGGAAAGGACTGTTTTTTGAGGGGGGGCTTGGTGGGGAGTCCTAACTTGCTGAGGTCTCTTACCTTACTTTTAGCCTTAGCTGAAGACGATATGAAATTATTAACTGAAATCAGGGACCTGCAAGTGACTATTTGTACCAGTTTTCCAACAGAGGTTGATTGGTGATCAGTTGGATATTCTACACAATGACATTGTGAACTATGAAAGGAGGCTATGTGCAACAACAACTAAAAAACTTTTGAGAGACCGGAATGACTTTAAAACTGGTCCCGTTATTTTCCTGACCCAGAGAGCAGGGGGACTGTATAACAACTAATGAAGTACAAGCAGTTCCTGCATTGGTAACAGAAGTATCTGTTGCCTTAGAAACGGCACCATCATCATCAATACATGTAGCAATACCTGGTGAGGCTGCAGGAGTGTCAGGAATGAACATGGCAACTGCTTCAACTTCTTCAACATCAAAAGCAGTAAATACAGCTGGAAATACAGCCTCCTTAGTAAATCCAGCTCCTTTTTCCTTCAAACAGCCATTTCCAATAAAACTCAAATAGCGACTGAGAAGCAGAACCAAGAAAAGGCATGTTCGGCACCTTCAGAGCACGAAGGAGACACGTATGAGTGCTCGAGCCAGGGACAAGATGTAAATAGTCTTGTTTTGAACTTACCTTCTTTTGCTGTAACATTTGCATTGCTGTAACATCTGCACAGATTTCTTTGCTGAACAAAGGATTATCCTTTGTTCCGGCGAGGAAATCAGATAAGGTTGACGTTTTAACTGATTTAAGATTATTTTGTAGGAATTTAACATTAAAGAAGATTTTTCTGACCCCCACTACCTCCGTAAGAGAATTTAAGAAACCCAGCGTATGTGTGCCTAAAAACCACCCTACTGTTATGTTTTTGCTGGTCTGTGATAGACACGAGATGCATATGATGGAGGCTGTAGTGCATCGTTTTATAATTTGAGTAAATCTGAGTTTGAGGCCTTAAATGAACTTAAAGCAATGACTTGTATAGAAATCCGGCCAGCAGATAAAGGTGGAGGGATTGTAGTCATGGACAAAGACTTTTATTATCAAGAAATGATTGAATATTTAAGTGACACTACTGTACATTTAAGCATTTCTCGTAGTTTCTTACAGGGTGTGATGGAAATAGGGAAATAGTATTGTTTTTAGTTTTTGATACGTTTATGACAGGGCTAATTACAGACTTGTTTAAATATTTTAATGTGAAATTTCCTACAGTCCCAATATTATATGGGCTACCTAAAGTACGTAAAAACATGGTCAGTCCACCCATAAGACAGATAGTCTCGAATATTGGTTGGGCGCAGAACCCTTATCTATATATGTGGAAAAAACTTTATTCCCTGTTTTAGATACAGTTAGTAATGTGCTGAAAGATGCAAAAAATTTTCTGAATCAGTCATATGCTGTTTCCAATATTGATAGAAACTACATCTTTGTAACCATGGACACTGAATCACTGTTTACAGTGATTCCTAATGTATGGGCTATTGACAGCATTAGAGAAATTTTGTTCACTAAACAGAATTTTTCTACTGAAAAAGTTGAGCTAGTATGTACACAGAGATTACATTGGAAAACAATGTTTTTGGAGCTGCATTCTATCTTCAGAGGGTTGCCATGGCTATGGGCACAGCATGTGCCAAAAGCTATGCCAACTTGGCTTTGGCACATTGGGAAGAAGTGTATGTTTTGAATAACAATGACTACTCAGAACACATCATTTGGTTTACCCATTTTGTGGACGATATTTTTTCTTTTATGGGACGGTTCTAGTGAATGTTTGAATGATTTGGTTAGATACTTGCATACTACAACTTCTTTTTTAAAGTTTACATGTCAGCATTCAAAGGATGAGATAAGCTATCTAGATGTGAGTATCAGTAGGTCTGACTTAGGGTCAATTAAAACTGGCCTGTTTAGGAAACCTAGTAGGAAGAATAATCTCCTACATAAAAATAGTATCCACCCGAGACATGTGCCTAGAAATGTCATTAGAAGACGGACCTTGAGGATGACGAGATTTCATGATGATGATGAACACTTAATGTCGGCCTTAGGAACTTTAAAAGATAATTTTTTTGGCCAGAGGTTATTCTGAGAAGGAGACAGATGCTTGAGTTCGAAAGTGTCTGTCAGAGAGAGACACTAAAGGTAAACCTTATTTTTCAGGGAACACCTATACTGCTACTAGTGATTCTTCTGCCCGTTTGGATAACAGAATCAGGGTTCCACTAACATTTTCTAGTGATGTTAATACTTACTGTCAGATTATTAAGAAGAATTGGCATACGTTACAGGCCTCTGATGAACTTAAGGGAATAGTAGGTGATAGACTCTATTTTTCTTTTAAGAACAATATATCTCTTAAAAGACAGATGTGCTACAAATCTTTAGGTCATAAGTCTATAGTTGAGTCACAGAGGTATGGCACCTATCTGTGCAGAAGTTGTGCAACATGCAAATACATTCACACAGGGTGTAATTATACTCATACAGGTATAGGAGTGTCTATTGGATGTGATTTCTATGCCGATTGTAGAAAGAGAAATGTAATATATTTAAGTTATTGTAGTTACTGCCCAGTCTTCTACATTGGGAAGACTAATCGCTCACTGAGACAGCGTATTATGGAACATTTAAGGGACATAAGAAATTCCAGACAGTAATGCTCTAGCGAAACATGATGGCTGAGGGTTCGCGACATACATTTAAATTTTTTGTTTTAGAGATTTTTATTAGAGAGCATCAGGGGTGGTGACTTTAAAAATAAAACTGAGGCAGCAGAACAGAAATGGATTATTAATTTTAAAGCCTATAGACCGCCTGGTATTAATGATGCTGTGACTTTAAAGCCTTTTTTACGTGCACGCAATTTACCACATTAAAACTTACTGTTGATATTTATATATTTTTAGATTTTATGTTTATGTATGTTTTTAGTACTTTTGTATGAGTGTTATGACAGTCAGGAGTCAGTTGCTGACTTGATGGGTTGTAATAGCTTAAATACGAGAATGCTAGGCATTTCTGTAGTCTGAAGAAGTGGTGTAATACTGTGAAAGTGCTTACTCTATATTAATAAAATTTGTGAGCTGTGCTGTACGGCTCAATATTTTGTTTTATTTTGATATTTGGATTTTTACTGATATCGAGCCTTTGTCCACATACTCTGCTTTGCTTCTTCTTGTGAAACCCTCCCTCCCTTCTCAAAGCAGAAGCCTCCAAAGAAGGTCGGTCTGGGCCACCTCCCCGGATCCAAGCCTCAAAAGGAGAATCAGATCTGAGCTGTCCAGGGCCAAAGCTCTGACAGGATGAGATGGATCCGATAAAATCAAAGCCGAACTCAACCCCTCAGATCTGACATCAACATCTTGGCTCAGAGACCTGCTCTGCTCTGAAGGTATCAGAGCAGAACTGGTCAGAGAAACCTTCGGGAGTCAAGGAATAAACTTTCCTCGTACTCAACGTTGAACCTCTCAGGGATCTCAGATCCTTGGACTCAGAAAACACAGGTCAGATTAGAGAGGGAGACGGTATGGATTTTACAGGTGCACTCATGGATCCAGGGGGGGACGGAGCTGGCAGGACCCCCATCTGGATCTGAGCCCTGAGAATTTTCTTCAACATCCAATCCACATCCTCCTCTGACAAACTCCTGGAGGACCTTAAAGATACAGTGGAAAAGGGCCTCAAATGTTCTTCGGCATTTGGAAAAGTTGAACTGGCAAGTAGGGAGATACTGCTTTAACTATATACTCAGGTATATGGCTTCTGTGGGCAGAACTAGCTTTTGGATCCAAGAGCCTGGAATCCGAAAAGGAAGTAGAAGGCAGTAGAGAGATCACGATCAAAGCAGATGCTGTAGGATATGAGTATTGCTTAGGATCCAAAGGAAGGCTTCCAGACTTAGGATCCGAGGTAGTCAGATCTCAAATTTTACAGATCTTCTCCAACAGCTCCGAGGAAGCCCTAGGGGACTTTGGAGATCTTTTTTTTTTTTTGCTTCTGAAAAAACAGACCTGGCTGATTTAGAGGGGGTTTGAGCCCCAGAAGAAGCTGGTCGTAGTCCTTTTAGAATTAACCTGTTGTGCCTGTTGGTTAACGCTCTGGGGTTAAACGTAGAGCGTACCATGCAGGCCGTATTGAGATGATTTGGTCCTAAGCAAACACACTTCTTGTAAGCATCTGTATTGGGGATCTTATGCCCAGAAGAAGTGCATTTCTTAAAACCTGTCAGCTTCTCCAACATAGCAAACAAGATCACAGGGCGCAAAACAAAAGTCAAGAGAGAGAGGACTTTTTTTTTTTTTTTTTAAATAAAACAGTAGAATACCAGCAATGGTATATATAAAAAAGAATAGTTGTATGAAATCTTACCATAACCATAGATGTCTCTCTCTTCCATGTTGCATTATTCTAACATGAGGGATCCTCCGCCTGAGGCGACCTGAACGTCCGGCCCACATATGAAATCTTAGCCTGGCTGCTCTATGGTGTGTGGGACGTCACACACAAGGACCATAAATGTGACGTCTGCATGCACAGAACTCAGAAATGAATGCCCCAATCAGACAAAGGTCTAAGGTAATGCTGATAAGGACGCCATCCAGAGAGGGAAAAGGTCCTAGATGGGGTAGGAGAGTGGGACAGGAATGCTGCAACATGGAAGAGAAAGACTACTATGGTTATAGTAAGATTTTACACAACTATTCTATGTCCTATTCTCATGTTACAGTATTCTAACATGAGTGACTGTACCAAAGCTCAACATGTGTTAAGGGAGGTGGAAGAGGATGCATTCTCCAAGAATCCATGGAGGATTGCTTTAGTAAATCCAGCCCTAGCCCTAGAAATGCAGTCCAGTTTATAATGTTTAGTGAAAGTGTGGATTGAAGACCATGTGGCTGCTTCTAAAATGGTAGTTGTATCTACTCCTTTGAAGAATGCCCCTGAGGAGGCCACAGCCCTGGCTTAGTGGGTACTCACTGTGTAGGGTAACTGTTTTCTATGGGAGTAGTAGCAGAAAGATAATGTTTTGTAAATCTATGAAGAGAGTGTTTGTTTGGATACAGCTTTCTCCAGAGCCCTGGGGGTGGAAGGATACAAACAACTTGCTGGACTTTCTGATGTCCTTAGTCTTATCTAGAAAGAATCTAAGTTGTCTGTGGACATCAAGGGAAGACAGCACTCTCTCACTGTCATTCTGTGGAGGAGGGAAAGTGGGTAAATGAATAGACTGGTTAAGGGATAGTTCACTGACCACCTTAGGCATGAAGGAGGAGTTTGTACGAAGAGAAACCCTATCCTTATGAAAAATGAGGTAAGGTGGGTTAGCCATAACAGCTTGAATCTCTGAGACTCTTCTGGCCAATGTTAAGGCTACAAGAAGCACTGTTTTCCAAGTGCACATCTTTAAGGTGGCTGAAGCTGCTGGTTTAAAATGGAGCAGTAGTGAGTTTTTTCAGAGTACAATTCAAATCCCAAGGAGGAGGGATGGGTTTTCTCAGTGGTCTGATGCGAAGGACCCCTTTGAGAAAGAGTGCTTCACCTCAAATCTAGACAGTAATGGCGGACTGAGAGGTAAGCAGGCTGAGATAGCTGACAAATGGACTTTCACTGAGGAGTATGAAAGTTCAGATTTTCAGAGCTCACATAAATAAGACAAGACTAGAAGTATATCTGCCTGAAAGGGGTCCAGCTGTCTGCGAAGACACCAAGTGGAGAACCTTTTCCATTTGGATAAATAGGATCTCCTGGTAGTGGGTTTCCTGGCCTCCTGCAGGACAGATGGCACGTCCCCTAAGTAAAGGTGTCTAAATGGGATCAACTTTTTATCACCCACAGGGTTAGTCTGAGAGTTTGCAGGTGTGGGTGGATAAGATATCCCTTCTGTTGTGTGATGAGGTCCACCTTGTGAGGCAACTTGTGGAGATTGTCCTTGGCTAGTGACAAAAGAAGGGGGAACCAGTGCTGCCTTGGCCAAAAGGGAATCACCAGTAAGATTTCTGGCTTGTTCTGATGAATCTTCAGCAGGACTTTCTGTATAACAGGGAAGGGGGGAATGCATACAGAAACATACCCTTACAGGAAATTATGAAGGCGTACACTCTCCAAGCTTGTGGGGAGGGGGACCTTGAGCAGAATAGCTGTAGTTGTCTGCTCTAAGGGGAGACAAACAAATCTGTCTGTGGTGCACACCACTGGTGGACTCTGTCCTGCAAAACAACTCTGTGCAGCATCCATTTGTGATTCTGAGACAATGACCTGCTGAGAGCATCTGCCTGGTCATTGTTTTGTGAGGGGATGTAAACTGCCTGTAGTGTTACACTGGAGAGGGTAGCCAGCTCCCATGCTTGGATGGCCAGCCTGCAAAGTAAGTAGGACTTGGTCCCCCCCTTGCTTGTTGATGTACCCCAAGACTGTGGTGTTGTCTGTAAAGATTTTGAGGGGACCTGGGTGTATGAGTGGAAGGAATGCTTTCAGAGCTAGGAGAAGGACAGTCATTTCCCTTATGCTGATGTGTTTTTTCTGGAGGCAAGAGTCTCATTGGCCCTGTACCTTGAGTCTATTCATATGGCCCCCACCCCAGATTTGATGCATCTGTGTACATCTGTTGAACTGTAGTGAGAGGCTGTAATGAAAGTCCTGGATTCAGATGAATTTGCTGAATCCACCACCTGATTTCTTTCTTTCTTTAGACAGGGAAGGAATGGGACCTGAAACTCTAGTGGATGGATGTACTGGGACCAGACATTCTTCAAATACCACTGAAACTTCCTCATGTGTAGCCTGGCAAGCGACAACATGGGGAGAGTGTCTGCCATCAGACCCAGGAGGCAAAGGAATTCCCTGGCTGAAATGCAGTCAACTAGGAGTAGGTTTTGAAAGAAGTTGGTCAGTGAAGTGACCTTCTCTAGTGAGAGAAAAGCCTTTGTCAAATCTGTTATTCTGCATTCCAAGAAAAACTCGTCTTAAGAATATGTAAGGGAGGACTTGAGTAGATTGACTGTGAATCCCTGGCATTCGAGGAGGGAAATGGTGAACTGAAGGTGTCTTTGCAGGGTACCTAGATCCTCTGCCTGGATGAGGTCGTCTAAGTATAGGAAGATTTGAATAACTTTTGTTCTGCAAAAGGCCACAGCGGGAGCTAGACATTTTGTAAATACCCTTGGAGCTGTAGACAAACCAAAGGGCAAGGCAGTGAACTGACAGTACGAAGACTGCACTGCAAACCACAGGAATTTGTGAAAGACTTGGTGGACAGGGATGTGAAGATATGCCTTCTTCAGGTCTAAAGTGACCAGAAAGGAACTGGGTATCAAGAGTGGAAGAAGGGTCTGAAGGGACATCATGCAGAAAGGGGTTTAGAAGAGAGGTCCAGAATGGGTCTTCCTTTCTTGGGACTAGGTATAGCCTGGAATAGAAGGCTTGACCTTCCTGTCCTGGGGGCACCCTTTCTATTGTGCCCTGCAGAGCCAGATCTTGAATAACTTGAGGGATGAGATGGATTTGGTGTTTTGGAGGAAGGGGGGATATCTTTTGGTGAAGGCTTTTCCTGCCAAGTCATGAAGTATCCTTTTTCCAAAATTGATAAAACCCATTTGTCTGAGATGATTTGTTAGCACAGGGGAAGACAGTGCAAGAGGTGGGCAGGAAGGGGGGTTTTGACAGTCATGCATTGTTAGGCCTGTCAGGAAAGGGCTGCCTTTGATTAGTTTGAGAGGTTTTAGGTCTGGTAGAGGAAGATTTCCTGGCACCTTCCCTGGATTTGGAAGTAGAGGGTGAAGAGGCCTTCTTGACAAAACTTGGTTTGGCAGTGTAGCTTCTGTGAAACTTAGGCACTGGTGAGACAAACAGGTGGTTGAGGTTCTTCAGCTCCTTGCTCTTCTTCTACAGGTTTTTAAACAATTCTGTTGAATGTTTTCCAAAGAGGAAGTTATTGTCAAGAGGGGCATCCATAATCTTGTTTTGGAAGTCATCTGGCAGTGGCTGTAGCCTAAGCCAAGAGTACTTACGAATGACTGATGCGGATGCAGCTGACCTAGCTGATGCTTCTGCAGCATCATAGTTGCATTTAATGGAGTATCTAGTGACTTGTGCAGCTAAGGAAAGTTTACAGGCAACTTGTAGTTTGGTGGGAGAATCTGGAATGGAGGACAGCAGATCCATGGCTTGTGAAACTAGGTCTAAAGCATATTTTACCATACTAGTTTGTTAATTAATGGCTCTAAAGGCCAGGGTTGAGGAAGTATAAATTTTCTTCCCTAACTTCTCCATCACTTTGCTATCTTTATCTGATGGCAGTAGGGAAGAGGCGGGTAGCTGTCTGGATTCTTTGTCTGCTGAGACAGCAATAACAGCTGGGTCTGCCATGGGAGGCTTAAAAAGGAATCTGAAGTCATCAGAAACTTTACAGAACCTGTCTGGTCTTTTAGGGGCAGGTGACTGAGACTCTGGATTCTTGGAAGCTGAGGCAAAAGCATCCAAATAGGCTGGAATTACTGAAGGGATGACTGAGGGGAGGGGGGATTCCATCTGCAGAAGCTCATATTACCTCTTCCGTACTTCTGTCATTTGTGTGGAATCCCATTTAAAGTACTCTCATTTTGGAAATAGTTTCCCCAAAGGTGATGTCGTCAGGTGGAGACTCTCCTTCTAAGGAATCCTCATCTGGAAAACAGTATCCTAGGGGAGAAGCCAGCTGTGAAGAGGGACTCATCAGAGGAAGAAGAAGAAGAATCTTCATCATGGGTCTAGGGATGTGGCAATGGGCCAACAGAAGCAGGCCTGGGGCTCAAGGTTGGAAGACCAACAGGAGTCTGTGAGGAAGTAGGCCTCAGGGCCAAGAAGGCCTGAAGGAGAGAATGGGAAAATGCCTGCCAAATCAGGTAAATCTTCTGATGGAGGAGACAATTTAGACTTCTGTTTCCTTTTCAGGGAAGCAATCTTAGTTCCAGGATGAGTAGGTGAAGGCCTAGTGTCCGAAGTCAGCCTAGGAGTAGAAGTGCCTTCCTCAGGGATGGACAGTAACGTTACCGGTTCGAGCAAACCTGCCCCCCCCCGACATCGGAGGCTGATATCTCTGGAACCTCCGTGAAAGTGCAGGCTGAAAAAACTAAGGTGGCGTTTGAAGTGGCACCCGCCAAAGTCACTAAGCTTATTGGATGTAGCTCAGCCACTAAACCAGCAGCTAGCGGGACGTCCATAATCGGAGGCGCAATCGCTGTATCTGGCCTAGCTACTTTGGCCTTCTTTTTCAGCAGTTCTGCTGAGATGGACAGTTCCGATTCCATACCCAAGGCAAGGCATTTGAATCATTGGTTCTCAACAAAAAGCTTTAGGGCTGTGAGATGGTTATGCAGTGTTTTTGGTGCTTTGTAGTCATGGGAAGGCCCTAAGCAGAATAAGCAGAGGTCGTGGCTGTCTTTGTGTGGAATTTGTCGACCGCACTTACATTTTCCCTTCCTAGATGACATGGACAAAATCAGCTAAGGGAAGAAAATACAGCAACCTAAGCTAGCAGACAAAAAAAAAAAAAAAAGAAAAACTCCCCAAAGGTGTACTTTTCAGGAGTCACTTGTGCAAAGCAGAATGAGTGGGCTGACATTCGACTGGTAGCAGAGAAGTTCTGAGGTCTCTGCATGCAGACATCACATTTATGGCCCACGGTTTATGGCCCCCTGCTTGTGACATCCCACGCACCATACAGCAGCCAAGCTAAGCTTCTGTATATGGGCCTGACATTTGAGTTGCCTCAGGTGCAGGATACCTCATGTTAGAATATGGCAACATGAGACTAGGACATTTACTTAAAAAGATATAGAAAAAAATTCTGCCAACAATGATATAATGGAAAGAATTACTCAAGAGAAGAGAACTAACACCTAACGTCCAGTAAAAAACTAAGAGGGAGGTAATAAAAAGGTGAAAATGAGTTTACATAGGAAAAGGAATAGTATATTAACAATGAAAAATCCAAATGTACTAGCTCGAGAGCAGAACCTGCGCCTAACTACAATGGTGGCAAAAAAGATCTGGGTTAATGGGGACAGAATAGGGCACTATGGGTAGAGGGAAGGGCTTGAGAGCTGGATCCAAAGTCTAGTGTATGCGGCAGAGTCGGATCAAAGGTCGGATCAGAACCCATTTGTGAGGAATAATGAAAAGGACAACATCAGATGAGAACTGTTAAAACTGTTGTGCAGTTAACACTAAAGCAAAATGTAACACAATCCATGAATATGAACTATTCCAGATGGAGTTAAAAAGAACAAACAAAACTTTACAATGATAACCCTCAAACCTCTAATCTTATTAATATATTTTTTCGGAACCTCCCAACAGCAGATTCCTTTTCACAGTAAACTGGAAATCATATATATAATCAAATGTTCATGATGACAATTTTTATTACACCAGTAGAAGTGATAAAAACTCATTTAATCACTTCTGCTGGTGTTAAGTCTGTGTGTGACTGTGAAAAGTAGGGATTGGGAAATTTGCCCTTTTGCAATTGTACAGAGATCTCATAGTTGGAATATATAATTAGGGGGGTGTACAGGAGGGGGCTGTAGTGATGCTTGCCCCCTGCAAAAAAGTGTCTTTTGCTTTTTCGATGTTTTGGACTTCAATCTTTTGGTATTGAAGTTCAGACATTCGATATTTGTATACTTCCATGTTTCAAAGTGCATCCAGTAAATCATATAGTGACTCCTGTAGTTTTAAAGATAAAACTTTTACTCCATTGACTTATATAATACAATACACTCACAGCATCTCAAGCCTATACTCATGTTACATTCAACCCATCTCAGACTATCCACTTCTTTACAACAGCTCTAAATAGCTCATTCATGATGTCTCCTAGTTCCAGCTTCTTAACTTAATTCATTAACCTTTTAAGTTCTGTTTCTTTGAATTGCTCTATAGTTTTCTAATGTCTCATAATATCTTTCTTGCCCATTATTGTTATTAAAGATAATAAAGCCTTTACATTTTTATTCTTTATATCTTTTAACCAGCTAAGTAGAATAAACTCTTTTGTGGTGATTTTCTCTTCTTGTAAAGCCCTCACTAATTCTGCTAGCTCCACTTTAAAGGAAGCCACTTCCTTACAATCCCAAAATACATGTTCCCAACTTCTCATCTCACATTCACTACATCAACAATTTGCTGAAGTCTGGGGAATATTTTATTAACTATATATATATATATATATATATATATATATATATATATATATATATATGTATATATATATATATATATATATAAAACTGTATATATATATATATATATATATATATATATATATATATATATATATATATATATAGTGTACAGAAGTATCAATAAAGGGACTTTCACACAGACTTTAAACTTGCTGTATTTCACTGCATACTTAGGGGGGCCAACAGAACCTGCTTCCAGTTCTGGTGCAGGATTTCCCTAGAAAGTTTACTTTCCCAATACAACTTAACCTACATGTCAGTTTAGTTAAATGTCTACTGTACAGCCTTATACATCCTATCAAGAAGTCTTCTCATATAAAATAGAGGTGACTTAGCTTCCACCAGATCATCAACTAGACGAGGCTTTGCAATATAACTGAATACTTCTCTCAAATTTCTTGAACTCAGTCTTTAAGCCTAAATAATCTCTCTCTCATTCAAATTAAATTCCTCTAAGTACATGCCAATCCTTTAGTTGGTCTACATAAATAAGTTACTCCCAGAACCCGAGTTCTATATTCATCCTTCTCCAACTGTACGCTGTTCCACTACCTTGCCCCATTCTGCCCCTATTTAATTCATACCCCATTGGTAGGATTAATTTCTGCCAGAGTGTAAAATGTATTAATAGCATCTGCTTTCTAAACCATGTACATATATTCTCCCAAAACTGTATATTTACAATGCATTGTTCTATACTATGCCATATGCCGATATTCGGCTGTTCATCTCTATCAGTCTGAGTCTCCAAGACTAAGTTTTTCCACTTAGCTTCATATCCACCCATATGTAATAGTATTACCAAGAAAATTTGTGTTGCACTAAAGTACATTTCTAAGTCAGGCATTCCCAGGACTCCCCTTTCAGATGGAAGAGTGAAAAAAAGAGTGTAAAATGTATTAATAGCATCTGCTTTCTAAACCATGTACATATATTCTCCCAAAACTGTATATTTACAATGCATTGTTCTATACTATGCCATATGCCGATATTCGGCTGTTCATCTCTATCAGTCTGAGTCTCCAAGACTAAGTTTTTCCACTTAGCTTCATATCCACCCATATGTAATAGTATTACCTAGAAAATTTGTGTTGCACTAAAGTACATTTCTAAGTCAGGCATTCCCAGGACTCCCCTTTCAGATGGAAGAGTAAACTGTTCCAACTTTGCTCTTTGGGGTTTACTACCTCCCCAAAAAAATCTATCAATGCTTTTTGCAATTTTTTACATATTCTGTCCTCTGGTATATAAATATACGATTGCCCCACTTACAAGATTAGCTTCACAATAAACATATTAACTTGGTGTATCTTATGATCTACATCCATATGAATCAATTTCCATTTCTGTTAGTTGGTCAAGCATATCAGCCACATCTCAGCCGCCTAACATCCTGCTTAATCCAGATTCTAAACTATTTCAACTTCTGATGACCCCACATGAATGCATACACCTGGATCATATCATATGTAGAAATAACATTTGTTACTACTGCTTTCACTTCATTTACTTTAAAACCTGCTAGCTTGCCACATTCCCTCAGCAGGTGAAATATGCTTGCCAAGTCCCTCTTCAGGTTCTCAACATACAGAATCACATTAGTAAAAAGTACTATTTTTTTCCTGTCTCCCCCAAAGTCTAGCTCTCTACCGATGACTGTCTAATTTTATAAGCCGGGAGGGGGGGGGGGGGGGGGGATCAAGACAAAGGGCAAACCACAGCAGAGACAAGTGGGTAACCCTGATGGATTTCCCTTGATAAGTTAAACCAGGAAGATACACACCCACCCATTGCATTTGATCCCTCATATATATCAAAGATAAGCTGAATTAATTCCTCTGGAACAAAAAAAAAAAAATCCGTTAAGTCCCACTCAGAAAACTCTAGCTGCCTGTGTTGAATGTTTTTTCACTGTCTAGACTTACCAGCATCAAATACGTTACTTTTACTGCATCTTGCTATATTAAACGCATCCTACTTATGTTATTGAAAGTCTGAATACCCTCTAAAAAGCCACATTCATCCAAATTTAAAAGTTTGACTAAAATCTTATCGAATCTCTTAGCCATAATGGTCATAAATGCTTTATAATAATGGTTTAAAACATTGAGAGGTCTGTATGATCCTGGATCCATTGAATCTCATCCTTATTTTGGGATAATGACTATTATTTCCCTTCTCCATGAGGGTGTTATGCTCCCTCATGCAGTGTACTATTAAATAACTTGTAAAAAACCTTCAAAATTATGTCTTTAACCAGTTTCCATACCTCAGTCAGAATACCATCCATACCTGGAGTCTTCCCCACCCTCTGAGTTTGGATAGCTTCATTAACTAGAACAGGTAAAACAGGTTAATTTCCTGTAAAGTTGTCTCTTTACCTAACATCTCTCTTACAGATAACTCTCCCTTTCATCTTCTATGTCTGCCCCTTCAGGCCCCTGATTAGACAATGTGTAATAGTATTTTTACAACATTTCCTTTATTTCAAATGTATACTTAGTAAGTTTGCCCATGAATGGGTTTCTCGTCTGCACAATCAACCTTTCCATTTTCTGCTGTCTAGCCTTTTGTGTTAGGAAATTGGAAGATAAAGGAGAATAAGCAAAGTAATGCATCTTCAAAGTTGTCAACCTGAGAGCATTAAGATAATCCAAATTAACCATAAATTCCTGGCCTTGTGTCAGTTTTCTCTCATTGCCACTTCCATCTCCCGAATGATTTGTCTCCAGCAGGGTCCTGATTTGCTGTACTGCCCTCAGATATTTGGTTCTACTTCATTCTCAAATTATTCTAGCTTTATTATCAATAACCTCTCACTTTCTTTTAGGTGATCCCAATCCAGAACAAGATCAGTCACACCATCCTTCCATCTGTTTAACCTGGTGTCTACGATGCTTATTAAATTTTGTGCGTCAATTCTATTCCTTAAAAAGTATGTGAGAAAGTGACAGTGTCTGCTCCTATTGTCTTCCAATCTATTTTGAATTTCTATTACTATTGCAACATGAGCTGAGATGATAAGGTAGGTAATAAGCTTAATCACTTGATAAAGATGCTGTTTAGTGGGTCTATATCATATAGTCGAAGTTCCATAACTCCGAACACCTAATGGTCAAACCATTTTGTTCGAAGTTACAGAACTTTGACTATGGAAAAAAAAAAAATAAAAAAACAACAAACAACAAAATAAATTGTTTTAAGCAGGGGGGGCAAGCCCTCATGCACCCCACACCCCCCACTACTTAAATATACCAACTTCGAGATCACACCACATTGAACTGAATGGAAACCTCCACTTATGGAAATTTCCGTTCAAACTTTTACAAATTAGAATTTATGGTCTCGACAATATGTGGTTCGAACTTGTAAAAGTTTGACTACGTGATAGGAACCCTGTTTAGTTGTATAGCAACAATCTATTCTAGACCATGTTCTATATCTCTAAGTAAAGGTGCACTCTATTGATTCAGGGTTTATTTATTTGATATCTATATGTCCGAACAGTTTTCTACACTTTTCCAAATAGCTATACTCTGGAGACATATTTACATGCCTGGGTCCCCTCATCACATTCTTTACATTAGAAGCAACATTCCAATCCCCTTAGTCCCCTTTGAACAAACATCACTTGCTCAATTAAATCCTTCATTTCCTGGGATGATGTTTTTGGTGAGAGATATATGGATGCCAATGGAACTTACAGACTGTGCCTGGTACCGAAAACTATAGTACACATTCCCAGCACATTCCTCCTCAATGCATACCCCACTGATTTCTTAATCAGGGTTAGAACACCCTTTCTTCTAAATCCCTCTAGTATAGAGAAATAACCATACATTCACACCCAGGGGATCAGCTATTTGCCTTCTTTCTTTTTTGAGACAGATGCATCTCCTGTAACATACCCACTTGGGCTTGTGTCCTCCCTATATATTTAAGCACTCTCCCCAATTCCTTCTTTTTAGTCATACCATTTACATTCCAAGATATCTTCATTTTCCATAGTGTCTAAAACACTTCTGGCCTGTTTTACATCATACCAGTTTTAACAATACTACCAAAATTTGTATTCTCACTTTCCTGTCATACTATGCAGTAAAAAATACCTCTTTATCCATTAGCATCAGTCTGCTTTCCAGAGTACACTACACTAACCAACTAAATAACATAAGGCTGACAATTCTTATAATAACTATGTACAGGAGCTTCTCCCAAACTTGGACCTTACGATCCTATTGATCATGATATGAGATTACACTCATTGCTGGCTGCTTTACATAGACTTGTGGAAAATTACAACTTTATTCTCCTCCCTAATAACAGACCACATCTTGCCATGTCATCCCAGTTCTAATTTCATCATCACTCATAAGCGATCACAGATATTGGTCATACACTTAAATGAAGTCATATCATATGCCAGCTTATCAGCAATCCTTTGCTGGTACGTCAAGGTAACATAAGCCAAATGCATTTTTTTTATAATCTTGTTACCTACTCATAAATGTTAACAGGAAGGGTGCTATAATGGTCAGGTATCACATCCATCATGAGGGCCCTCTCCATTGTCATCAAAATGTCTGCAAGAAACAGCTCACACAATGTGTTTCAATCAAGAGTTTAAAAACATGTAAAGTATGATTCTCTGCAATTAACACTGTGGGTAATACTATTTAATCTGCTGCCACAAGGAGCACCTCCTTATGCCCCCATCCACCCAAATGTAACTTTTAGTTTTCACCTGTTCTATTTAAATATGGACATAACCCTTCATTTTGATTCCCAATGAGCTGATTAATTCAACTGTGTGTACAAAATAATAAACAAACTTGGACATGAACTCAACCCTCCAAGCCCATCCTTCTCTTTGAAGCGCCTCACATGCCAGTACATATTTCAAACATGTTTGACGTTGGACATAAGTTTGCAATAAGAGGGCATTGTTCTAGAGAGGATGCGACTTGAATTGTAGCAAGTCTCCTATAACTGTGTGCTTCAACAGGTCAGGGACTATATCAAATGTCAGCGAAAAATAAAATAAGTAGGCTGGTGGTTTGTTAATATACTTTCAGCCATTCTCAGGAATGCAGGATGCAGCAGCTAATTGTTATGACAATTTTTTGGACAGATTGTATTTACTTACTTACCCGTTGCTGACAGGGTTAGTCCAACTACACTAGTGGCATCTTCAGGGGAAACCCAAAGTGGTAGTTATACTACTAAGGGAAATTTGGCCAGGGCATACAGGAATTTCCCTTACTTGTCATTGCTGTGAGTGGGACTTATTTTGGAATAGCACTTCCCATTTCCATTCCAGGCACAGTGGCAGCCCAGAGAAACAGGGAGACAGATGGAGAGAGAGAGGGATGATGGAGTACTGAAAGAAATGAAGGAAAAAGCAAATATCAAGACTGGAGAATGTGTGCAGGATTCTCAGGAACTGTTTCAAAGAAACCTGCTTGATGGAGATGATTAAGCAAACGATGGATGTATAATTACAACCCTCCAGTTGGGAGGGTTGCGGCATAACTTACTTAAAGAAATGGTGGTGCAGAATGACCCAGAAAATGAAGATGTTTCCTTTCTACACAAATATTTTATGAATAAGACCTAATGCTTTCAAAGAGTATGTCTATCAAAATGCAAGTGAGAAATGCAATACTGAACAAGCAACCATTTTAAACAACTCTGTAAGAATCAAGATAACAGGGACAAAAAAAGGTACTGTTAGCTTAAATTTTTTTGCTAACGCTCATATTACGATAACCGGGTCACAAATCTCCCATTTGAGACAGAATGGCTTTGATTAGCCAAAATAAATAGGAAAGTGGAAATATATTGGTCTGATTAACAGTGCTGCTCATTGATCGTGGGTATCGTGTGGTGCTTGTTGGAGCCGGATTCATGTTTTGTACCTAGAAGGAAGTGGATGAACTGTTTACATATTCAATTGACTGCCCCTCCAGGCCGTTTGGGGCTAAGACTGTTTGGTGTTGTACCAAAAACTGTTGAATTTGGCTGTATTTATCAACCAAGATGGCAGCTGTGAAGACAGGCCTGAGGTTGAACTTAAACTACTATCAATAAACGGAGGGGAATGACTGCGTTTACATTTGGGCATTGCTGGAAGTGTATATTAACCAGGATGGCAGCTGTAAATACAGGCCTGAGGTTGAACTAAAAGAAAAAATTGAATACATTGACTTTACATATATTTTTGTGCATTGCTTAGATTGTATGGTATGACGAACTGTTTAACAACTTTTTTCTTCATGACTGGATTGTGTTATTATTAATCTAGACTAATATATAATACAGGTTGGGTATTACTATGAACTTTGGGGTCCAATTTTGGTAACAAACATCCTTGTAAAGAGGGACTTTATGCTGAAAGGGTACATTTTAGTGTTTGCCTAGTGGATTCAATGTTTTGGCATTCTTAAGCGCCTGTAATACTAAAAAGTTGAAGTGACATTATTGAATAACAGTATATCCGGGTACTGTAGTGTCTGAACTATCTTGGGTGTTTTGTAAGTTTTACTACAATCAACTTTGTGGGGTGATTATCACTATACCAGCAATTGTGCAAGGGCTGGAAATACAAATGGGAATAACTGTTGTTATATTGGCCGCACATACATTTGGTCGCATTTGGGACCGGATGGGGTGATATCTACTCGTGGACTTTGTGGTGGAAATTTCTTTTAACAGCCAACTGTTTTCTAGTTTGACTAATTGCCTACTCTGTGATATTACTTTAAACTGTGCAATTTTATGTTGAAACCTTTCAATGTGTGTACTAATAATGTTGAACTGTTGAGACTGACAATTTGGGAATTGTTGGTTACATTTTTGCCAGCCTCAGTATTAGTCACTTATTTAACAGTTCCTCACTGCCCTACACTAAAGAACCTGTGGACTCATCCACCTCATTCTCATCTCCCCTCTGATATATAATATATATACTTTACAAGTGTTTAGAAGAGAAAGTCTTACACTGTTAAAAACTACTCCCTAGCTGTAGCTTCTCTCCAGCTTCAAGTCACTTATTGTTTTTTTTTTTCTGGACAGTCCCACGCAAACCAACCACAATCAGGCCCATTTGAAACTCCTCCCACCTATAAAAATCCTAAACTCGCCTCAAACTCTGCAACCCCTCCTAAAATGCTCTTCTCATCAACTCTAACATCCACTCCAATAACTCTACTTATCACTCTTTCCTATCTGTCCTATCTCACACAACTTCCCAACCCCTTCCTCACCTCACTCACACACTCCACTGCACCATACAACAATGCTCACTCCCCCTCTTACTCTGCTATCTCACATGAACTTTATAACCACAACACTATTTATCTATACAAACCTAAAGTCTCCCCTTCCCCCCTACACCCTCCCCTAAACTGTCACCTCAAAAGATCAATGCTCCCATATCAACCTTACCTCCTATAGCTACTCCATTCCTATCCACCTCTCTTTACTCCTGCACCACACCCCTCTCTCACAGGCTGGTGATGTGTACCCCAACCCCAGACCAATCTCCAGCATTAATGCAGCTAAACCATCCTCTCAACCCAAAAAACCTAAGTCCCTGCACATCACTACACTCAATGCACAAAGTATTAGAAACAAAATCCCTAACCTGCATGCATGGCTCTCCCACAACCACCCCAACATAACCATCATATCTGAAACTTGGCTCAAACCCTACATAAAAGATCATGAAATCCTACCACCAGGTTGCCAAATGATTTGCAGCGATCGTCCCCACATAAAAGGAAGTTGAGTAGCTATAAATACCCCACCTCCCATATCATAACCCCCTACACCAATTCAATTCCAACCTTTGCTACTACTAAAAATTAACAAGCACAAATCCATATGTATCGCTACCCTCTATATCCCCCCCAGTGATAACATCAAAACGCTTGAAAACATAATATCCTGGTTCTCCTCCCACATTAATAACGAAACCTATATCCTTGGTGACACCAACATCAATTGGTCCTCCTTCAACTTAGATGCCCCTTCCCATACTATCAACCTGTACAACTTCTCCCAAATAATTCACTCACCTACCAGACCAAATAAAGATGGCACCTCAGGTGCCATCATTGACTGGATCCTTACAACACATCCAAGTCTCATCAACAAATCCGGTATACTACCAGATCCTCTCAGTGACCACTTACCTGCCTTCGCTGACTGACTCCCAACTCCTCTACAAAAACACCACCACTACTTTCAAACTCGCAACATGTCATCTTTCAATCCCCAAACCTTCTCAGAATGCCTTAAGTGCATCGACTGGACCCCTCTAAGAACTCTCCCTCTAGATGACGCTGTCTCCCATTTCAACCACGCATTCCTTACCCTCCTTAACCAGCAAGCCCCCCTAAAAACCAAACCCTTCAAATCCAATCCTTGCCCATGGTTATTCAAAGAAACCAAACTCGCCATGCAACAAAGGGACAAAAAATGGAGGCAGTATCAAATAAAAATAAAAACCCAAGCTCCCTCTTAGAATTTAAGCAACTCCGGAACTCCACCAAAAAGCTAATTATCAAAGACTGCAAAGCTCACTATTCCAGACTTCAGTCTCTGCACTCAACAAATCCCAAAAAATTCTGGGACTCCATCTCATCTATATTAAATCTTGGTAATAAAGAAAATCCCAGTCCCAATCCCACCCTCTCTGACCTCGACACTGCCTCTCAATTCAATTCCTTCTTCAGAGACTGTATAGCCAAATTATCCAACTCCTTCCCACCCCCTCCCCCAACTACAATGCCTCACTCCAAAAACCCCTCTCCACCAAGTTAAACTCCTCCTCACCCTTCTTCCTTAAGCCCATTCCCACAAGCACGATAAAAAGACTCCTGCTCAAGCTCACACCCGGCCGCAATGCGCCTGACAATCTTCCTCCTACATTCCTCAAACTATCTGCAGACAGCATCGCCTTCCCTGTCCCTATACTTATAAATAGATCCATACAAGAATCCACGTCCCTTCCATCTGGCGCCATGCCTACATCATCCCCCTCTACAAAAGTGGTAAAAATACCGACACCACCAATGGTCAGGCCCATCACCATCCTATCCCCTCTGTCTAAAATTCTTGAGAAAACCATCCAAGCTCAACTAATGATGCACCTAACCCAAAACAATCTCCTCTCCCCTACTCAGCACAGTTTCCATCCCGGTCACTCCACCATAACTGCCCTTCTTTCCTTTCTAGAAACCATCAATCAAGAACGTGATTCAGGCAAATTTGTATCTACATTATTCCTTGATCTGTCAAAAGCCTTTGATACCATCTCCCATACCCTTCTCATATCACAACTCTCTACTCTACACTTCTGCCCCCCCCCCCCCAGATACCTACCTATCCAACCGCCAACAAGCAGTCCAATGGAAAACCTCCACCTCCTCCTTCCTTCCTACACCCACAGGTGTTTCCCTAGCATCTGTTCTTGGCCCGCTACTCTTTAACCTATTTATTAACAACTTTCACCACTCTGTCCCAGACTCATCTGTCATCCAGTATGCAGATGACTTGACCATCATCTGCTCAGCTTTCTCTCCCTCCAAGCTTCTAGAAAAAACACAATTAGCCATCTCCAAAACAGAAATCTGGATGCAGTCCAACTACCTAGCCCTGAATGCAAATAAAACAAAACTAATGATCTTCTGCCCCAGCAAAAACTCAACTATCGATAAAACCTCATTCATCATACAAAGCCAGAATAAAGTACAGTTTTGTACCTACCATAAATGCAGATGTTCGAGTGTATTCACTGCTGCAGTCATTACACTTGGGTTATCCTGCTGTCAGGCGGTCCCGCAGTCGGCCAGAGTTCCAAAGTCTTGGTCCGGCGTCAGTTGCTGTCATTTCTTCCCTGATGTCAGTGCGCCAGGGGTATATAAGATTCAGCCGACGCCATTTTCTTCAGTTTTTCTTGCCCCAGATGTCAGGTGCCCCCAAAAAGGTAGGCAATATATATTGCTAATGAAATATACATAAAAAATGAAAACAATACCTTCAGTTACAAGCAAATATACCACATAGGCTGTATAGGGTAGAAAGGTATAGATAAGTCCCAGCTAAGAAGAGGGGATGGAGGGAGGGTAAAGTACAGTTTTGTACCTACCATAAATGTAGATGTCCGATAGGTATGCAACTGCAGTCCTGACATATGGGTTGTCCTGCCTCAGGCAGCCCTTCGGTCGGCCGGATTCCAAAGTCTGGGTCCGGTGTCAGCTGATGTCGCCCTTGCCCCGACGTCAGAGCACCTGGGGTATAAAAGCGTCAGCCGACACCATCTTCTTCAGTGTTTCTTGCCCCAGATGCCAGGTGCCCTCTAAGGAAGGCTAAATGTTGAAAATAGAGAAAAAATTCCAGACAAGTACAACAACATAAAAACAAATACATCATAAAAGATTACCCCAGGTAGCTAAAATTAGGGGTAGAAACCCAAAAGAATACCACAGAGGGGTAGGTGGGAGGGAAAACCTGACTGCAGTTGCATACCTATCGGACATCTACATTTATGGTAGGTACAAAACTGTACTATGTCCTTCAAGGATGCAACTGCAGTCCTGACATATGGGTTGAATACCATAGCCAACCTGGGGGTGGTAGGCACTAAGACAAAGATGATGTAGCTAAAATGCCCTGCAGGACTGCAGAAGCAAACCCTGCTCTGGATCTGGAATATAAAGGCAGGTTGTAATGTTTGGAAAATGTATGCATGGAGCTCCATGTAGCAGCTTCTAAAATGTCCTTTGTTGCCACTCCTCTTAAAAAGGCTGTGGAGGTGGCTGTAGCTCTGGTGGAATGTGGCCTGATGTCAGCTGGCACAGTTTTTCCATGAAAAGAGTAGCAGAATCGAATGCAATTTCCAATCCATTTAGAAACTGTCTGTTTGGAAATTGCTTTTCCCTGCAATCCAGCAGCGTAAGCTACAAAAAGCTGGTCAGATTTTCTGAAAGACTTTGTTCTGTCCAAGTAGTAGCGCAACTGTCTGTGTATGTCCAAGGTGTGCAGAAGTCTCTCTCCTTTATTTTGAGGATTGGGAAAGAAGGTAGGCAGATGAATAGCTTGATTCAGGGACACCCTGGATACCACCTTTGGCATGAATGACGGATTGGTTCTCAAAGATACTCTGTCCTGATGAAACATGAGAAAAGGTTGTATTGCCATAAGGGCCTGTAGCTCAGAGACTCTTCTTGCTGAGGTTACTGCCAGAAGGAAAGCTGTCTTCCAAGACAGAGATTGCAACTCTGAAGATGCGCTGGTTCAAAGGGAGGAAGAGTTAATTTTTCCAGCATGAAGTTGAGGTCCCATGCAGGCACTGGTGGTTTCCTAGGAGGGTTGATGTTCTTTATACCTCTTAGAAACTGTCTTAGCAATGGGTGAGAAAATACAGGCGGATCAGTGTCATATTTGGCAGATATTGCTGAAGCATGTATTTTTATGGAAGAATATGAAAGGCCATTGTGGAGCATTTCAGCCAAATATTCTAGGATCTGTGGAATGCTCATCACTGATGGGTCTTGACCCTTTTGCTGTTCCAGATAAGAAATCTCTTCCATTTTGCTGAGTATGTTTTTAGTGGAAGGTCTGCGCTCCAGGATGATATTTTTACCCTTTTGGAAAGTGTATCCTGAGGAATAGTCATGGAATCTTCCAAGCTGTCAGCTTCAATGTTTTCAAGCTGAGGTGTAGTGTCCTGTAATTGTGCTGTGTCAGAAGAAGTGGCCATTGAGGAAGGAGCCACGGATTGGTGTGTGTCAAGCTCCGTAGCAGTGGGTACCAGTGTTGTCTTGGCCAGTCTGGAGCTATCAGTATGACTTTCGGTTGCTCTGTCTTGATCTTTAGTAACACCTTGGTCATCAAAGGAAGAGGTGGGAAGGCATATAGTGTTAGAGAGTTCCAACTGAAGGAGAGAGTGTCCACCTTCCATGCTTGAGGATGGTATGTCCTTGTGCAAAACTTTTTCAGATGGTGATTGAGGTGGGAGGCAAAAAGATCTATGTCCGGCCTTCCCCATGCTTGAGTTATTTGTAAGAAAATGTCTGGATGCAACATCCATTATTGTGGATCCATGATGTTTCTGCTTAGGCTGTCCGCCAGAACATTGTCCTTCCCTGGTACAAACTGGGATTGTAGCTCTATTTTCAATTGTAGGGAAATATCCCAGAGATTCATTGCCAGTCTGCAAAGAGGGTAGGAATGGGTACCTCCTTCATAACTGTGATATTGTCTGTCTTTATTAGTAGATGACCCTGATGCATGAACTTTTCGAAGGCCTTGATTGCATGGATCACTGCCAGCATTTCTTTTTGGTTGATGTGCAGGTGCTTTTCTTTTTGTGTCCATTGTCCTTGAATGCATCTGCCCTCCATGTGAGCCCCCCATCCATGGTCCGAGGCATCCGTTGTTATGGTTTGACTTGTATGAGGCTTGCTGAAAGGCAGACCTTTGTTTATCTGGCTTGCTTGAGCCCACCACAAAAATTCCTTTTGAAGGCATGGAATGAGTGGGATCAATGCTTCCAGGTTGTGGCTGTGTTGAGACCATAGACTTTTTAGATACCATTGTAGTTTCCTCATATGCAGCCTTGCGTGTGGAATCAGAAGAATGCAAGATGCCATGAAACCCAGGGCCTGCAGGATTTTCCTTGCAGTCATCTGGGTGTGTGTTGCCAATTTTCTGAAGTATTCTGGTAATTGTTTTTGTTTTTCTTTTGTCAGAAACGCCATCTGGGTGTTTGTGTCCAGTGTGGCACCCAGGAAAGGTATTTGTTGGGATGGTACGAGATTTGATTTCTGAATATTGACTGTGTATCCCAAGGCCTGCAGTAGGTGAATGACATAGTCCAAGTTTTTTAACAAGGCTTGTTGGCTGTCCGCTTGTATAAGGCAGTCGTCCAGGTAAGGGTATATTTGTATCCCCTGAAGTCTGCAATGTGCAATTACTGATGCCAGGCATTTCGTGAACACTCTGGGCACAGTAGATAGGCCAAAGGGCAATGCTGAGAATTGATAATGCTCTGAGCCTGCAAGAAATCTGAGGTATCTTCTGCAACTTTTCTGACTGGGACATGCAGGTATGCCTCCTTGAGGTCCAGAGTTACCAGCCAAGACCCCTTGCCCAGCATGGGAAGGAGTTGCTGTAAAGTCAGCATTTTGAATTTTGGCACAATAAGGTAAGTATTCAGTGCAAACAAGTCCAGAATGGGTCTCCATTGGTTTTCTTTTCTTGGAACAAGGAACAGTCTTGAATAAAATCCTTGGCCTTGTTCTGCAGAAGGAACCTTTTCTATTGCTCTTATTTGAAGTAGGTTTGTTATTTGTTTGAGTGCCTCTGCCCTTTGATTTGGTGGCAGGTTTGGCCTGCCATGTCTTGTTGGTAGTGTATGAAAATGGAATCTGTATCCTTTTGTCTATTATGTCCAGTATCCATTTGTCCTTTGTAATATTGTGCCAATTTTGTGAGAATAAAGATAATTTTCCGCCCAAAGGTGCTTTTAATTGAGCCCTGGATGGCGGAGTCAAAGTCAAGTCATTGAGATTGTCCCTGCGGAGCAGTGGAAGGTCCTGCCCCACCTCTCTGGTTCGGAGGCTGCCATTGACGTCCTCTGTAGGAGCCTCGAGTTTGCCCTCTACCTCTGCCACGTCTGTTTTTGCCTCTGAAATTTGTCTGTGTCTGGAAAGGACCAATGCTTAGAAGGCCAATTCCTGCTGAATCTTGGAGGCTGTACCTGGAGGAAATCTTTGACTGTTTGCACTGATTTTGCCTTTTCCTCTATTTTCTTTAAAACCTCTTGTGCAGTAGCACCAAATAGCTTATGTTTCTCTAGTGGTGCGTCCAAAAGCTTAGTTTTCACATGGTCTGGCAATGTTTGTTCCTTTAACCAAGCATGTCTGTGTATGACAGCACCTGTCACTGCTGCTCTACATGAAGCTTCCAATGCATCATATCCACACTGTAGGAAATGATTGCTAACCTGCTGAGTATTATGAACCAATTCCTGTAACACCTTTCTATCTAATGGTTCAGGGGAAGCCAATTTCTTTTGCAATCCAACATGTATTCCTGATACTGAATCATATGAAATTGACAATTTAATGCTCGCATAGAAAGGGTGGAAGATGTATATACTTTCTTGCCCCACCTCTCTAAAGCCCTAGAATCTCTTTCCGAAGGAATTGGATTCTTAGCAGTAGTGGAGGAAACCCCTTTAGGCCCCTGAGAAATAGTTTCAGGGTCAGCAATATGGCCCTTGTACAGAAATTGATGTGTGTCTGGGACCCTGTAGTACCTGTCTGGATTGACAGGAGCAGGGGGAGGGAGTCAGGGGAAACACTGGATTCTAAGTACACATCATCTAAACATTTAAAACTGGAGGAATAGCTAAGGGTCTATGCTGAGATAGCTTTAAAAATTCCCTTAACCTTTTCCTAGAATCTGAGTATTCTTGGCCTTGCCATTTGAAGTGTTCCCTCATGGAATGAAGCGTTTCCCCAAAGGAAAACTCCTCAGGAGGAGAAGCAGAGGGAATGGATTCCTCCGCATCAGAATCCTCGTAGGCCGGGAAGGCCTCCTCCTAGTAGTCTGAGTGTGCAGAATCACCTGAGGCCTCATCGGAGGACTGGGGATCTACCTGCTCAACCCTAGGCCTCTTGACAGAAGGCGGCTGAGAGCCTCTATCTGGATGTGTCTGAGAACCCCTAATTAAAGAAATAAGGTCCTCAGCTAAACTTAAAATTTGAGAACCAGAAGTGGATCCCAGAGAAACAGATCTTGGAGGGAGAGACTTAGCCTGTTTGGCAGCCTTAGCACGTGTGTAGGCCTTAATGGACATAGACACTGGAGGCCTGGCAGCCCCGCATGCTGGAGTAGTCTTATCCACTGAAATGGTGTCAGAAATATCCTGGGCTACGGTCTCAGAGGGGAGAACAGAAACCGGCACCGAGCTGGCCTCCGGTACCGAAGTAACCGGTGGGGCGGTGTCGTCGGTCTGTAGCGGTTGTGAAACCGGCTCAGAAGAGACCGAGACACTCGCGGTAGGCCTAAGCATGGTGTCGGCCGAGACCGCGGACCGTGGGTGTCGGTCCTTATCCTTCCGTTTTTTAGGTAAATGTGATGTCGGAAGCTCCGACGGCATGATATAACAGAAATCTTCCCCAAAATAATCCTGTGCAAACTCTGCCCGACGCCTAAGAGTGCGTTTATTGAAAGAAGCACAAGTTGTACAGGCCGAGATGTTGTGTTCTGGGCCTAGGCAGGGTAAGCAGTAAGAGTGGAAATCCTTATGAGGTATTTGTTTCCCACAAGTTAAACAATTATTAACTTTTACAGTTTTATCTGACATCGGCTGAGGCAAGAAAAGGTCCCCAACGGGGTACTTAGCTTTTTTGAAGACTTCAGTAGCTGAAAACACAGCAGCTGGTCGACCGGCACTTGCGAACTGCTTCTGCTTCGGGCGCCGCGCGGCAAGAAAGACTGGAGAAGATGGCGTCGGCTGACGCTTTTATACCACAGGCGCTCTGATGTCGGGGCAACGGCGACATCAGCCGACGCCGGACCCAGACTTTGGAATCTGGCCGACCAAAGGGCTGCCTGAGGCAGGACAACCCATATGTCAGGACTGCAGTTGCATCCTTGAAGGACATCCTGGACTGCAGCAGTGGATACACTCGAACATCTACATTTATGGTAGTTACACAACTGTACTATGTTCATCATGTTTCACTGCTGCATTCATTACACTTAGTTGAATCCCAAAGCTGAGGTAGGGTGGCTGGGTCTATAAGGTATTCGGGGTGGCTATGAGGCCCTGAAGAACTGCAGTGGCAAAGCCAGCTCTGGATTTAGAGTAAAGAGGCAAGTGGTAATGCTTGGTAAATGTGTGCACTGAACTCCAAGTTGCAGCTTCCAAAATGTCCTTGGTAGGTACTCCTCTAAGGTAGGCAGTTGAAGTGGCTGCTGCCCTGGTGGAATGTGACCTAATGTTGCTAGGTACAGTTTTTCCATGCTGTGTGTAGCAGAAACAGATACAGTGTCCTATCCACTTTTAAATGGTCTGTTTCGAAATAGCCTTTCCCTGTGATCCTGCAGCATATGCTACAAACAATTGCTCAGTTTTCTTGAAAGCTTTTGTTTTGTCCAAGTAGAAGCGTAACTGCCTGTGTATGTCCAATGAGTGCAGTAGTCTTTCCCCTTTATTCTGGGGATTTGGATAAAATGTTGGCAAGTGAATAGCTTGGTTAAGAGCCACACTGGATACCACCTTTGGCATAAAAGTAGGGTTTGGTCTGAAGGAAACCCTGTCCTGATGAAAAATGATGAAAGGTTCCCACTGCCATTAGTGTCTGTAACTCTGAGACTCTTCGTGCTGAGGTTATTGCTAGAAGCAGAGCAGTTTTCCATGACACATATTTTAATTCTGCTGAATTGGCTGGCTCAAAAGGAGGTAAAGTTAGTTTTTCCAAGACAAAGTTGAAGTCCCAAGTTGGTGTTGGTGCTCTCCGGGGTGGTCTTATGTTTTTAGCCCCTCTGAGGTACTGTTTTAATAATGGATGAGAGAAAATAGGAGGATCCATGTTGTAATGAGCTGAGATGGCAGAGGCATGGATCTTAATGGATGAAAAGGATAGGCCTTTGTTCAGCATCTCAGTTAAGTATTGTAATATCTGAGGAATATTTGGAACAAGAGGGTCAAAGCTTTGAGCCTGGTTCCAGGTGCAGAATCTCTTCCACTTTTCTGAATAGGATTTCCTGGTGCTGGGCCTCCTGGCCTCCAAAATGACATCCATAACAGCTTTAGAGAGAGGTGCTGGCTGTTTGACTAAGTAATCTGCCATGCAGCCAAGTTTAAGGTTTTGAGCTGGCTGTGCAGGATCTGATTATTTTGTTGAGTCAGAAGATAAGGAATTTGAGGTAAAATCCATGCTGGGCCTTGAGCCAAGTTCTTTAAGATTGGGTACCAGTGCTGGCGTGGCCAGTCTGGTGCAATCAGGATCATTTTTGGCCTTTCTTGTCTTGCTTTTAGGAGTACCTTAAACTGTTAGGGCTTTCCAGCTGAACGAGAGAGCATCTACTTTCCATAATTGTGTGTGGTAAGTCCTTGTGCAGAATTTCTGTAGTTGGCAGTTCACAGGGGAGGCAAAAAGATCTATGTCTGGGCACCCTCATTTTTGTGTTATCATGCTGAATACTTGTGGATTTAATTTCCACTCGTGAGGATCCATGATGTTTCTGCTTAAGTCGTCTGCCAGAGTATTTTTCTTTCCTGGCAGGAATTGTGCTTGCAGATGAACTTGATAGGTCAGTGCTGTGTTCCACAAAATCATGGCTTGTCTGCAGAGGGGATAGGAATGAGTGCCCCCTTGCTTGTTTATGTACCACATAACCGTGGTGTTGTCTGTCTTTAGTAATAGTTGTCCTGGATGCAGAAGGTCCTTGAAAGCTGTTAGGGTATTTTGTACAGCTAGCATCTCCTTTTGATTGATGTGAAGATGCATTTGGTCTGCGGTCCACTTGCCCTGAATACATTTTCCTGCCATGTGTGCTCCCCAGGCGTAATCCGAAGCATCTGTTGTTAGTGTCTGCCTGGCTGTGGGTAAAGTGAAAGGCTGTCCCTTGTTGTGGTGACATGCCTGTGCCCACCATCGAAACTCCTGTTGTAGGCAGGGAATAAGTGGTATTACTGTTTCCAAACTGTGACAGTGTTGAGTCCAAACACTTTTTAGGTACCATTGTAATTTCCTCATATGAAGTCTGGCATATGGTATTAGTAGTATGCAGGACGCCATGAACCCCAAGGCCTGCAGAATTTTTCTTGCAGGGAGTTGGGTTTTTGTTGCCATCACTTGAAAGTACTGAGTCAGTTGTATTTGCTTGTCTGGTGTGAGATAAGCCATCTGGGCCGATGTATACAAGCTGGTACCCAGGAATATTATCTCTTGTGAGGACACTAGTTTTGACTTCTTTTCGTTTACTGTGTACCCTAGGCAAATTAGCAGTCTTTTTATAAACGCCAGATGCTTTAGAAGAATGTCCTTGCTCTCTGCTTGAATAAGACAGTCGTCCAAGTAGGGATAAATTTGAATTCCTTTTTGTCTGCAAAATGCAATTACTGGTGCCAGGCATTTTGTGAAGACCCTGGGCGTAGTAGACAAGCCAAAGGGCATGCAGAGAATTGGTAATGCATTGTGCCAGCTATGAATCTGAGGTATCTTCTGCAATTTTGTCTGATTGGGACATGCAGGTATGCCTCTTTGAGGTCCAAAGTAACAAACCAAGCCTTCTTGCCCAGCATGGGAAGAAGTTGCTGTAGTGTCAACATTTTGAACTTTGGAACATCCAGGTAAGTATTTAGAGTAGATATGTCCAGTATGGGTCTCCAGGCTTTGTCCTTTCTGGGGACCAAGAAAAGTCTTGAGTAAAATCCTTGTCCTTGTTCCTGTTGTGGCACTTTTTGAATAGCTCTCATGTCCATGAGGGCTGTAATTTGTTTTTGTGCCTCTGCCCATTGATTTTGTGGCAGGTCTGGCATTCCTTTTGGCCTTGGTAGAGTGTGAAAGTGGAACCTGTAACCTTGAGACACAATATTCAGAACCCATTTGTCTTGGGTGATTATATGCCAATTTTGTGAAAAAGTGCTAGTTTTCCCCCTAAGGGAGCTGCCAAAAGGTAAGTGCTTGGCATTTGAAGTGGGAAGTCATTGGGACTGTTTCCTATAAGGTTGTGACTTGTCTTCTCCTCCTTTTGGGGTAGAAGCCCCCCACTGTCGTGGTTTGTAAGAGCCTTGGGGCTGAGATCTGCCTCTTGGGCATCTGTATCTGCCTCTTTGTGGTCTGTCTGACACTGGAAAGGACCAATTTTTAGAAGGCCAATTTCTGCTAAATCGAGGTGGCTGTACCTGTAAGAAATCCTTGTTTGCATAGATTTTGCCTTCTCCTCCATTTTCTTTAATACCTCTTCTGCCTTAACACCAAACAAGATATCATGCTGTAAAGGAGCATCCAATAATTTTGCCTTAACATGATCAGGTAAACCTTGTTCTTTTAACCAAGCTTGCCTTCGAATCACAGATTCTGTAACTGCGGCTCTACAAGAAGCCTCTAATGAATCAAAACTACATTGCAGAGTATGTTTTCCCACTTGTTCAACTGCATGCAACAAATCCTGCATCTCCTTATAGTCAGGACTTTCTGAACTTGTAAGCATTTTCTGTTTTAACAGAGACATTAAATATTGTTGGTATTTAAGCATGTGGAACTGGCAATTTAAAGCCCTTACTGCTAATGTTGCAGAAGTGTAAACTTTCTTCCCCCATCTATCTAAAGCTCTAGAATCCCTGTCGGAGGGAACTGCATTTTTAGCAGCAGAAGGCTTTACCCCTTTGGGACCCTGGGAAGTAGTTTCTGGGTCAGCTGCAGGGTTTTTATAAAGAAATTTGTGAGAGTCAGGGACTCTGTAATACCCATCTGGCTTGACTGGTGCTGGGCTAAAGAGTCAGGGGTTAAACTGGATTCAGAGAACACATCATCCACAATATCTAACACAGGAGGAATAGCAAGGGGCCTGTGCTGAGGCAACAAAAGAAAATATCTGAGCCTTTTCTTGGATTCTGAATAATCCTGGCTCTCCCAATGGAAATGCTCCCTCATGGTATGTAAAGTTTCCCCAAAAGAGTAATCCTCAGGAGGAGAGGCTGAAGGGATTGATTCTTCAGCATCAGAGTCCTCATAGGGGGGTAAAGAGTATCCCTGGTCTGAAGAGGAATCAGAAGAAATGGAAACCTGGTCAGAGGAATCATAGTCTGTACCCTGCCTAGGCCTTTTATCAGGAGGGGGATGGGAACCCCTGATCAGAGTAATTAGGTCTTCAGCCATTTTGAGCATCTGTTTTTTAGGCATGGAGGCCTGTCCTGGTGAATGCTGTACTTGTTTCTTTGCCTTTAATGGAATTTTAGACTTGGTTGTTGTTTTGATGGTATGCTGTGAAGGTCTGAAAACACCTTCAGAAGACGATGCCTGCTCAGCGGCTCCGGACCCATCTGAGGGGTTAATTTCCGTAGGCCCAATACCTTGAGTTTCCAGAGGCCTAACAATCTCCACGTGGGAGTCGGAGGCGGCCTGTGGCTCTGAGGTAGCGGGTGTCAGGGGCTGCGAAAGTGCCTCACTGAGAACCAGCGAACCGGGGACTGGCCAAGAAGAGGCTTCATCATCAATTTTGGACCTCGGATGCCTGTCCTTATCTTTGTCTTTGCATTTTTTGTGTATTCCGGTCGTCGGTTGTTCCGACGGCATGGTATAATTGAACCTTCAGCCAAAATAATGGCGAGCAAAATCAAATCGACGTTTAATAGTGCGCTTGTTAAATCTAACACAAAACCGACAACTAGTGATGTCGTGGTCTGGGCCTAGGCATGGAATACAGTAGCAATGAAAATCTTTATGAGGTATTTGCTTTCCACAAGAAATGCAATTATTAACTTTTACTGACATCGGTCTGAGGCAAGAAAACGTTTCCCCAGTGGGGTACTTAGCTTTATAGAAGACTTCAGTTCTGAAATTCGAACTCGAAAATCTCAGGAGTCGGCTGATCGGCACTTGCGAACTGCTTTTGCTTCGGGCACTGTGCGGCAAGAAAGACTGAAGAAAATGGCGTCGGCTGCATCTTATATACCCCTGGCGCACTGCCGTCAGGGAAGAAGCGACAGCAACCAACGCCGGACCAAGACTTTGGAATTCTGCCCGACTGCGGGACCGCCTGATGGCAGGATAACCCAAGTGTAATGACTGCAGCAGTGAAACACGATGAACATCACTCCCCTTGACAGAGTACCCACCACTAAACTTCTCAGTATCATCATAGATGAAGAACTAAAATTTGACACACACATCCACTCTGCAATCCAAAAAACTCACCAAAAGTTAGGTCTTCTCTACAGACACATCCACTTCCTCCACCCCTCTACCCGTCAAACCCTGGCATCTACTTTCTTGCTCCCCACCCTAATGTATGGTGCATCCCTATTCACAAACCACGCACATCAGCTTACAAAACAAACTTGAATCTTGCTACCACAAAATCTGCAAATTTGCAACCAATTCTAAATACTCTTCCCACCACTGCCACTCCCTCCTCACCCTCAATTGGCTTGAACTTCCCAACTACCTTAGTTACCTACAACTCACCACTGCCCACAAACTTACCTAAAAACCTGCAAACTACCCTTCACTGGCTACATCTTTAAAACCCTATATACCCAACTGACAACTCAGATCCACAAACCAAAATCTCCTTCAAATCCATAAACCAACTCATCCTCTCCAAGCCAGCTACATCTCTCCTACTCCAGAGCCAAAAAATGGAATTCTCCCCCTCCCCCCTTCGCAGCCTTCCCCAGCATGACAATTTCAACACCCAGCTACTATCTCATCTATCATCTGAATGGATATACCCATGCCACACTCCAACTTAATCCCCTCTCCACCCTCTCTCTTTCTGCACAACTCCTTAAGATTCTCTCTGCTGCCTTGGGCTGTGTATCTTCTGTGGTACTCTCCATAACCCCCTTCTGTTACTCTCTCCATGCATTATAGACCACCTAAACTAAAAGAAATAATAGCTATATCTCAACTTGATTAGAATTCTCCTGCCACAAATTACACTCTGCATCTGATCTCTTCTACTTACCATTATAAGCTAGTTACTATATATTTTAAATGTTTTACTCACTTGACCTTTTAACATACTGTATTACACATTCTGAAATGTCTTTAACTTGTTCTGCACAGTTACTCGTGTCCCTAGTAACCTGCAACATGCAACTGAAATGTATAAATTTTTGCCCTTTCTTTGTAACCTGCAAGTTGTAAATTTAATTGTAACTTTAATTTGTTTTGGAGCTTTTCTCCCTGGGTCTCCACTGAAAACAGGCTCTTCTGGCCCAGTGGACTTCCCTGTTCATCAAACTTAAATAAATAAATAAAATACAAAAGGAGGATGCAGAGACAATCCTGAAGAATAGTGGTGAGATGGGAAAGAAAACATGCAGAGAAAGTAAAACAAGGCAAAAGTGGAGTAGCAGAAAAGAAGGCAGAAGAAAATGAAAAACGAAGTATGTGGTAAGGATTCAAAGTAAAGAATACAAAGAAATGGACAGGCAAGAAACGTGGGACAATTTAATAGCTCCTTTGGGTGTAAAAGCACATGAGGTAGGAGCATTTATTCTTATTAATAGAGGCATTTTGTGGCATTATATTTGAGACTGTTTTTTCATCAGAAAAATTTCTTGGAGAACACGAAAAAAAGAAAAACTGTTACTCATGGAATCTTTATGTGGCGAATCCATTTAACAGAAACAAAAAAGAAGATTTGTGTATAATTACAAACAGAGATAGAAAGAGAAACTTTGAAAGGACATTTGAAAGTTTTATATAAAGTAGTATTGGACACTGCAAAAGTTTATGACAAAAGGAGGTTACGGACTGGTGGCTAGGATTGTAATATTGTGTTAAAAATAGAAAAAGAAAAAAATTATACATATACCAAGCATGATAAATATGGAGGGAAAAGGGGTGTTGTAAAGTACTGGGAATGACCCAAAACATGCAAAAAAAATTTTGAATTAAAATGTTATAAATGTAACAAACTTGGATATTTATGGATGGATTGCAAAAATTAAAATAACAGTGCAGAAAAAGAAAGAGAAAGAGAAAGAGAAGAAAATGAACAAAGATAAGAATTTTTTTAATGTAGTAGAAATAGAAAAATTGGATGAGAAAAAAAAATAATATTGAGGGTGTAGAAGGTTCTAAAATGTACTGCGGTGGTGGTGCTGCGGTAGCGTTGTCGCCTCACAGTTAGATGTTGCCCGTTCGATTCTCAGTTAGAGCGTCTTCTGTGTGGTGACATGCATGAATGGGCGTTCCTTCGTTGAAGGTTGTGCATTAGGCCCAGCAAGCCAGCACGTAAAACTCTACTGCCAATCATTAGCGGACCGGAGTTCCGCTTTGGCAACCCCTAACCGGGAAAAGCCGAAAGACACCATCAGAAGGTTCTAAAATAAGTGAAGGCAAACCAGGACGAAGTAAAAGGGGAAAAAAAGAATTTCATTGGTAAAAGACACAAAAAGAAAATTTAAAGGGCCAAGTATAAATGAAAAAAGAAAGAAAATTGATGAAAAAGAATGCAGACAGCTAAAGATTGGGAGTTGGTATAATGGTTACGGTGTTTGACTCACAAGCACAAGGTACAGAGTTTGATTTTCACCTTTGGGAAGGAAAATTGGTTAGGTTTCAAATGGCGTATTAAGAATAGTAATTTTGGAGTGGTGAAATACATGTGATGCAGATGTTATACCGGAAAACACAAGACTTTTAACAATGACAAAAGGCGGGCTAGGGTGCCTTCTGTGCGGAGTCTGCATGTCCTCTCTGTGTTCATGTGGGTTTCCCTCTGGGTGCTCTGGTTTCCTCCCATGTTACAAAGGCATACATCTGAAGCGCTTCTCCCTGGGCCTCCTCTGAAAATTGGCTTAGTTCCAAGTCAGACTTTACCAGTAAACAAATGTTAAATAAATAAATAAATAAAATTACAAACATGAAATTATGGGGTGGAAAGATCATTTGGAATTTGGGAAATGAGAGATGTTTTGGAATACAGTAAACAGATGCAACTTTAGCAAAAATGGGAAGATCAACAATTGTAGATTTAAAATAGAAAGAGCAAGTCTATAGAATTATAACACCGTATGCTTATACTAACTAAAGAAAGGGAAAGTTTATTTCATCAAATTTTAGGCAATGTAATGATACATATGAATATTATAATAACAGGAGACTGATTGTGATTTAAGAGGCAAGCGGAAAAGAAGGAAATGATACAAGAAAAATCTTAGACATTATAAGATGTGGTAAGTTTAAACTTTGGGGCAAAAATTAATGGACTTACAAAAGGGGTATGTATAGAACTAAAATAGATAATGTTATGTATCAGAATTATAGGAGAATGGATGTAGTTGAAACAGGACTTTCTGATCATCTTGCAATATGACTAAAGATAAAAGAAAACAAAGAATATATAAAAATAGGTAAAGGAATAAAGGATAAATGAGAAAATATGGAATGAAGGAGAGAGAGAGAGAGTAATAGCATAGCTATGGAAAGATCATATTACTATGAGAACATTTTATAAAAACTGGTCCAAATGGTTAAGTGATATTTAAGGAAAAATATAAAAACATGTTTTCTACAGTGGCAACATGATGTGAGAAAAGTAGAGGGAGAAAAATATAAAAACATATAATGATGCATAGGAAGAATTAGAACATAATGATAGAAACTACTTGAAGAAATAAAAAGATATATGAAAGAAATCAAGAAAAAATACAAGAATTGTTATGTAAGCAATGATATTTTTTTACACAGAGAAAGAGATGTATTGAGTTACTTAAGCAGATTACTAAAGGAAGATGGCAGTGTAACGAGAGAAATAAAAAAATGTAAAAGGAGAAATAGAAAGAACCCAGGAAAACATTATGAATAGCGTAGTACAATATGTACAAGAAATGTTTAAAGAAAAAAGAAGGTAGTGAAAAAAATTTGGAAAGTAAAAAAGTATATAAAAACAGAGAATTAAGAGTTGGAAAAGGAGATTTCATTAAATGAGCTAGATAAAGAATTAGGGCAAGTAAATACAGATTCCGCTGCAGGCCCAGATGGAATAGTGTATGAAACACACACAAATTTAAGAGATAGGCATGATGGTGGTTATGGAAAAAGGAGTGGGGGTCTAATAAGGATGAAAATTTAGCATGATTGTATAGGAAATTATGAGTATGTATAAACAGATTTGTATATTTATGGATTTGTACATATGCAAATATCTGTAAACATATACATATTTTGTAATCAAGAGTAATTTTTCTATATAAATAAAGGATCCCTGCTCCTTTTGATAGGTGGTGTAGGAGTTTTTAACATTAACTCAAGCAGATGGGACCTTGGTTTAATGTCTCATCTGAAGTGACACACTCAGGAGCACAGTAACCCCCCCCCTTACACTGCACTACAGTGTCAGTAATCAAGCTACCTGGTGTGAGAAGAAAGAACAACAGCCTTCTGCACCAAAGGAGTATGAGTTACATGTTGTGCTACTGACACTGCTCTTGAACATATTTGGGTTCAAGTTGTTTGAATGATGGACTGACTTCTGCAAAGGGGATTTCTGTGATGGATGATAGGAATGAGGCTTAATGTGGGTGGCTCACAGACATTTGATTTTGGCCAGAGATTATTGAAATTAGTAAATCCTATCTTAACTAATTTGTTGTCAGTTGTTGCAAAAACAGACTATTTTGACAAGGATGATCAGTGATGATGTGGGCTAGTTAGCTGTTCTGAAGGAGTCCAAAACAGTTTGAGTGAAGTTGAGAGAGGTATTTCTTAGATTTATTTATTTTATTTAACATTGTTTACTGGGAAAGTCTGACTGGGAATAAGCCAATTTTCAGTGGAGGCCCAGGGAGAAACGCTCCAGACGCATGTCTTTGTAACATGGGAGGAAACCAGACCACCTGGAGGAAACCCACACAAATGCAGGAAGGACATGCAGACTCCGCACAAAAGGCAACACAGCCGAGAATCAAACCAAAGAACCTCTTGCTGTGAGGCGACAACTTTAACCGCTGCACCACTGCGCCGTCCATATGCTGCCTTTACTGAACTTGTTATGCTGCGATTTTTCTCAATTCTAGGTGTAAAGGTTATTTTCATCCAAATTATTTTTGTGGGTTCTATGCTTGGCCTCTAATTAGATCACTGATACACCTGTGGTTATCCAGGGGTATATCTGTCTCCCATCTCCATGCACATTTGTGTGAAAAGTGTATCCTGTATTACCTGCATCCAGGGTATGAAGTAAGACAGGGCATTTCCAGGATTTGCCTCTACAAATGAAGTCGACAAGTTAATGGCCTGCAAATATAGTTGTTCTCAAGAAAATTTTAAAGAGTCATTTGACATTCAGGCTAACAAGAACCATTTAACTTACACGACTTAAATAACATTTTAGTCCAAACACAATTACACACTTTATTACATTCTAAAAGCTCCCTGTTAAAAATTTTCATTGTTCAAATCAGACTGACAATCCTACTTAAGTTACAAAGGATGGCCTGCACTTTTTGTTCAAGGTTCTGCATAATGGCTAAAGCCTTTGCTGGCCCCATTATGCCTTTTTTAGAAAAAGGATTTAATGGACACACCAACCTAATAAACTATAAATTAGATAACATCAAGGTGTAGGATTCATGACAACAAACTGCCTAATTTGGAATTACATCTGCATCTGAAATGAGACATGGTTTAAACGTAATGATAGCACATCATCTAGAGTAGAGTTTTGTGCCTATCATGTTTATCAAGCCCAGTGGAAATGGCAGAGATTTATCAGCATTTGTCAAAGACTTTATTCCTTCTAAAGTAATACCCAATGACCACCCATAGTGAGCTCAATGAATTCCAGCTCACACTATGCAAGTCAGAATTTCAATTTCTAGCTTATTGCCAATCCCCTTTATGGTCAACAGAATCAAGAACATATTCTGGTGTTCTTTGAAAATATCCCTTTAGATGCGTGTCCTTTAATCCTCATTGACTTCAACTACTCCTCTGTAAACAGGAGTATTTATACATCTAATGTTCGGCATGCACGTTTCTTAGATTGGATTAATGAGAATTCCCTGGATCAACCTGCCTGGCATTTCACTGGCGCAGTAATATCCTTAACCTAGCTTTCACAAACTTGGCCTCAGTATGTTCCCTGGCCCTGCCCGGTCACTCTAATTAAGATGGACCACAAAATGTTAACATTTACCCTTAGAACATTCATGCTTCCCCCTGGTGACAAATACCTCGCTCTTCAGAGATTTAAAAAAAAAAGCTACCCTTTTACAACTGTATGACAAAAATCTCAAAGTCCACCCATGTTAACCCCTCACCTCCAGTGGATACAGAATATGTAGCCACCTGTACCTTGAATGTTTTTGCTCCATTAGATAAATTTGTAAAAAATTCTCCAACTTCCACAACAAAAAAGCAACAGAAATCAAATTCTCCACTCGAAAGATACTTATATTTAATTTAAGTGTGTAAAAATAACTATACACTTTTCGTCAAATACAATGTCTCGACTTCTTCAGAAACTCTTAAACAGTAGCTCTAACTACTATTTAAAATAAAACTCGAACAATCATTCAATAATCCATTTAGCAATTTAAAGGCACATACTAAAATTTAACATCCCATTCATACATTTTATTATTGTTGTATGAATGGGATGTTAAATTTTAGAGTTTCTGAAGAAGTCGAGACATTGTATTTGACGAAAAGTGTATCATTATTTTTACACACAAATTAAATATAAGTATCTTTCGAGTGGAGAATTTGATTTCTGTTGCTTTTCCATTAGATAAATGATAGAGCAGTATCCACCAAAACTAAATATGGCATCAAATTTATCAACAAACCACCCTGGTGGTCAACAGATATTAACAGTCTATACAACAGAAGGAAGAAAATGCCTGGATTACCTTGTAACACCAGAACCTCCTATCACATATGGAATATAAAATGCCTCACCAAGAAAATGAAGGCAGTTATGAAGACAAGCATATCATCCCATGAAAACAGGCTGCGGATAATTATAAGTCCTTTGTTAGCTACACATTAGAAAACAAAGGAATAATTCACATCACTTCTATGAACGTATTTATAAAGGTACCACCCATTACAACCGTTAAGCCATTGCCAACATACTAGCATAAGTTTGCTGCTAATTTCTCCCCTGATCTATTATGCCCACTCTAAACATCCTTGAGTGACTTTCCTTCCTACCATCTCAAACGGTCATATTCGTAAAGCACTCCCCAAGACCAAATACACCTCTTTAGTGAGATCCTATAATGTGCAACTGGCCAACACTTATTTGTGTGACACAACTGAACTGCAGGACAGACTGAGCAACTGGATGTTTGTGTGACTTCTGGATGGTTGCCAAAGGTAAGTGCTGGGGCTGGAAGAGTTTGTGTGCAAGGATGCGTGTTTTAGGATTAGGTAAGGGGATAGATCTTGTGTGTGCTTGACTCTGTTTGCTTTGTGTTATGGGATAGATTAGTGTGAGTGCAACAGAATGTGTGCAAGTGTGTGTGTGTTTGTGTGTGCGTATGAGAGAGTGACTGTGGTGAGTGTCCAAGTTGTCTTGTGTAGTGCAGTGTCATAAGAAGGACTTTTTTTTAAGTTAAGATGCACGTTAGGGTTACGGGCAGTGTTAGCACACATTACTAAGGTGAGTAGAGGGGGGGGGCACATGAACTGTCAATGTGTTTTAGTGGATATTTTGTGTCAACCATTCATTATATAAAAGCAATAATATACTGGGCTGTCTAATAAACAGGATCAAGCAGTCTCTTAATGACTCCCTCCTTAAGTTGTTCAACCCAAGTCTTGACACAAGATAAATTCCCAAGTCATGGCATACTGCAGTGGTGATACCTCTTAATAAGGGAGGCCCCAAGACGGACACAGGTAACTACAAACTCATTAGTTTTACTAGTCTGGTCTGTAAAGTTATCACTGATCTCATAAACCAAGACATTAAAATTTTGTCATGTTTGACTGTCAACAATTTGGATTTGTTATGGGAAGGTTGTGCCTGCTAAATCTTGTGAGCTTCTTTAAAAGGGCTCACAGGTGGTAGACACTGGTCACATAGTTTACACTGCCTACCTGGATTTGGCAAAGGTGCTTGACTACACAAAACATGATGGTATTGTTGGTAAGCTAATGGACTTAAATACTGAGCTCTATGTGGTAAACTTACTCAGGGATAGAATGCATGTTTTCAGGGTGGGTGATAATTCCTCAGTAAGGGAAAAGGTGACCAGTGCCATTTAACAAGGTTGCATACTATGCCTCCTCCTTTTTGGCATTTACTTCTCTCATACCATATATAATTTGAGGGGACCTGTGTATGGGATAAAGCATTTAGACACTGCCTCTGTCCATTAGTAGTACAGGGGACAGTCCTGGGGTACATTTTCTATTTCCCATCTACAAATCTAAAATGCAACTGAATATGGACAGGGATGAACTTTGCTTTATGGGGATGTGGAATCCACTCTGCAGCAGTGGTATCTTTCGTGAGCTATTCCTGTCACTCCAAACTATTCTGTTGATGTTGCAGAAGAGGTTAAGATCACACCGAGTATTTCTGATATCATCTGACTTACTGTTGTGCAGTAAATTAATCAGTAATGGGTCACAGGATGCCAGACACTGGCCACCTCCTAGCAGTCAGTAGGAAACCAAATATAGTGACAGGACTTTGAGTCAGTCCATGTAACACATGTTGTTTAGGCCTTGTATCCGTTCAGTAAGGTACCTCTGTGGGTGTTCCAGTTGCTGAATGTGTCTGGATAGATACATGCCAAAGGGGCATTATATTCAATGACTGGCTTAATGAGGACTAAGAAAAGGGGGGAACAATGACATCACTAGATCTAAACACAATCCTTTTTTTTTTTTTTTTTATAAGATGTGCAGTATAGAAGGGTTTTCCTACAACAACAGACATATGTTGGTTCATAGGTGTGTACTAGGCTAATGACCCTGGAGCCTTTACAAGCCTAGCCCATAGGATTACCCTGGCATAGTGCCACCCAACCTTATTTCCCAGTGCCTCTGTCGAGGAGCCACTGGAGTGATCCCCAGGGTGAATTTTCTATTTCCCATCCACTCATCAAGATTTCTCTTGAAGAGGGCCAGTGAGGTGCTCTGTTTGACATGTATGGGAAGTCTATTCTATAGCATGGGAAGTCTCTGGAGCATGTGGTGTGGAGGGATTGGGATTTAATTAGATGTAGCATTTCTAACAGAGCTGGGTCAGACATGGCTTTGTAAGTTAAGCAGAGATCGCCTCTAAGAAGGTGATATGAGGAAGAGAATAGTTGGGAGTTTTTTTTGAGTCTGTCCATATAAGACAAGTGTTTAAGGCCTAGGATTCTCTTTGTGAGGCAGTTTTGCGGCCTCTCCAGTTGTTGCAGGTGTCTAGTGAGGTACATGCCAAATGGGGCATTGTGCTTGATGACTGGCCTAATGAGGGAAGTTTAAAGGGAAGCAATGACCTCTTTCTTCCTGGATGCAAAACCCTTAGTAATGAGATGTGCCGCATAGAAGGACTTTCTGACCACAGTGGCAAGAGTTAAGGTCACTGTCCACATATCCTGATCAAATGAGTCAGCTCTTAGGGGTGTATGGTCAATGTGGTAGTTCCCTGGGGTGAATGACTTCTCAAAGTATACAATAATGCATTTTTTGGCATTTAGTTTCAGTCCACGATTTTGGCACCAGTTATTTAGTTGAGACAAATTTTCCTGCAGGATGGCTAAGTCATTTGGGGATTCAATGAATGCTGCTGGCTTACAGTCAACTGTAAGCTTAATCAGCCAGAGCCCATTGCTACTGGCTTTTACTTTAGAAAAGTAGATGCCAACAGGAGAAGTCCCAGCATAGAACCCTAGGCAGACTCTACTGGTGACTGGTCTCTTTGTGGAGGTAACTTCCCCTGTTTTATCTTCTTCCTACCAGTGAGCTAGCTGGCAATCCAGGATGGTGATATATGGGTTAACTCCCAGTTTATCTTATTCCTTCCAGTACAGATGAAGCCAAAGCCCCTGTAGAGTGGGGGCCTTGACCCTGCCTAGAATAGACTTGTCATGGTGAATATAACAAAAGGTAATAGCCTAAGACAACCATAAGGAAATAGTATGTTTTGACATGGGTTGTCCCTTCTTACCTTCACAAGAAATGATCAATTGATCTGAAGATCTAAAAGATTTAGTTCTGTCAAGATAATACTGGAGCTGTCTGTGGACTTCCAAGGCATGGAGTATCATTTCTCCCTCATTTTTAAGTTCAGGAAAGAAAATGGGGAGATGGATAGCTTGCCTTAAAGTAAACTCAGATACCACTTCAGGCATAAAGGAAGGGTTAGTTCTTAAAGAAACACTGCTACTGTGGAAAATGAGATAAGGTTGATTCACCATAAGAGCTTGCACTCAGATACCCTTATTGCAGGGGTTTCTATCACGTCATCAAACTTTTACAAGTTCGAACCACATATGGTTGAGACCATATGTTCGAATTTGTAAAAGTTCAAGCGTGTGAATGGAAATCTTCATAGGCGGGGTTTCCATTCACTTCGATGTGGTGTGATCTTGGAGTTGGTATATTTAAGTAGCGGGGGGTTTATTTTGTTGTCCACTGTGTTTTTTTTTTTTTAGGTAGTCGAAGTTATGTAACTTAGAACATAATGGTTCGACCATTAGGTGTTCGGAGTTACGTTAACTTCGACTATGTGATATAGACCCTTATTACAGAGATCAGAGCAACCAGTCAAACTGTTTTCCATGTTAAGAACCTTAGGTCAGACACATTAGCTGGTTCAAATGGAGCAAGTGTTAGCTTTGCTAACACACAATTAAGATCTCATAGAGGGGTCCTGGGTTTACTTGGAGGACTCTTATACAAAACCCCTTTCAAGAACATTTTGTCATGAGACTGCCTTGCAAGAGAAGGCTCAATGGGCAGACATGCTGAAATGGCTGATAAATGAACCTTGACAGAGGAATAAAAAAGGCCACAGGACAGTAACTCACACAAACACTGTAAAACCAGAGAACAACTATCCCTGAATGGTTGCTGGTTATGTTGGCACCAAATAGAAAAACTTTTCCATTCACTACTATACAATTTCCTACTAGCAGGCTTTCTTGCCTCCATTAGGACATGCTGGATGTCCTCAGAAAACAGGTACCTAAAAGAAATTAAGTCCCTATCATCCAGGCAGTTAACTGAAGATGACTGATGTTTGGATGTATCAAGCATCACTGTTCTTGTGAGAGTAGAACCATTCTGAGAGAAAGCTTGTGGTTAATTTTCCCTGGCCATTTCCAAAAGAAGGGAGAACCAATGTTGCCTGGGTCAGAAGGGAGTCACCACAAATGATCTGGGGGGATTCCTTCTGAATCTTCAGACGTACCCTGAATATTAGTGGAAAGGAATACAGGAACATTTCTGTCCAAAGAAAAGAAAAGAAAAGAAAAGAAAAAAGACATGTTTTCCAGGCCTTCTTGCATGCAGTCCTAGAACAGAATTTTGCCAGTTGATTGTACAGAGATGACACAAAGAGGTCTAACCTGAGGAAATCTCCAGAAATGGATCAAATCTTGGAAGGCTTCCGGATGTAGTTTTTTATTTGTAAGGTTTGTAAGGGTCAGCCATGGTCCTGCTCAGCTAGTCTGTCACACAGTTTTGCTCTGAAGTAATGTAGGGTGCCTGTAGAGAGAGACAGTGCTGTGAAGCTATATCTCAAGCTAACACAGCTAGTCTGCAAAGGGGGGGGGTAAAACCTGGTTTCCCCTTGCTTGCTGATGTACCATAAGACTGTGGTATTGTCTGTAACCACTTAAAGAGATCCCAGAGACCAAAGATTGTTCACAGAACTGATTGCGTTGATCAGGGCAAGCATCGCCTTGATATTTATGTGCTTGTGTCTGTCCTTGCTGTCCCACACTCTCTGGACTTTTATCCCTCCCAAAACTCCTCCCCATGCAGAGTCTGAAGAATCTGTGGTGAATGACTGCTTTGCAGCAGGGCTGGGGAAGGAGAGACCAGGATTTAAGGATATTCGTTATCTCCACTAAAACATTTCTCTTCTGACAAAATGTCAGTACTGAGATCTGAAAGGATACTGATGCTAGGACCAAATAGATTTCAGATACCACTGTATCTTTCTCACGTGGAGTTTTAGGTTCATAGGTTCATAGGTTTATACTAGGCTATCTGCCCTAAGGCATTTATAAGCCTAGCCCAAAGTTTTGTGGCTTACGCCACCCCTTATGTTAAAAAATACTGTGCCCATTAGTTTGTTGTGCCTCTGTCCAGCAGTGAAGCAGAGATGATTCCCGGGGTAAACCTATGATCTCCCATCCACCGGTCAAGATTTCTCTTGAACAGAGCCAGCGAGGTGCTCTGCCTCACATGGACCGGGATTTTATTCCACAGCATAGGGAGTTTCTGGGTGACAAATCTATCCCTCCAGCATGTCCTATTTATATCCGTGCTAAGGTTTAAGTCGCTTGCTCTAGTGGATCTGGTAGATTTGGATTTTTTGAGGTGGAGCATGACCATTAATTCCGGGTTGGACATGGCCTTGTATGTCAGGCACAGGTCACCTCTGAGCAGGCGGTATGCGACTGAATAGAGCTGGAGTTTCTTCAGTCTGGCAGCATATGACAGATTTTGGAGTCCCTTTATCCTTTTGGTGAGGAACTTTTGGGGTCTCTCCAATTGCTGCAGGTGTCGGGTGAGATACATCCCGAATAGGGCATTGTACTCGATCATTGGTCTGATAAGTGAAGAGTACAGGGGAACAATGACCTCACTTGATCTGGATGTGAATCCCTTCATGATCAGGTGGGCAATGTAGAAGGTCTTTCTAACCACTTTAGCAATGTGAGTGTCAAAAGAAAGGCCACTGTCAACCTGGGTCCCCAGGTCCCTGATAACCTCTTCTGTGCTTAATGGATTGCCACCTATATGGTAGCTTGGGGTTACCTTGTTTTTCCCGAAGGGTATGACTATACATTTTTGGCATTTAACTTCAGGCCATGGCTCTGGCACCAGTTATCAGTTTCCGTGAGACCCTCTGAAGGATATCTGTGTCCGATGTACTTTCCACTATGGCTCCCAGTTTGCAGTCATCTGCAAACTTTGTCAGCCATAGTCCTCCTATGTTTGCCTGTACTTCTGAGAAGTAGATGCCGAACAGCAGGGGGCCAAGGACTGAGCCCTGTGGGACACCACTTGTGACCGGCTTGGAGTCTGACATGGCGCCAGCAACTCTAACCCTGTGGGTTCTGTCCTTTAGCCAGTTTGCAACCCATCTTGTGACATATGGGTTTACATTTAAGCTGGTAAGTTTCTCTATAATACCCGAGTGGGGTATTGTGTCGAAAGCTTTTGCAAGGTCAAGGTAGGCTGTATGGACTGCCTTTCCCTCATCAATGGCCTTGGTGATTGTTTCGAAGAAGTCGACCAAGTTCAAAAGGCATGATCTGCCCTTGACAAAGCCAAACTGGGTCGGGTCCAATGTCTGCAAGTCCCCTATGTCTTTGTTTATGAGTTCCATTATGATCCTCTCCATAGCTTTGCAGACCAGGCTTGTTAAGCTTATGGGGCGGTAATTACCAGGGTCCGTAGAGGTACCGCCTTTGTGGAGTGGGACCGCAGTTGCCGTACGCCTCTCCTTGGGCACGTATCCTGTGGTAAGGCTAAGATTAAACAGCTGCCTTATATGCGGGTTTAGTTCCTCGTTGAGTTCATGTAGCACACAGCCGGGGACACCATCCGGTCCCATTGATGCTGTGTTTTTAGCTTTAGAGAGAGCAGCTTTCACCTGCGCATTTGAGATGTCTGGGAGGCTACACTCCGCTGGGATAGTTATCTCTCCTTTGGGGTGAAGTTTGCACTGAACCTGTCTGCCAGTATGTTGGCAATGTCTGTGGGTTCAGTGATTTTTGTATTATTTTGGACTAATTCTGCGCATATCTGGGAGTTTCCACCCAGGTTTCTAACATAGCTGAAGAAGGCCTTATGATTGTCTTTTGAATCTATTGCAATTTTTCTCTCAAAGTTGGCCTTGGATGATTTTATGAGTGCTCGTATTTTTTTACTAATAATGATCAAGGGTGTCTTCTCTTTTATGGATTTTGCTCTATCATGTAACAGCTTTCTCCTCTTATTGTAAAGTTTGTTTATGGCTGGGGTCCACCAGACTGGACGTTTGCCCTTGGTGGAAAGAGTCTTGGTTTTATTAGGGATTGCCTGATCCATGCAGTCCTGGAGGTGTTCGTAGATGGCATTTGTAAGGACTTCCGCACCTTGGGTTGTGGTTTCCACTGGTTCAGGGGCCTTGAAGGATACCACACCAGTCTTGAGTAGTGTGAAGTTTGCTTTAGAGAAGTTCTTCACTGTGGTGTTTTTTGTTTGGGGTGGGGGCGGGATGTGGATTTCCAGTGAGATAAGTTTGTGATCTGATCTCACCAATGAGGGATATACTTCCGGTGTGGAGCATTTTGTCCCCATGTTTGTGATGATGAGATCTAGTATATTTTCTCCTCTTGTGGGAACGGTGACTAGTTGTTCCATGGCATTTGAATTTATGAACTCCAGGAACCTTTGGGCTAGAAAGTTGGGGCTTGAGTAATGTTCCCAGTCTATATTCGGGTAGTTGAAGTCACCCAATATAATGGTGTTTGGAGATACATTTATACCCTCCAGTGTCTTCAGGAAGGCTGTGTGGGGTTCCTGAGTTTGAGAGGGTGGCCTGTAGCATGCCACAAATTGTAGAGCAGTTTTGCCTATGGTTAATTGCACCTGGATGGTTTCCGATGCTTCGTGCGTTGCCACCAACCTGGAAAGTGTGGGTATCCTTGATGAATATGGATACACCCCCTCCTTTTATGGTGTGGTCCGGGTTTTGGGGCCGGAACGCATGATATGAGGTAAAACCTGATAGTGCCGGGGGCTCTCAGGAGCCTTGAACCAGGTTTCAGTTACAGCACAGACATCGATGTTCTCCATACTGAGAAGGGCCTCGAGTGCGTGCATTTTGAGATTTAGACTTCTGGCATTGAGCAGCATTACCCTTAGTTTCTTCCCATTTTTGTTTTCTAGGGTGGTAGGTTTAAAATTTGAGCCTTGCCTAAAAAAGGCACTATGGGGGTGGAAAGAGCCTTAGCCAATATCCGGAATCCCAGGGGTGACAGGTGCAAGCCGTCCCTCATGGCAGCGTGGCTTGTCAAGCATGACATCCCAGGCAGACAGACACTGGATCCCCTTTGAATGACACCAGAAATTAAGCCAATTGTTAAAGCTGATCATCTTGTCTCTATGTTGTGGCATCATTCTTGGTGAAGGAAGGATACTGCTCAGGGTCAGGGTCATACCTGCCTGGCTACATAATCAGAGAGCTCCTCTATGTCTCTTTTCATGTAGTCCAGGGAGGTACGTCTCAGGTCGTTCACACCAGCATGGACAATGACTGTGTCATATTTGTACTTGCTGTGGAGTGACCCGAGTGCTTGTGTTATGTGGCGGATTCTAGCGCCCGATAGGCAGCTTACTGTGACCCTCTCCTTGTTCAGCCTGGTGAGTGGGACGTCAGTGTGTCTGACTATGGAGTCACCTATGACAAGTATGTTTGGTGTTGTATTTGGCCTTAAGGGCTGTGACTGCTTTGCACACTGATTTTGTGGTTTATGTGTTGCCTGTGGTGTGTCATGAGGTGGCAGTTGCTTGGATGTCTGCTTTGGAGGCCTCTGCTGTTTAGGTAAATTTTTGCTCAGAGCCTCCGAGTATGACTTTGTGTGTTTATGTGTTTGATTCACTGTTGTGATAGCTTTATGTGAGACTGGTTTTGTGGTGTGTGTAGTTTCCTTCTCCTCCTGTCTGGTCTTGCCAGTCCTGAGTTGAGAGAGCTCAGCCTCCAGTTTGGCTAAATAGCTGCATCTCTCGCAAGTATTTGTGTTATGTGGGAGGAGGAGAGGGTTGTCAGTGTACATGAGGCAACTTTAACATTGCCTCAAAATTCCCAAATTCACCAACTGGACAGGAGAGGACGCCAGCATCTGGCCCTTCGACGTGCTAGAGAAATTTAGAAGTTAGGGGTGTAACTGAATAAGAGAGGACTTAGTAAGGAAGTGGGTACTCCTGGGGGGGGGGGGGTTGCTAGTGAGGGACTTTGTATAATACAGAAGTGCTAAACCTGAAAAGAAGATGCTTTTAAGACAAGTAAAAGCTTTTAGGAACAAGTGCTGCGCTTTTTAGTTAAGGGATATACTGTTTAGATTACTAGTAGAGCAGTTCTAAGGTGAAAAAATGAAGAACCCTTGTTAAACCGGCGCTGCCCGATGCTGCTCTAGTGGCAACTCTGCGCTAAAGCACTCTAAAGCGTGCTTGATAGCAGGGGCTGGAAAGAGCCAGGAATTGACCCAAAACGGCCAATAAAACTACAGTTTCAAGTCAGTAACCACTCCCACGGGGGGCAGGGAAGCAGCTCAATGTTTTTCACTGCCACTGATCAACAGAGAGACTTTCCTCTAGCCCAAGCAAAAATGGCCTCACAGAAACTTACAAAACAGTTCAAGAACAGCAAGCCTGTAACTTGAACTTTTGTAAATCTCAGAAAAGTGGGAAAAAAGCAAGATTTTTTTTTGTTTTTGTTTTTTCAGAGATAGCAGAGGTTCACAAGTAATATCAAGTTATAACAGTGCAGTAAATGACCCCACACAAGAGTGCTATGTCAAAGACAGAAAATATGCCGGGGTATCATGAGAATCACAGATATCATGAGACCCAAAATTCTGAGGTATTCCCTTGCAGTAATCGAAGTCTGAATAGAAAACCTTAGAAATAGATCTAGATAAATATCTATTTTTTTCTGTGGAAGGAAAGCTCTTTGAACTGAGGTGTCTAGTTGACATCCCAGGAACACAATCCTGTGTGAAGAAGTCAAGAAAGACTTTTGAATGTTGTCTTGGAATCCCAAGTTTGTGCAAAAAAATCTCTCACCCAAGACAGAGAAACGGTTACCTATTATATTCTCGAAAGCCGACAATGTCGAATCAGACATTGACGACATGAGAATAGCGAAAGTACAGTTGTGTACACTTACCATAAATGTAGAGGTTCGAGTGTATTCACTGTTGCAGTCATTACATTTGGGTTATCTGCTTGCAGGTAGCCCTCAGTCGGCCTGATTAACCAAGTCTTGGGTCCTGTGTTGGTTGCTGTCCCTTCTTCCATGACATCAGGTCGTCAGGGGTATACAACATGCAGCTGAAGCCATTACATCAGTTTTTCTTGCCCCAGATGTCAGGTGCCCCCTAATGGGGTGCAATTAAATATAAAAGTACAATGATCTACCTCCAACAAAAAAGCAAATACACCAAAAAGGCTTTTAAGCATAGTAAAGGAAAGTAGAGATATAGCCAAAAAAAGTTAGGGGCTGGAGGGAGGGTAACCAGGACTGCAACAGTGAATACACTATGAATAAAATGAATATAGTGAATAAAGCTATGGTTGGGAGGAGGAATTTAGATAGCATTAGGACCAGCTATAAGGCCCTGCAAGACTGCAGTGGCAAAGCTAGCTCTGGATTTAGAGAAAATTGGCAAATGATAATGCTTGGTGAAAGCATGCACATAACTCCGGCTAGCAGCTTCTAGGATGTCCCTGGTAGGGACGCCTCTGATAAAGGCTGTAGAGGTAGATGCAGCCCTGGTGGAGTGAGGTCTGATCCCCTGGGGAATAGGTTTTCCATGGTGCTTATAGCAGAAATGAATGCAATGGCCTATCCATTTGGAAATGGTTTGCTTTAAAATAGCCTTCCCCTCTGCCCCTGCAGCAAATGCCACCAGCAGTTGTTCAGATTTCCTTTGAGGTTTAGTCCTGTCCAAGTGGAATCTAAATTGTCTGTGCACATCTAAGGAATGCAGTATCCGTTCCCCTTTGTTCTGTGGATTGGGAAAGAAGGTTGGCAAATGAATAGACTGATTACCACCTTGGGCATGAAGGATGGATTGGTTCTGAGGGACACCCTGTCTGCATGAAAGATGATGAAAGGCTCCACTGCCATAAGGGCCTGTAATTCAGATACCCTTCTAGCTGAAGTGATTGCTAAAAAGAAAGCTGTTTTCCAAGAAATTTTAAGTCTGCAGTAGCAGCTGGCTCGAAAGGAGGTATAGTGAGTTTCTCTAAAACAAAGTTAAGGTCCCAGGCTGGGGTTGAAGCTCTCCTGGGTGGTCTCACATTTTTGGCCCCTCTAAGGAAATGCTTGAGCAGTGAATGAGAGAAGAGGGGAGGTTCTGTGCTATAATGAGCTGAAATGGCTGAGGCGTGGATTTTAATAGAGGAAAAAGACAGGCCCTTGTGAAGCATCTCAGTTAAGTATTGTAAAATCTGAGGTAAATTGAATGCTGCTGTGCTCATCCCTTGAGATTGGTTCCAGGCACAGAATCTTTTCCATTTTTCAGCATAAGTTTTTCTAGTTCTAGGCCTCATTGCCTCTAAAATGATATCCATCACAGGTTTACTGAGGGATGGTAGAGGAGAGATTATGTAATTAGCCAGGCTTCAAGGTTCAGTGTTAGAAGCTGAGGGTGCAGAATCTGGTTCTCCTGTTGATACAACAGGGAAGGAGTCTGAGGCAGGTGCCATGGGGATAACCGTGACACACTGCGCAGGAGGGGTTACCAGTGTTGGCGTGGCCAGTCTGGAGCAATCAAAATCATCCTTGGTTTGTCCTGTTTGATTTTTAGTAGTACTTTGGAAAGCAGAGGCTGAGGGGGGAAGGCATAGACTGATAGGTTTTTCCAGCTGAAAGACAGAGCATTCACGTTCCAGGCTTGCTTGTGGGGAGTCCTTCTGTAAAACTTGTCCAATTGGTAGTTCTGGGGAGAGGCCAACAGGTCTATATCTGGGCTCCCACATTTGCTCGTCAACATGTTGAAAATCCTTGGTTCCAGTTTCCACTTGTGTGGGTCCATGAGGTTTCTGCTTAGTCCGTCTGCCAGTGTATTTAATTTTCCTGGCAGGAATTGAGCTTGTAGATGCACTTGGTAGCTCAAGGCTGTGTTCCACAATGCCATGGCTAGTCTGCAGAGGTGGTAAGAATGTATACCCCCCCATGCTTGTTTATGTACCACATAACAGTGGTGTTGTCCGTCTTTACCATAAGTTGTCCTGGAAGAATGTGGTCCTTGAAGGCTGTCAGAGCATTCTGTACAGCTAACATTTCTTTTTGACTGATATGCAGGTGCATTTGACTTGGGTTCATTTGCCCTGAATGCACTTCCCTGCCAGGTGAGCCCCCCCATACATAGTCAGATGCATCTGTTGTTAGGGTTTGGGCGGCACGGGGTGGTGTGAAAGGTAGTCCCTTGTTTTGGTGGCAGGCCTCTGCCCACCAAAGGAATTTTAGGCATAGGCAAGGTATGATAGGAATCATTGCTTCTAGATCCTGAGAATGTTGACACCATAGGCTTTTTAGATACCACTGTAGTTTCCGCATATGCAGTCTTGCATATGGAATTAGAAGAATGCAGGAGGCCATGAACCCCAAGGTTTGCAGTACTTGTCTTGCAGATAGCAGGGTTTTTGTGGCCACTTGTTTGAAGTAGGTTGTCAAATTAATTTCTTTCTCTGGCGTGAGGAAAGCCATCTGGGAAGTTGTATTCAAGCTTGCTCCCAGGAATATAATTTGTTGACAGGGTACCAGGTGTGATTTCTTTTTGTTTATGATGTACCCCACACAAGTTAGAACCCTTTGTACAAAGGCCAGATGATTCAAAAGTATGTCCTGGCTTTCTGCCCGAATTAGACAATCGTCCAGGTATGGGTATATTTGAATATTTCTTTGCCTGCAAAATGCAATAACTGGAGCTAGGCACTTTGTGAATACCCTGGGCGCAGTAGATAAGCCAAAGGGCAGTGCAGAGAACTGCTAGTGCGTGTAGCCTGCTATGAAGAATAGGTATCTTCTGCAAGATTCCCTGATTGGAATGTGCAGGTATGCTTCTTTTAAATCTAGTGTTGCCAACCAGACATCTTTGCCTAGCACAGGAAGTAACTGAAGGGTCAGCATCTTGAATTTTGGAATTTCCAAAAAGGTGTTTAGAGTAGACAGGTCCAGGACAGGACGCCATGAATTGTCTTTTCTGGATACCAGGAAAAGTCTCGAGTAGAAACCTTGTTCCTTTTCCTCATCCGGTACCAGTTGAATAGCCCCCATGCTTAAGAGAGAAAGTACTTGTTTTTGGGCCTCTGCCCACTGATTTGAGGGTAGGTCCAACCACCCGCTTGATGTTGGCAATGTGTGGAAGGGAAATCTGTATCCCTGGGACACTATATTTAAAACCCATTTGTCCTGGGTAATGAGTTCCCAGTTCTTTGCATGAAGAGCAATCTTTCCCCCCAAAGGGAAGGGGCAGTCAGTTGATAAGTGCTTGGAAATTTTAACGGAAGTCATTGAGACAGTTTAACATAGGGGGAGTTTTATTACTCCCAGATTTGGAAGTGGAGGCCCCCCACTGCTTAATCCTGTGTGCCCCCTAGAACTGAAACCTGGGGCTTTTGCTGTGTCTGGGTTTGGCTTGAGAAGACCTGGAAGGATCTGGAAAGGACCAATTCTTAGAGGGCCAGTGCCTACCAAATCTAGGAGGCTGAACTTGTAAGAAATCTTTAACAGTTTGCATAGATTTAGCTTTATCTTCCATCTTTTTAAGAACTCCTCAGCCTTGCTGCCAAACAGGCGGTCTTGATTTAAGGGAGCATCCAACAATTTAACTTTAACATGATCAGGCAAGGATTGCTCCTTTAGCCAAGCATGCCTTCTGAGCACAGACCCAGTAACAGCAGCCCTGCAAGAGGCCTCCAATGAATCAAAACCACATTGCAAAGTATGTTTTCCAACTTGTTCAGCAGAATGCATTAACTCCTGTAAGTCTGTATTTTCCACACAGTCAGAAATCAACACCATTTTCTGTTTAAGCAATCCAATAACATGTTGCTGATACTTTAACATATGAAACTGGCAGTTTAAAGCCCTAATGGCCAAGGTTGCAGAAGGGTAAACCTTCTTACCCCATCTATCCAGCGCCCTGGAGTCTCCATCAGAAGGGGTAGGATTTTTAGCAGAAGCCTTAATGCCCTTGGGCCCTTGTGAAATAGTCTCTGGATCCTTCGGACAGCATTTAATGACGAACAGTAGGAAAAAAAAAAAAAAAGAGTCTGATCTGCAGGATGAGGAATGACTCCCTGGAAAGGAGGAATTTCCTCAAAATGCCATTTGTAACCCTACTGAATGATTTTCAGAACCCATTTGTTTGAAACAAGGTGTTGCCAAAGAGAAAAATGGAAGAGATCAGGGGCCAGGGTGGAAGGCGGTCAGACTTGTTGGACTATTCTTGGCTTGGAAGGTGTGAAGCTACTTTTAGGAATCCCTTTGCCACTTCTTAAATGCTTGCTTACCTGAATTCTATTGAGACTGTTTATTCTGTTTTGCCAAAATGGAAGAAGAAAAAGAAAATCCCATGGGCAATTTGGAAAAGGAGGGCTGAAAATCTTGAGAGATTCCCTGGATTAGCCTGCCTCTTTCATTTTGATTATCCCTGCAGAGGGGCCAAACCCTAAATCTCTAAGGGAGAATTTAAAATCTCAATTTCTAAATCATGTGGGAGGTTCTGATAATGCAACCATGCAAACCTCCTTAAAACAGTACTAAATGCCACAGCCCTGGAAGAAGTATCAGCAGTCATACATGCACACACTGCAAATAATGAGTAGTGACTTGTGCAATAGAAGAAAAGTACAGTTGTGTACACTTACCATAAATGTAGATGTTCGAGTGTATTCGCTGTTGCAGTCATTACATTTGGGTTATCCTGCTGGCAGGCTACCCTCAGTAGGCCTGAGTTCCAAAGTCTAGGTCCGGCGTCGGTTGCTGTTGCCTCTTCCCTGACGTCAGTGCGCCAGGGGTATAAAAGATGCAGCCAACACCATTTTCTTCAGTTTTTTTTTGCCCCAGATGTTAGGTGCCCCCAAATGGTAGGCTGAAAATATGCCAATAAAACATGCATGCACCAAAAAATATATGTAATAGTTTCATCTACAAGCAAATACACCACAGAGGTTGTATAGATTAGAGAAGTGCAGATAAGTTCCAGCAAAGATAAGGGGGATGGAGGGTGGGTAACCTGGACTGCAACAGTGAATACACTCAAACATCTACATTTATGGTAAGTGTACACAACTGTACTATGTTCTTAGTGTTTCACTGTTGCAATCATTACACTTGGGTTGAATCCCAAAGCTATGGTTGGGAGGCTGGAGCTAAATAGCATTAGCAGCAGCTATGAGGCCCTGCAAAACTGCAGTGGCAAAGCCTGCTCTGGATTTAGAGTAGAGTGGTAAATGATAGTACTTTGTAAACGTGTGCACTGAACTCCAGGTAGCAGCCTCTAAAATGTCTTTGGTTGGTACTCCCCTGAGGAAGGCTGCTGAAGTGGCTGCTGCTCTGGTTGAATGTGGCCTAAAGCCCTTAAGCACTGGTTTGCCATGTTGTGAATAGCAGAAACGAATGCAGTGGCCTATCCACTTTGAAATAGTCTGTTTGGAGATAGCCTTTCCTTGTGAACCTGCAGCATATGCCACTAGTAGTTGCTCAGTCTTTCTGAAAGCTTTGGTTCTGTTCAAATAGAAGCATAGCTGCCTGTGTATGTCCAAAGAATGCAGAATTCTTTCCCCATTATTCTGTGGGTTTGGATAAAAAGTAGGTAGATGAATAGTTTGGTTAAGGGCCACACTGGACACTACCTTAGGGTTGGGTCCTCAGAGAAACCCTGTCTGGATAAAAGGTTCCACAGCCATGAGTGCCTGTAGCTCTGAGACTCGTCTTGCAGAGGTTATTGCTAGGAGCAGAGCTGTTTTCCAAGATAAAAATTTGACATCAGCTGTAGCGGCTGGCTGAAAAAGGGGCAGAGAGTTTTTCCAAAACATAATTGAGGTCCCATGCAGGTATTGGTGATCTCCTTGGAGGCCTTAAGTTTTTGGCTCCTCTGAGGTACTGCCTTAACAAAGGATGAGAAAAGATTGGTGGCTCTGTATTGTAATGAGCCGAAATGGCAGAGGCATGAATTTTAATTGATGAAAAGGATAGGCCTTTGTCCAGCATCTCAGTTAAGTATTGCAAAAGCTGAGGAATATTTGGTACTGCTGTGTCAATTCCTTGTGCCTGGTTCCAGGCACAGAATCTCTTTCATTTTCCAGCATAAGATTTTCTAGTACTAGGCCTCCTGGCCTCCAAAATGACATCCATCACTGCTTTAGTGAGAGGTGTGTTTTGTATGACTACATTATCTGCCATGCTGCCAGATTTAAGGTCTTGAGTTGGCTGTGCAGGATCTGATTGTTCTGTTGGGACAGTAGAAGAGGTATTTGAGGTAAGGTCCAGGCTGGGCCTTGAGACAAGTTCCTTAGGATTGGATACCAGTACTGGCGGGGCCAGTCTGGGGCAATCAGTATCATTTCTGGCTTCTCTTGTCTGACCTTTAGGAGTACCTTGGGGAGGAGACACAGTGGAGGAAAAGCATATACTGTTAAGTTTTTCCAGCTGAAAGATAGAGCATCCAATTTCCATGCTAGTCGGTGATAAGTCCTTCTGCATAATCTCTTTAGTTTGCAGTTGTGAAGAGAGGCAAATAGGTCTATGTCCGGGCATCCCCATTTTGTTGTTATCATGTTGAAGACTTGTGGATCCAATTTCCACTCATGGGGATCCATGAGGTTTCTGCTTAGTTCGTCTGCCAGAGTATTTATCTTTCCTGGCAGGAATTGTGCCAGCAGATGTACTTTGTAAGTCAATGCTGTGTCCCACAAAGTCATGGCTAGTCTGCATAGGGGGTAAGATTGAGTGCCTCCCTGCTTGTTTATATACCACATGACTGTGGTATTGTCTGTCTTTATCAGTAGTTGTCCCGGATACATATCAATCAAAAAGAGATGCTAGCTGTCAGGGCATTCTGAACAGCTAGCATCTCTTTTTGATTGATATGTAGATGCATTTGGTTGGCGGACCATGTACCTTGAATACATCTTCCTGCCATGTGGGGTCCCCCAGGCATAATTTTATGTATCTGTTGTTAATGTCTGCCTGGCTGGGGATAAGGTGAATGGCTGTCCCTTGTTCTGGTGACAGGCCTTTGCCCACCATCGAAACTCCTGTTGCAGGCAGGGAATGAGAGTAATTATTGTTTCCAGGCTGTGGCAATGCTAAGTCCAAAGACTTTTTAGGTACCATTGACGTTTCCTCATATGCAGTGTTGCATATGGAATTAGTAGAATGCAGGATGCCATGAAGCCCAAAGCCTGCAGTATTTTTCTTGCAGATAACTGGGCCTTTGTTGCCAACAGTTTGAAATAGGTAGTCAGTTGCCTTTGTTTGTCTGGCGTGAGATAAGCCATCTGGGCAGTTGTATTTAAGCTTGCACCCAGGAATATTATCTCTTGAGAGAGTACTAGTTTTGATTTCTGTTCGTTGACTGTGTACCCTAGACATGTTAGTAATCTCTTTACAAACGTCAGATGCTGTAGTAGAATGTCCTTGTTCTCTGCTTGAATGAGGCAGTCGTCCAAGTAAGGATATATTTGCATTCCTCTTTGTCTGCAGAATGCAATTACTGGTGCCAAGCACTTTGTGAAGACCCTGGGCGCAGTAGATAAGCCAAAGGGCAGTGCAGAGAATTGGTAGTGCATTGAGCCAGCTTTGAATCTGAGGTATCTTCTGCATGTTTGTCTGACTGGGACATGCAGGTATGCCTCTATTAGGTCTAAAGTCACAAGCCAAGCCTTCTTGCTCAGCATGGGCAGAAGCTGCTGTAACATCAACATTTTGAATTTTGGTATATCCAGATATGTGTTTAGAATAGATAGGTCCAGTATTGGTCTAGAGGCTTTGTCCTTTCTGGGTACCAAGAACAGTCTTGAATAAAATCCTTGTCCCTGCTCTTGCTCTGGTACTTGTTGAATGGCCTTCATGTCCATGAGGGATGAAACTTGTTTTTGTGCCTCTGCCCATTGGTTTTTTTGCAGGTCTGGTCAACCGTTTGCCCTTGGCAGGGTATGAAAGTGAAAATTGTAGCCCTGTGACACTATGTCTAAGACCCGTGTCAATTTTGAGTAAAAAGTGCTAGTTTTCCCCCTAAAGGTGCTGCCAGAAGATAAGTGCTTGGCACAGGCAGGGGAAGTCATTGGGACCGTTTCCTGTAAGGCTGTGATTTGTCTTCTCCACTTTTGGAGGTAGAAACACCCCATTGTTTAGACCTGTATGAACCTTGGGGCTGGGATCTGCATCTTGGGCGTCTGTATCTGCCCCTTTGTGGTCTGTCTGACACTGGAAAGGACCAGTTCTTTGTAGGCCAGTGTCTGCTAAATCTTACTGTTTGCATAGCTTTAGATTTGTCCTCCATTTTCTTTAACACCTCTTCTGCTTTAACACCAAACAAAGTATCATGCTGTAATGGAGCATCTAATAATTTTGCTTTAACATGATCAGGTAGATTTTGTTCCTTTAACCAAGCATGCCTCCTAATGACAGAACCCGTGACAGCGGCCCTGCAGGAGGCCTCCAATGAATCAAAACCACAATGTAAAGTATGCTTTCCCACTTGCTCAGCTGCATGCAATAAATCCTGCATTTCTTTGTTTTCTGCACATTCAGAATTTATCAACATTTTCTGTTTAAGCAATGACATAACATATTGCTGATATTTGAGCATATGGAACTGGCAATTTAAAGCCCTTATAGCCAAGGTAGCAGAAGTGTAAATCTTTTTTCCCCATCTGTCCAGAGCCCTAGAATCCCTGTCAGAGGGGGTAGGGATTTTTGCAGTGGAAGCCTTGACCCCTTTGGGGCCCTGAGAGAGAGTTTCAGGGTCAGCAGCAGGGTTTTTGAAAAGGAATTTATGAGAGTCAGGGACCCTGTCGTACCTGTCCAGCTTAACAGGAGCTGCAGGTAAGGAGTCAGGGGTCAGATTGGATTCTGAAAACACATCTACAATGTCTAACACAGGTAGAATAGCTAGGGGCGTGTTTTGTGGAAGTAAAAGGAAGTCTCTGAGCTTTTTCTTAGATTCTGAATAATCTTGGCTCTCCCAGTAGAAATGTTCCCTCATGGTATGTAAGGTTTCCCCAAAAGAGTAATCCTCAGGAGGAGAGGCTGAAGGGATAGATTCTTCAGCATCAGAATCCTCATAGGGGGGAAGAGAGTATTCCTGATCAAAAGAGGAATCAGAAGAAATGGAAACCTGATCTGAAGATTCATATTCTGTCTCTTGCCTAGGCCTTTTATCAGGAGGGGGATGGGAACCCCTAATCAAAGTAGTTAAGTCTTCGGCCATTTTGAGCGTCTGTTTTTTGGGCATGGAGGCCTGACCATGAGGCTGTTGTACTTGTTTCTTTGTCTTTAAAGGTACTTTTGTCTTTGCCTTTGTAGGTGGAGTTGCTTTAATGTATAATTGAGTAGGTCTGAAAACACCCTCAGAAGCCGATGCCTGCTCAGCGGCTCCGGACCCATCTGAGGGGATTGTTTCAGAAGGTCCAATACCCTGAGCTTCCCGTGGCCTAGTTGACTTCACGTGGGAGTCTGTAGCGTCCAAAGTAGTGGGCATCAGGGGCTGCGAAAGCACCTCACTGAGAACCGGTGACTGGCTTAGAGGAAGCCTCGTCATCGGTTTTGGACATTGGATGCCTGTCCTTTTCTTTTTCTTTGCGTTTCTTGTGAATTCCGGTAGTCGGATAGCTATCCGATGGCATAGTGTAATTAAATCTTCTGCCAAAATAGTGAAATGCAAAATCGTACCAACGCTTTATAGTGCGTTGATTAAATCTAGCACAAAACTGACAACTAGCAACGTTGTGGTCTGGGCCTAGGCAAGGAATACAGTCAGAATGAAAGTCCTTATGAGGTATTTGCTTCCCACAAGAAATACAATTATTAACTTTTTCTGACATCTGTCTGGAGCAAGAAAAAAGTTTTCCCCAACGGGTACGTAGCTTTTAATGAAGACTTCGGTTCTGAAATTCGAACACGAAAATCTCAGGAGTCGGCCATCTGGCACTTGCGAACTGCTTCTGCTTCGGGCACCGCGTGGCAAGAAAGACTGAAGAAAATGGCGTCGGCTGCATCTTTTATAACCCTGGCGCACTGATGTCAGGGAAGAGGCGACAGCAACTGACGCCAGACCTAGACTTTGGAGTTCAGGCCGACTGAGGGTAGCCCGCCAGCAGGATAACCCAAGTGTAATGACTGCAACAGTGAAACACGAAGAACATCTAAGGTATTTAAAGCATTTTTTTTTGTCACAAGAAGAAATTGTAGATAAAACATTTTTCATACTTTCACAATACGTGAGAACAAACTAACACATGAGCCTGACAATTTAAAATTCTGAAAATTAAAGTTGTAGAAGTATACACTTTTTTTCTCCACACCTATCAATAAATTTTCTTATCCTTAGTTAACTCCAATCCTGCTCTTTCTAATAAGTGCTTAACAGCAGTGGAGTCAACTAAGGCTATAGCTGAGCTACTGGATCAATTTTGGGAATATTGTATAAACATTTAAAAGAATGAGGAACTTTATACATCTTATCTGCTTTTTTAGGGACAGCTGGCTATCAGGAAAACTGCAGGCAGTAAGACACACATCCTCTAAAGTAGACAGGACAGTAGGCATGGGTGCAGATTCTGGAAAATCCTTCTGTAACTCAGATTGTTTTCTGAGGGACTAAGAAACCTCTGTGTTCTCCCACTGAAAACACTGGGACATTTTAGTAATAGAAAGAACCCCCTCTCCCCCATGGGAAGAATCAGAAATCGGATGACAAAACCCTGAATCCATCCCTGCATCTTCCTGCTCAGATTCAGAATCTTGAATCTCTTCAGGAAAAGAGGCATCAATCTTTCTTTCACCAGAAAACTACTCTGCAAGAAGGACCAGCAGCATGAATTAAACCCTGAGTCAGCCCCAGTAAACTACTCATATCCAAAGACATTTGAGGAGGAGTAGATACAAGTTTGGTTTTTTGTTTCTTTTTGGCAGGGAAATGAGGTCAAACATGTTAATAATGGCAGCCACTGCTTCCCCAGGAATGGGCACAGCATTCTGATGTAACAGGGAATCCTTCCCTGTTCCCTCTCGAAGGAGTGATTAGGCGTGGTTCTCCCTTGCCCAATGAAGGGGACTCCCAACAGCCGCAGAGGATATGGTTAACCCCCCCCAGTCCATACTGTTTGTAAATACTACACCACTGGGATTTGGAGTGAAAGATGAGTGGTCTGAGGTACAACAAATGGTCACAGCAGAGTCACCCATCTATGGCTGAGGCAAATTACTAGTCTGCTGTGGTGACATAGGCTGTTTGCTTAACTTCTTTTTGTGCCCGGAAGAAAGACTGACTGGGGTACCAACAATCTTTTCCATGGTCAAGCTGAAAATGGTGCCTCTTTCACAGGGAAGGCAAACAGGAAATGCATGTAAAACTGCTTGTCCACAGAAGTTATATTTCTGACAGAAAAAAATAAAGTAAAAAGCACTTTTAAACACTATGGCAGCCTCACAATAAAAATTAAACAACTTCAACAGAGAAAATATGTTATCAGCAAGCTTATACTACTTTAAAACTGCAGAAAATAGCAAGTGCTCTGTTTAAAAGTGCATTACAGTCCATTAAAACATAGCACTCAGCTTTAAAATAACATTTCTGACGAGGAAAGTAATAAAACATTAGTAAATATAAGAAATGGAAGTTTTTTCCTCAAAGGGAACTTGTCTGCTTGGCAAAGGAAAGCACAAGCAGACTGCTGATCTTCAAAAGCCACAGAGAAGTGTACTCTTTGGAGGCAGTAAAGCTCTGAAGGGCTTCACACCCAAACTTGTCTTTTAGTCAACTCATTTCGAGCTGCTTGACAGTCTGAGCACATGGAAGGTGCCCTGAAGCTTTGGAAGCTGTCTGGCTGTTGTATCCTTGGCAGGATATAGCCCATATAGCTAAGGCTTATGGCTTTGGGATCAATATGAAAAACATCTCTAATTCCATTTTATAAGATGCAAAGAAATTAAATTTTAAACTACTTAACTCTAACTGACTTTATCAGCTTAACTTAAATGTAAAAAAATAAAATAAAAAAATGGAAAAAAAAACAGTCTTATTTTGTAATATTAAAATGCAAGTAAGAAAAAGCTGATTAAATATGAAAACTTTATTTCACTGGGAGCTGTTACAACAGAAGAAAATACGAAAGCAAAATTTAAAGCAAGACTTTACTCGGCTATGGACTTAATTAGAAGTTATGTACTTACCATAACTTGGCATCTGTGTTGTCCATATCAGATGCACATACAAGACTTCTGATCCAAATCTCGAGCTCCTCCCTCTACCCATAATTCTGTATCCCATCCCCAATTCCTTAGATTAAGTTTGCTGCTTTACTCCCCACTGTGTTATAGAAAGAGAAGACACACAAGAAAAAAGATTGCGGCAAAAACCAGGAACATGAAGGTTCCAATATCGTCTAAAGATCCTTCTAAGAGTGACAGGGCCAGGGGATAGCTGAGAGGGAAGGTGAGGAAGAATGAAAATAGTCAGCACAGCTGCCAAGTTATGGTAAGAACATAACTTCTAAACCTGATGTTGTCCTTTTCATTCTTCCACATGAATGGGTCATTGTCTCCAGCTACGTAACTCTTGGGAGGACCTTACAGAAAGGCATGCCGGTGCACTGTTGAACCGAAGGAAGCTCTGCTTCTGGAGATAATGTTTAATTTGTAATGTGTAACAACACAAAACAAAGGTACAAGTCTCTGACCAAGTGGCTGCAGTGCAGACACTGTCAATGGAAGCTCCTGAGGAAAAAGCAGATGAAGTAGCCATAGTTCTAGTAGAATGAGCTCTAGGGGGACAAGGCAACTCCAAAATGTTTTGAGAATAAACAAATGAAATACAATGAGTAAACCATTTGGCGAGAGTAATTTTGGAAACCGCTTGATCCAAGCAGTTAGGGGAAAAGGATACAAACAGCTGATCAGACTTCCTGTACTGCTTTGTTCTGTGATGATAAAAAATTGTCTGTGAACATCAAGAAGATGAAGCATACAGTTTCCCATATTAGTAAAGTCTGGAAAGTAATAGTATGGACTAGTTAATGTTAGTCTCTGTAGCCACTTCAGGCAGAAAGGAAAGGCTGGTCCATACAGACATCCTATCCTTATGGAAAATAATGTCAGCAAGCTTATCTGATAAGGCCTGGAGCTCAGAAATTCTTTTTTGCTGGCATGATAGCTACTAAAATGATGATTTTCCAAGAAAGGAACTTCATATTACATTTGTCCACCAGTTCAAATGGTTTCTGAGTTAACCTCTGAAGGACCACCATTATATTCCAAGGAGGAGAGGGCTCCTATATTGGAGATCTAAGGAGGAAAACTCCCTTCTCAAAAGCTTTACATAATATGGAAGATGGTAGAGAGAATGATCCGTTTCCAGCGTGGAAGCTGGAAATTGTTGCCAACTGAAGATTAATAGTAGAAAAGCTACCCTCTTCCTTAAAAGCAGTAGTGAGAAAAAGAAGAATGGCTGAAGTAGGTGCAGAAAAGGAGTCAATATTCTGTTTGGAAGACCACAAAAAGAATCTTTTCCATCTGCTTCTGTAGACTTTCTTGGTGAAGGCCTTCTGGGAGGCCAAGATAATGTCACAAACTGGGGAAGTGAGCTTGGAGCACCTATCACTGGAAGTGGAGAAACCATGCGGTCAGCTTGAAGGCATGGAGGTTGGAATGTTGAATTCCTGTTGGATAAGGCATGAGATCTTGAGTGGGTTCCAGTATCCATGGAGGATATTTCAAGTGAGATCAGAGGAAGGGAAACCATACCTATTGAGACCAAAGGGAGGCAATGAGGATGCCTAAGCTGTTCAGCCTGCTTGCTTTCTGTAAAAATTTCGGGATCAAAGGAAGAGGAGGATAGGCAGAGAGGAGACCAGGGGGCCAGTCGTGAATCAGAGCATCCCTGGTGACTCCCCCAGAGGGGGATCAAAGCGAAGTACTTGCCGCACTTGTTGTTGAGGGGAGAAGCAGACAGGTTGCAGCAAGGCTGGCAAAAGCAGCTGAAGACCATATTCGCTACTGTTTGATTGAGGGACCACTCTTAAGGAATTAGAATGGACCTACTGAGTCTGTCTGCCAGCGCGTTGGTTTTCCCTGGTATATGCTTTGCAATAAGAAAGCAGTCTGAAGACATCACCCATTCCCAGACCCTCGTGGCCTCTCTGCACAATGGGCAGGAAAAGGTTCCTCCTTATATGCTGATCTACCAGACTACTGATATGTTGTATGGAATGCAATAGTCCCTAGAGGGAGAAAAAGAGTTAAGTACTTACCATAATTTGGCATCTGTGTTATCCTATGTTATCACTGGGCGGCCGCGGTGGTGCAGAAGTTAGCATTGCTGCCTCACAGCAAGAGGCTCTCTGGTTCAATCCTCGGCTGGGGTGCCTTCGTGCAGAGTCTGCATGTCCTCCCGCATGGATTTCATCCAGGTGCTCCGGTTTCCTCCCACATCCCAAAGACATGCTGTAGGTGGACTGGATACTCCAAATTGGCCCTAGGCGTGAGTGCGTGCGTGTGTGTGCCTTTCTTGGAAGGTTGGGTGCCGGGCTGGCAAACCGACACCGTAAAAAGAAACTCCACTACCAATCATGAGTGGACAGGTGATCCGCTGCGGTGATCTCTAACCGGGAAAAGCCAAAAGAAGAAGTTATCCTATGTTATTATTCAGCACCATAGGGTCTAGGATCCGAAATCGGACCTGAACCGGCAACATACTAGAGATGGATCCAAGGCTCTAGTTCTTCCCTCTCCCATGATGCCCTGCTGCCCTCTATCCCTCAGATCGAGTTTGCTGTCTTATTCCTAAAGGATATTCATGCAAAAGTGGAAGGAAAGCACTCCCAACTTCCTCCACAATCCACAAGGTAGGGGGATAGGAGGAGGGAAAATGTGATGAATGATAACACAGGATAACACAGATGTCAAGTTATAGTAAGTAGATAACTCTTTATCTGATGTTATCTATGTCATCATTCATCACCATAGGGTCAGAGTCACCAGCTACCATTTATCCAGGAAGGCCTCGACCAGGTGGCAGCAGCACAAATGTCATCAACAGAAAGTCTGGCAAAAAGGCTGAAGTAGCAGCCACGGACCTTGTAGAATGAACCTTGATTCTTCCTGGAACCTCAAGATGCCTATTGTTGTAGACTGTGGAGATGCAACTGGAGATCCATTTAGAAATAGTGACCTCAGAAACCGGACGACCACGTCTGTTAGGGGGAAAAAGCCACAAAGAGCTGCTCTGACTTGGGAAAAACTTTGGTCCTATGTAGGTAGAACCGCAGTTGCCTATGTATCTTCAAAATATGTAGAAAGTACTCTCCTTTGTTGGAATAATTAGGAAAGAACTCTGGAAGCTGAATACATTGGTTCAGATTAGATTCAGAAGCAACCTTGGGCAAGAAAGAGGGATTCGTCCTTACAGAAACTCTGTCCTTGTGAAATATCATGTAAGGAGAAGTAATGGCAACATCCTGCAGTTATGAAACCCTCATAGCTGAGGTTATAGCAACCAGGAAGGCCATCTTCCAAGACAAGAATTTGAGATCGCAGCACTAGCAGGCTCAAAGGGACCCCTGGTCAGAGATTGCAAAAATAACATAAGGTCCCAAGGAGGCGAGGAATCCTTAAACAGTGGTCTAAGCAGGAACATCACTTTCATAAATGCTTTACAAAAATTAGATGAAAAACTAGTCTCACTCTTCTCATGAAAGTTAGAAATTGCCGCAAACTGCAGCTTGATCACAGAGACACTTCCTCCAGCTTGGAAAAAGAGGACAAAAACAAAAGGATGTCAGAAACAGAAGCAGAAAAGGGATCCAGATTCCTGCTCTTGGCCCAGATAGCCTTTTTCACTTGCTACTATAAACCTTTCTAGTGGAAGGTTTCTGGGAGGATAGAATAATACGCTTGACAGGAAAGCCAGCCTGAACTGCTTTAGAATCACTGGAAATGAAGAAACCATGCAGTTAGATGTAGGGTCTGAAGGTTTGGGAGAGGAAGCCCCCGATGGATGGGAAATTAGATCCTGATGAAGATCCAATACCCAGGGAGGATACTTCAGCTGAACCCTGATGAAGGGTAACCAAGGTTGATGGGGCCAGAAAGGGGCAATGAGGATAAGGGATGTCCTCAGGCACTACACTTTCTGCAAAAAGTACAGTTTTGTACCTACCATAAATGTAGATGTTCGAGGATCCCATTGCTGCAGTCCTTACTATTGGGTAGTCCGCTATCCAGTCGGCCCGAATACCAGAGTATATGGCTGACGTCGGTCAGGGCGCATTAGACTGACGTCAGTACGTCAGGGTACTAATGCGCATGACCGACGCCATATCCTCAGTCTTTTCTTGCCCCAGATGTCAGAAGACCCTAAAAAGACAAGGCCCAAAATACCTGCACCAAAAATATGTACAATATATACAAGAATATATACAAAAATATCAGCATGTAACCTCACCTACACAACCACCCCTAAACACAGAGGGAAGGAGGGAGGGTAAATTGGACTGCAGCAATGGGATCCTCGAACATCTACATTTATGGTAGGTACAAAACTGTACTATGTTCTTCGTTCCCCATTGCTGCAGTCCTTACTATTGGGTAGAATCCCAAAGCAGAGGTAAGGGAGGCTGGCAAATCATAAAGAAGCAGGAGCTGACAACATGCCTTGCAAAACAGCTGTGGCAAAACCAGCCCTAGACTTAGAGTAGATAGGAAGGTGATAATGCTTAGAGAAAGTATGCACTGAACTCCAAGTAGCTGCTTTCAAAATATCCTTAGTTGCCACCCCCCTTAGAAATGCTGTTGAAGTGGCAGTAGCCCTAGTGGAATGAGGCCTAATCCCAGCTGGAATCTCCTTGCCATGATGGGAATAACAAAATGCAATGCAAAAGCCAATCCACCTAGAAATAGTTTGTTTTGATACAGGCTTGCCCTGCGAACTCAAAGCAAAAGAAACAAACAACTGCTGAGACTGCCTAAAATCCTTAGTCCTGCTTAAATAATAACGCATGTGCATGTCTACATCTAAAGTGTGCAAAATCTTTTCCCCTTTATTTTGGGGGTCTGCATAAAAGTAGGCAAATGAATAGTTTGGTTTAAAGCCACACTAGAAACCACCTTAGGCATAAAGGAAGGATTAGTACGTAATGATACCCTATCCTTATGGAAAATCAAAAAGGGCTCTACTGCCATAAGGGCCTGCAACTCAGACACCCTTCTTGCAGAAGTAATAGCCAACAGAAAAGCAGTCTTCCATGACAAGTATTTCAATTCAGCAGTAGCCGCAGGCTCAAAAGGTTGTAGAGTAAGTTTTTCCAACACAAAATTGAGATCCCAAGCAGGAGTAGGAGCTCTACGTGGGGTCTTATATTCTTTGCCCCTCTAAGAAACTGCTTGAACAAAGGATGCGAAAACAATGGTGGGTCACAATCATAGTGAGTTGAAATTGCTGCAGCATGAATCTTAATGGAAGAGAAGGACAAACCCTTGTCCAATAACTCAGTAAGATATTGAAGAGCCACACTCAAATTAGGCTCAGAAATCTCCAAATTCTTTGCTGTACTCCAAAATAAAAATCTCTTCCATTTTTCTGCGTACACTTTCCTTGTACTAGGTCTTCTAGCTTCCATAATCACATTTAAAACTTGTTGAGGAAGTTGAGACCTGCTGTGTTTCAACACAGAATATGCCAGGCTGTTAGATGAAGAGAGTGAAGCTTGACATTGAGCAGATGACCGTCCTTCTGAGATAACAGATGAGGAATCAGAGGTAAAGGCCATGGAGGCTTCCTTACCAGACTCCGAAGTAGTGGGTACCAGTGTTGCCGAGGCCAATCTGGAGCTATCAAAATCATCCTTGGCCTGTCTTGTCTGACCTTTAATAGTACCTTTGGAAGAAGAGGCAGAGGTGGAAAGGCATACACATGAAGGTTTTTCCAACTGAAAGACAGAGCATCCACTTTCCAAGCTGTGTGATGAAACCCCTTTGTGCAAAACTTTGGCAGCTGGTGGTTTAGTGGAGAAGCGAACAGATCTATGTCTGGAGTTCCCCATGACACTGTCAATTTCTGAAATACATGAAGATCCAGTTTCCACTCGTGGGGATCCATGATTTGTCTGCTCAACACATCTGCTAAGGAGTTCTGTGCTCCGGCAGAAACCTTGCCTGAAGAGTTAGTTGCAAGCTTAGCGCAGTCTCCCATAAAATCATTGCTTGCCTGCATAGAGGATAAGAATGTGTTCCCCTTGCTTGTTGATGTACCACATGACAGTTGTGTTGTCTGTTAGAATCAACACCTGCCCTGGAAGAAGTAACTCCTTGAAAGCCATTAATGCAAACTGGACTGCTAACATCTCCTTCATGTTGATATGTAGATGCTGTAGTCTGGCAGGCCACTTGTCTTGTATCCACTTTCCATTTAGATGAGCTCCCCAAGCAATGTCCGAGGCATCTGTCGTTAAAATCTGACTCGCCTCTGGCCGGGTCACAGAGAGTCCCTTGTTTAGGTGACATTCCTGAGCCCACCACAAAAATTCTTTTTGAAGGCAAGGTATTATTTGAATGACAGTGTCCAAATCCTGGCAGTGCTGTGTCCATACATTCTTGAGATACCATTGTAGCTTCCTCATATGCAGTTTGGCATTGGGAAGCACCAGAATACAAGATGCCATGAACCCTAATGCTTGAAGGACTGTCCTTGCAGTCAGCATGGACTGATGAGATAGTTGATGGAAGTAAAGTGATAGACTCTTTTGTTTGTCCGGGGTTAAAAAGGCCATCTGGGCTGCTGTATTCAGTCTCACACCCAGAAAGCACATGTCTTGAGAGGGTACTAGACTGGACTTTATTTCGTTCACAGAATACCCTAGGCATCTTAGCACTGCTATAACATATTCCAGATGCTGTAGAAGGTCTTCCTTTTCTTGAGCCAGAATCAGGCAGTCGTCCAAGTAAGGATAGATTTGAATTCCTTGCAGCCTGAAGTAAGCTATCACTGGAGCCAGAACCTTTGTGAATACTCTGGGCGCAGTAGATAAGCCAAAGGGCAATGCAGAGAACTGATAATGAGAATTTCCAGCTCGAAACCGCAGGTACTTCCTGCAACATAGCCTTATAGGCACATGAAGGTAAGCTTCCTTGAGATCTAAAGTTACCATCCAGTGATCTTTGCCCAGCAGAGGTAAAAGCTGTTGTAACGTCAACATCTTGAACTTGGGAATGTCCAGATAAGTGTTGAGGAGAGATAAATCCAAAATTGGTCTCCACGTGTTCCCCTTCTTTGGTACTAGGAACAGGCGAGAATAAAATCCTAGGCCCCTTTCTGATACAGGAACTGGCTGAATGGCCCCCATCTGGAGTAACTGAGAAATTTGCTTGTGAGCCTCTTTTCTTTGTGGAGGAGGAACGTCTGGCATGCCTTTGAAAGGAGGCATTGTATGGAAATAAAACCTGTAACCGTGGTGAATGATATCCAACACCCACCTGTCTTGAGTAATTAAATCCCAATTTTCTTTGAAAAGACACAGTCTTCCTCCCAAAGGAGCTACCAGACGAGAATCTACTGGCAGCTGAAAAGGCAGGTCATTGGGTCTGTTTACGAAAGGACTGACCCCTGCCCTCACCAGAAGTCTGAGCAGGTGAACTCCCTGTTCTAGGCCTAAAAGAACCTTGAGCTCTGCCCCTACCACGTCTAGACCTACCCCTAGACTGGGAATCATAAGCAGGATATGTCCACCCCTTAGCAGGCCAATTTCTACTAAACTTCGGTGGCTGAACCTGCAAAGAATCTTTAACAGTTTGCATAGACTTAGCTTTGTCTTCCATTTTCTTTAAAACTGCTTCCACAGGCGAACCAAACAACACATCAGACTGTAAAGGAGCATCCAAAATCCTTGTTTTAACATGCTCAGCTAAATTCTGATCCCTCAACCAGGCATGCCTGCGAAGAACAGAACTAGTGGCAGCCACCCTCGAGGAGGCCTGTACAGCATCAAAACCACATTGCAAAGAATGCTTACCTACTTGTTCAGACACATGAACTAAATCTAGCAACTCTTTACACTCAATACCTTCCGCTAAAGCATCTAGCTTAGATTTCAATTGTGAAAGGAGATAATTTTGATATTTTAGCATGTGAAACTGACAATTCAACGCTCTCATGGCTAGAGTGGAAGAAGTATACACTTTCTTTCCCCACCTATCCAAAGCCCTTGCCTCTTTATCAGTGGGAACAGGATTTTTAACCACAGAGGCCTTAACACCTTTAGGCCCCTGAGAAACAGTTTCTGGGTCCGCCCTAGGACTCTTAAACAAATACTTATGAGCTTCGGGCACCCTATAGTACCTATCAGGTTTAACAGGAGCAGGAGGCAAAGAGTCAGGGTTCAGGGAAGCCTCTGCAAAAACATCTTCCACCACATTCAACACAGGAGGTATAGCTAAGGGCCTATGCTGGGGTAAAAATAAGAATTCCCTAAGCCTTTTCCTGGAATCAGAGTAATCTTGGCCTTCCCATTTAAAGTGTTCTCTCATGGAATGCAGAGTCTCTGAAAATGAGAAATCCTCAGGAGGAGAAGCTGTAGGAGTGGAATCATCCACATCAGAATCAGAATAAGGAGGAAACTCCTGCAAATCTTCCGCAGAAGACTCTGAAGCCTCTGAATACTGTTCCAAACACTCAAACTCAGGGTCCACCCTAAGCCTCTTATCAGGAGGGGGCATAGAACCTCTAATCATAGTAATCAAATCTTCTGCCATTTTAAGCATATGTTTCTTAGGTACAGAACCTGAAGTGGTAGGAGAAGCCCCCACTGAAGCTAAACTTGGCCTACCTCTCAAAGAAGTTTTGGCAACAGAAGGAGAGGCTCTAACTACCTTGGGAAGAGAGGGAAGAACAGTTACCTGAGAAGCCCCCTCAGCCTGGCCTACCTCCTGAGAAGGCACATCCTGTAACAGTAAAGTCTCTGCCTGAGACTCCAAAGAAACTCCTGGCAAAACCTCAGGCTCCACTGAGCCTTCTAAAGAACCGACGTCCGGGACTGCCGGTTCATCAACCCTAGGCTTCGCTGTTTTGTCCTTGCGCTTCTTGGACGAAGCGGGCGTCGGAGCATCCGACGGCATTTTATAATTGCAACGCTTCCCAAACACTAACCTAGCACAGTCTAACCGTCTCTTAATAGTGCGTTTGTTAAACCTAGCACAAGAGCGGCATCCAACAACGTCGTGCTCAGGCCCTAAACAAGGTATACACAAGGTATGGTAATCCCTATGAGGTATCTGTTTCCCACAAGAAATACAGTTATTCACTTTTTCTGACATCCGGTTAAATACTGAGGCAAGAAAACACCAAAATGTTCCCCAACGGGGTACTTAGCCAACTCTGATTCGGTCTGAAACTCCGCTCGAAATATTTCAGAACGCCAACCTGCACTCGCAAAACTGCTTCTGCATCGGACCATGCGGCAAAAAAGACTGAGGATATGACGTCGGTCATGCGCATTAGTACCCTGACGTACTGACGTCAGTCTAATGCGCCCTGACCGACGTCAGCCATATACTCTGGTATTCGGGCCGACTGGATAGCGGACTACCCAATAGTAAGGACTGCAGCAATGGGGAACGAAGAACATCCTTGAAATTAGAGGAACAGAAGGATAGGAGTGTACAGGAGACCCGGAGGCCAATCGTGGACTAGAGCAGCCCTCGGTGACTCCCCCAGAGGGGGGATCTGGGTGAAGTATCTGCTGCAATTGTGGTTGGCTTGGGAGGAAAAGAGGTTAGAGCAGGGTTGACCCCAATGGTTGAAAACCTGCTTTGAGCCACTGTGGGATTGAGGGACCCATCGTGAAGACTCAAGATCGATCTGCTGAGCCTGTTGGCCAACACGTTGGAGTCCCTGCATATATGCATTGCAAGAATGAAGCACCCAGAGGACATCACCCATTACCACACTCTCATGGCCTCTACGCACAATGGGTAAGATTCTGTTCCCCCCTGTTTGTTGACATACCAGACCACAGCCATGTTGTCTGTCTGAATTGCAATCGTCCCCTGAGGGAGGCAGTCCTGAAAGGCTTGCAATTAAAGAATTGCTCTCAATTGTAAGATGTTTATGTGCAACTTCGTCTCTATGGGGCACCATGCGTTTTGGACGGTCTTCTCCTGGAAATGCCTCCCCCAACAGGAAAATGTCCATGGTCACTGTGGCTTTGGCCAGAGGGAGTGAAAAGGGCCTGCCTAGAGTGAGATCCTGAGACTGAAGCCACCAAAGAAGGTGTTGTCTGCACACAGGCACCAGCTTTATGGTCATGGATAAGGGGTGAAACAGAGCTGACCACTGAACCACTAAGGTCCACTGCAACACCCGCATGTGGTACCTTGCCTGAGGAATGAGATGAATGGCGAGGACATGGATCCGAGGGCTCGAAAAAACAAATAAACCAGGAGATATGAAAAGTCTAAGATCTGCGTGACCTGTTCCAGGATTAACTAAATCCTGCATAGAGGTTATGCTGTAATCTCTAAAATGGAGTTCAACAGAACTCCTATGAGCTCAAAGTGTTGTGTGGGGACCAGATTGGATTTCAAAAGGTTGACAGTGATCCCCAGCTGATGGAAGAGGGGAAGACCATAATGGATCACTTGTAGCAGTTGATGACTCAAAGGTGCCGTGAGGAGCCAATCGTTGAGGTACGGAAAGAACTGAAACCCCTGCAGCTGCAAGTGAGCCTCTACCACTGCCATACATTTGGTAAATACCAGGGGGGCTGTGGTGAGACCTAAGGGTAGGGCTCTGAACTGGTAATGATTGGCCCCTAACCAAAGAGGAGATGTCTCCTGGAACTCCTGTCTATCTTGATGTGATAGTAGGCATCCTGGATCTACTGAGCACATCCAATCGTCCTTGCATAAGAGAGGCAGTTATCACCCAGAACTTTGACTTCTTGACTGAAAGACTAAGCTGACATCCAAAATAGGACACAGGTCCCCTGTCTTTTTTGGAACTAAAAATAAGTGAAAATAACTACCAGATCCTCTTTGTTCTGCTGGGACCTCTTGGATGGGTTCTTTGTTGTTGAACTTCTTTAAGGCTAACTCCCTATGACTGGGTGGAACGCCAGGGAAGTAACTTCTCATGGGTTCATAGGGTTCATAGGTAGGTACTAGGCTATCTGCCCGAGGGCATTTATAAGCCTAGCCAGAGTGTGTCAGCTTTCCCCGCCCCATTGATTAATTTACTAATCCTCTGTCAAGCAGAGCCAATGAAGTGATCCCAGGGGTGTATTTTTTGTTACCCATCCACTTATCAAGGTTTCTCTTGAAGAGTGTTACTGAGGGGCTCTGCCTGATGTAATTTGGAATTTTGTTCCAAAGCATGGGGAGTCTCTGTGACAGGAATCTATCCCTCCAGCATGTTCAATTTATTGTTGTGGCAAAGTTTAGCTCACTAGAGCGCGTGGCTCGCAGTGACTTGGATTTTTTTTAGGTGGAGCACGTCCATCAATTCTGAGTTGGACATGGCTTTGTAAGTCAGGCAGGGATCACCTCTGAGTAAGCGATATGCCACTGAGTACATCCAGAGTTTTTTCAGTCGGGCTGCACAGGACATATGTTTGAGACCAGTAATCCTCTTGGTGAGCTACTTTTGTGGTCTTTCCAGCTGTTGGAAGTATCTTGTGAGGTACATCCCAAATGGGGCATTGTACTCTATGATGGGTCTAATGAGTGACGAGTAGAGGGGCACTATAACCTCTTTATTTCTAGATGCGAACCCTTTAGTAATTAGATGGGCCACATAGAAGGAATTCTCAACTACTTTGGCAATATGATTGTCAAAGGAGAGATTACTACCTACCTGGGTCACAAGATCTCTTATTACCTCTTCTGTATTAAGGGGGCTGCCACCTATGTGGTAGTTCGTGGGTGTTTTGTTTTTCCCAAATGGGATGACTATGCATTTTTTGGCATTTAGCTTGAGGCCATGACTTTGACACCAGGTGTCCTTCTCAGTAAGGCTCTTTTGGAGGATGTCCGTGTCAGCCGGAGAGTCAATTATGGCTCCCAGTTTGCAGTCATCGGTGAACTTGGTTAGCTACAGTCCTGCTGTGTTTGCCTGTACTTCTCAGAAGTATGCCGAACAGTAGGGGGTCCCAGGACTCAGCCTTGTGGGACACGACTTGTGACTGGTTTAGAGTCGGACCTGGAGCCCGTTATTCTTACTGTGTGAGGGGAGGAGGTTTTGAAAACAGAATGAAATAGCACCTGGAAATAATGTTAAACACCCACTGAATGGAGGTGACATTTATCCAGGCTAGTGGGTGTAGGGAACTGAAACCCCCGATTGCCTTGAGGGCACAGCAGCTGGGCAAAGCTTATTGCGGCACTCTGCCAAGGCCCTGGGGTTAAATGCGGCACAAATGTCACATTCAGCCTCCCTCCATATGCGGAGCGCCCAAACAAAACAAGCACTCCTCATGCAAGTCAGAATTGGGCATCTTCTGACCGCACGAGGAGCACTTCTTAAAGCCTGAGGGCTTATCAGCCATAAGGAAGCTAAAGAACTAAAGTACCACATACACACATAAGAGCCTTAAAAGCCAAAGTCCTAATGACTAAGGGAAAAAAGGTGCCAAATCTATCACTAAGAACAAAACTCACTAGAAGGCTAAACTAAGGGAGGGGAGGTACTACAAGAGGCAATAACACACTATAAACCCACTAAACTCCACTAACCAAATTAACTAGACAAAAAAAATTGAAGTAGAAAACACTTCTCTGTAGCCAGAGCCAAAGAATTGCACCTGCATAGAATCACTGCAAATGAGATCTGGGGGTTAGAGGGCAGCAGGGCATCATGGGAGAGGAAGGAGCTAGAGCCTTGGATCAGTTTGTAGTATGCTGCTGGCTCGGATCTGACATCAGATCCTAGAACCTATGATGATGAATGATGACATGGACAACATCAGATCGTCCTGAAAGGTTTGCAACATTAGAAGGATTGCTCTCATCTCTAAGACACTGATATGCAGCTTGGTCTCCAAGGGGGACCACATGCCTTGGACCATCTTTCCCAGGAAATGTCCCCCCACACTAGTTGGGAAGTGCCGTGGTCACTTTGGTGATTGGGAGTCGAAGGCAGAACGGCCTGTCCAGAAACAGGCTGTTTAATTGGATCCACCAGCAAACATAATGTTTGCAGACTGAAGCAAGTCTGATGGGAAATGATAGAGGCTGTTAAGAAATGGGCCAATGTCCACTGAAGGACTCGTATAAAGAATCTTGCTACAGGAACTAGAAGAATGGCAGCTGACATCAACCCAAGAACTTGTAGCACTAGCTTTGCTGGAGGGGATGCAAGAGACAGTATGGCCCATACCTGATTTTTCAATGGTGTGATGCAATGAAGAGGTAATGTTGCCACTTGAGTTGTAATATTCAACTGAGTTCCTATAAATTCCAGAATCTATACAGGAGCTAGGTTCAATTTGGCATAATTTATTCAGATGCCTAAGGAGCTGGAGATCTGAAGCAAGCAATCCCTGGCTTGTAGAAGGTGATGCTTGGATGGGGCAGTTAGGAACCAATAGTCGAGAAGAGAATCATTTGGCATCCTTTGAGTCTCAAGTGAGCTGCCACGACTGCCAAGCATTTGTTGAACACGCAGGGGGCTGTGGTGAGCCCAAAGGGCAGTGCCCTCAATTGATAATGACTGGCTCCCAGCCAAAAGCACAGATGTCTCCTGGAGCGCCTGTCTAGTTTGATGTGATAGTATGCATCCTGGAGATCTAGCACTTCCAATAGGCCTTGCGCAGAAGAGGCAGGATGGACTGTACTGTAACCATTCAGAACTTCGATTTCTTTACATACTGGTTCAGACTACTTAGATCCAAACTCGGTCTCAGGTCCCCTGTTTTCTTTGGCACTAAAAAGAAGCAGGAGTAACTTCCGAATCCTATCTGTTCAGGTGGGACCAGGGCCGGTGTTAGCATTTTGGGAGCCCCAGCACATGTCAAGTTGGGGCACTCCTAGGCACTTCCAGTCCAAGTATTACCCTCTCACTGCCACCCCTCCTAAGCAACCTTTTAATTAATGTTGCAAACGTTTAGGAGTAGTATGCACAAACTGACCTGTAGCTACAATGCTCTTACAACAGGCCTGTATTCCATAGTATGTTGGCCCATCTCACAGAGGAACAGTTTCAGTTACTGGCATTTAGCTGCAACAATGATATATTGCAACAACTCTACGTACAGGTCTGGACTTAGGTGAATTTGTGTCCTAGGCCTACTGTTCCAGCCCTCCCACACACACACCCTAAAGACCTCCCCTTTGTTTCCCCATCCTGGGATCCCTGTACCGTTCATGTTCCTTTTTTTTTTTACCTTTTCTCACATTTTGCCTTACTTTTCAGAAAGCCATGATTTTCTATAGGCTCTATAGTGTATTTTATAGTTTTTGTTTCTTTTTATACAACCTTTTCATCCAATAATGGCTTAAACAGAAATTATGACTAAGGAAAGAAATTCATTGTTGCTGTCCAGCTTTACTTTTCCTTGCATCCTTTCATCACACCTTCCCTAAGACAGCACAGTAATAAACATTTAGGAAATAACTCATATAAGCCAGGATTCAAGAAGCCATAGGGTTATAAATGCTCTGGCATGTATTTTACAGTATTTTCCCAATCTTTTAATCCAATGGTGGTCTAAACAAAATCATGAGTAAGAAAACAAATTTGGTCTTAATTTTTTTTTCTTTCAAGGAACAAATATGCTGTGTCCAAAGCTTAATGTTCAAAGCTGACAAAATATTAGCTTGCAATAAAGTAACAAGCCAGTAGGTGTGAGGATACACGGGTCCTATATGGGAATACTGCCTGCCCCCCTAACCCCTCAAAAAAGACGGTCACTGCCTATGTATCCCCTCTGGTGCTAGACTGGGATGAAAACATAGGTTCAAATTGCCGCAATAATGTATTTCGAGTGTCTGCGGACATACATAGCATGCCTCATCACTTCTCATCCCTAACCCCCAAAAGGCATTCAGCTGTATACATGCCTGATGTGTAATTTTGAGGAAAGTGAAAAAAAAAATGTACTCACCATAACGTTCCATCTGAGTAGGTAAACTTCATTTGTCAGCAACCTGTGGGGTTTCGGATCCGACACAGATCCGAGCCAGCAGCATACCAAGCAAAAAGATCCGAGCTCCAAGCTCCTCCCCCCAACCCATACTACACTGCAACCTCCTTCCAATCCTCAGATCAAGTTTGTCACTCCCCACATGACAACCAACAAACTAAAACCTGAGACCCCTGAACCAAGGACAAACATCAAGCTCGTGAACTCCGAACATCGAGCTCAGCAGAAATAACCGCCAAGGTCAGGGGGAAGGAAGGAGGGACGGTTGCTGACAAATGAAGTTTACCTACTCAGATGGAACGTTATGGTGAGTACATAACTTCTTTATCTGAAGTAGTTAACTTCGTTTGATCAGCAACCTGTGGGACAGAGTCCCCAGCTGCCCAAAATCTTGGGAGGCCCTTAAGGAAGGATATTCCGGCGCACTGCAGAGCCAAAGGAAGCCCTTCCTCTAGACACCAAATCCAGTTTATAATGAGTAATAAAGGTGTGAGAGGACGCCCATGTAGCCACTGAGCAAATGTCATCCAGGGAAACTCTAGACCAGAATGCGGCAGACATTGCCATAGAACACGTAGAATGAGCATGAACTCCTACTGGTTCTGGTAAACCAAGTACTCTATATGCTTGTAGGATACAAAGGGAAATCCACCTAGTAAGACTCACCTTTGAAACTGGTTTCCCTAAAAAAGGCTTAGCAAAGAAAACAAAAAGTTGATCAGATTTACGAAAGACTGCCGTCCTGTGCAAATAAAAACGTAACTGTCTGTGAACATCCAGCAAATGAAGTTTGCATTCAACTTTGTTCTGAAAATTAGGGAAAAAAACAGGCAAATTAATAGACTGATTAATGTTTGTCTCAGAAGCAACTTTAGGGAGAAAAGACGGACTAGTCCTGAGAGACACCCTGTCCTTATGAAACACAAGATATGGGGGTTTCATACAAAGAGCCTGAAGCTCCGACACTCTCCTGGCTGAGGTGATAGCTACCAGAAAAGCCGTCTTTCATGACAAGAATTTTAAGTCAACTGATGCCAAGGGCTTGAAAGGAGGCTCAACTAAATACTGAAGAACCAAAGTCAGATCCCATGGCGGGGATGGATTCTTAATAGGAGGTCTCAGAAGAAAAGTGCCTTTCAAAAAGGTCTTACAAATTCTGGCAGCAGCGAAAGAGCCAAAATTGTCCCCTACATGGAAATGGGAAATAGCCGCCAGCTGGACCTTCACTGTGGAAGAGCTGGTTCCTTGCTGGAAGATATGAGACAAAAAGTCTAATACCGCTGGGATCGGAGCGGTAAAAGGATCCAGATTTCTCTGTGAAGCCCAAATGGAGAAACGTCACTATTTGCTAAAGTAAATTTTCCTGGTAGAGGATTTATGTGCCGCAACCAAAACGGATTTAACAGGGGAAGAGATACCGGTAGTCCTAGCAACTAGTGGAACCGGAGCAGCCAAGCTGTGAGCTTCAGGCTGTCCAGATTCGGAGGAAGCATTCCAGAGGGATGATGAATCAGATCCGGAATGGGGTCCAAGATCCAGGGTGGAGCTACGAGATGAGACCATAGGCAGGGAAACCAGACTTGACGAGGCCAGAATGGGGCTATAAGGATAATTCTGCTCCCCAACCGACAAGCTTTCTGTAAGAATTTTGTCATGAGCGGGAGCGGGGGATACGCATAAAGAAGACCGGGTGGCCAAGCATGAACAAAAGTGTCTCTGGGGGCTTCCCCCGTTGAGGGAATTAGAGCGAAAAACTCACTACACTTCGCTCTGGATGGTAATGCGAAGAGATTGCAGCAAGGCTGACCCCACTTGAGGAAGATCTGTTCCTCTACACAAGGGTTCAGAGACCACTCGTAGGGAGAAAGGATAGTTCTGCTCAATTTGTCTGCCAAGATGTTGGACCGACCCGGAATGTGCGTTGCTATCAGAAAATGGTTGGTGGGGGGCGTGGCCAAGGATAGCAGCAGATTTCTTCAGCTCCACCAATTTCATTACATTGACAGGAATTAATTACTTAAAAAATTAATTCTTGAAGTAATTTTCTTTCTAAATATGTTTGTTTTATATAGTTCTTGAACTATATCTAAAAAAGAAAGGAAATCTTAATAATATTCCTGTCAGAAATTACTTTGGAAATTTTCCTGTCAGTTTATCAGTCTGAAATGAGTTCCAGTAAGACAAATTCTCAAGACTCCAGCATCAAGAAAGAACTTCAGTCTCTGATAATTATAGTCCAGCAACTTACTGCTAAGATGGATAAAATGGATACTAAAATAGACACTTTCATAGAAAAAACTACAAAACAAATAGACTTGTTACATATGGACCTGTAACAACAGAAGATCCAGATGACAGGCATAGAAGAAGCTGTGAATGACATGGAAAATAAAATACAAGAAGAGGAAATCAACATTGAGTTTCTGCTGAAACAAAATACACATTTACAAACAAAGCTGGATGACCTGGAAAATAGATCTAGGCAATAACATTAGGATTTTTGGACTGCCAGAAAATATTGAAGGTAACAATATTACTTCTTTTTAACAACATGGCTCCCTAAAACTTTAGATTTACCAGAAGCATTCTCTTTTGGTATCGAAGAGCACATAGATCTATAGCTAATACTAACTCTAACAAAAACTATCCTAGATCAGTTATAGTTAGATTTCTATCATCTTTTGATAAAGAGATGGTTCTTAAATCTGCTTGGGCTAAAGCTCCTGTTAAGTTTAATGAGACAACTGTGCGTTTTGACAATGACTATTCTTCCATGGTAATTGCTAAAAGAAAAGTTTTTCTGCCACTAATAAGGGAGCTTAAAAAGCACAGTTTAAAACATACCTTCTGTTTCCTGCCAAGCTTAAAATCTTCCTTCCTGATGGTCCTAAGGTCTTCGATGATTTAGACTCTGCTTTACTGTTTGTCAAAGAAAAAGGATTTTGGATAAAATAGAAGAAATGGAATGGGCTAGTTCTTCATTAAAGAGATTGGCAACTGAAGCTTCCTGGAAGACTTCAGAGAAGAAGAAGAGACTAAAAACAAATGATTTGTTATATGTTTTTTCTCTCTCATCATTTTAGTTCATTATTAATCTTTTGAATATAGTTCCTGCATTTCCAGAAAGCCACAAATATTTTGGAAAAGATTTAATCAAAGTTATTCTCTATGTGCAAAGAAATGTTTTGTTTCATAACCAGTCAAAATGCCTGAGGATTTAATGGCAGGCTGTGACTCGATTTCTTTTTCTTTCTGAAAAAGTAAGGTTAGTAATTTGATACATTTTTTATCTTTATCTTTTTTTTCCTTCTTCTTTTATTATTTTCTTTGTTTAAACAATGACATTCTATTTAGCTTATGTAGTGGGTAAAGGGTCGGGGAGGGCAGGGAGAGAACAGTAATGAAAATATCATTAATACAATAATAACATATTTATTTCTTGTAAAAGTTTATAAGTTCTTCAAATGCTATTTCTAATTATACTTTCTTGATTATACTGCTTATGCTTGTTTGTAAATAATCTGTCATGCTTTAACTAATAATAATCAGAACTAAATAAGAGTAAATAATATGTTTTATTTTTAACTCTATTAATATAAACAGTAAGTAACATTCCATTGTATATACTTCTTACAGCTTTCTCTTACATTTTTTATTTCTGCCTCACTCCCTTTTATTTTCTACTCTCTTTTTCTTTTCTTTATTAATATATAGAAATGCTTTTGACTGTGTGGGCACAGTGAATAATAGGATTTGTATGAAAATTGAGTTGGGAGAAGAATGCTGAGTTTTATTGCTTGTTGGTAATTTTGAGTTTAATTTCACTTGCATAGAGGCTGTGATGATCTGTGGAATACATTGTGGAGGTTCTGTCATGTTTAGATTCATTTACACTGCTAAATAAATGTTTGCCACTAGTTTTTAATAAGTTTCCCGCCAAAATGTTAAGAGAGACAATCTGGGATGTGGGCTGTCTTATGCACAATGTCCTTGAGTTACCTCAGAATCTTCAAATCACAGAATTCTCACAGAGAAACTGAAAGCAGTTAGTATAAACGTTGACAAGGTTATCACACTGACACACCACAGATTCAGGAAAAATACTCTGTTCATAAAATATGTCAGTTATAATGAGTTTAAATGATGTAGTTTCTTGTAGTAAGTAAATGTCTTATTTTAGAAGGCATAAAAATGAAACATTTATTTAAATGTTTTGAAAATCTACTTAACAGCAGCATAATAATATGTGTTAAAATTTGTGTTCCAAACATATACTTTACTATAACTCATTTAATTCATCTGATTGACAAACATAAATAATCTTATAACTCTATTCTGGAAGAAATGTCATGTGATATATTTTAAAGCAGTAGGTTAGCATGATTGTAAAATCTGGTTACCAATATGTGTTTGCTGTGCATTATTTTGTATAAAGCAGACAGATTTATTCTAGGGACAGCAAGTAGGATAGTGCTCTACAAAGACACAACTCAGTGAGATCAGATATATATGTGTGTGTGTGTGTGTGTGTGTGTGTGTGTGTGTGTGTGTGTGTGTGTGTGTGTGTGTGTGTGTGTGAGTGTGATGGCTTTTTTTCTGAGAATCTGCATAACTATCCAATATGATTTATAATAATTTCTATGAATACAATAGTTTACTCTATTGACAAAATGAATGTTTGCCACAAGTTTTAATAAGTTTCCCGCCAAAATGTTAAGGGAGACAATCTGGGATGTGGGCTGTCTCATGCACAGTGTCCATGAGTTTCCTCAGAAGCTTCACTCACAGAATTTTCACAGAGAAACTGAAAGCAGTTAGTATAAACATTGACAAGGTTATCACACTGACACACCACAGATTCAGGAAAAATACTCTATTCATAAAATGTGTCAGTTATGATGAGTTTAGATGATGTAGTTTCTTGTAGCAAGTAAATATCTTATTTTAGAAGGCATAGAAAATGAAACATTTATTTAAATGTTTTTGAAAATCTACTTAACAGTAGCATAATAATCTGTGTTAAAACTTGTGTCCCAAACATATACTTTACTATAACTCATTTAATTCATCTGATTGACAAGCATAAATAATCTTATAACTCTATTCTGGAAGAAATGTCATGTGATATATTTTAAAGCAGTAGGTTAGCATGATTGTAAAATCTGGTTACTAATATGTGTTTGCTGTGCATTATTTTGTATAAAGCAGACAGATTTATTCTAGGGACAGCAAGTAGGATAGTGCTCTACAAAGACACAACTCAGTGAGATCAGATATATATATATATGTGTGTGTGTGTGTGTGTGTGTGTGTGTGTATGTATGTATATATGTGTATGTGTATATGTATGTGTGTGTGTGTGTGTGTGTGTGTGTGTGTGTGTATATGTGTGTGTGTCTGTGTATGTGTGTGATGGCTTTTTTTTTTTTTAGGTAATAACGCAGGTGTTTCTGAGAATCTGCATAACTATGCAATATGATTTATAATAATTTTTATGAATACAATATTTTACTCTATTGACAATAATGAGTTTAAGTAAATGCTCATATACAAACAATTCAAGATTTTTTGGAAGCTGTTGATAGAATTCACATGACAGAAAATAGATGCATCTTAATGCATGTAATGTCTGAATCATATTAGCCAAAGTTTTTGATTTAAATGAATGTTAGAACATAATTTTCTCTCCTCTTGATTTCTAACATTAAGATTATTTGAATGCTATTAGAATACAAGTGTTATATATTACATAGATCTATATAATAGTATGAACAGTTTTTAAAAAAAAAAAAAAAAAAAAAAGTTTATTTTAGTTTATATGATGCTGTTTTACCAAATGTGTAGTTTTGTCTTGATAGATAATTGAATTGAAAACTGTTAACCTCAGTTAAATATAACTAGTATTAAATTGATAAGGTGGTAGCTGAGGTACTGCTGCTTAGGGTAGGGGTTAACTTGAGTAGTAAATACTGCTCTAAGTTGGAGTTTTCAACTCCAGGTGGGATGCAAGGTTTAATCCTTACATTATTTTCACTTGTTCATTGTTATATGTATATAGTTTTGACATCCACAATATATTTTGTACACTCATTGTCACTACAAACAAAATTGAATCCTATACAAAATCCCATAAGAGATTTAATAAATACAGCTATATTTAAAGGTACACCTAAAAGAGGAGATGTAACATTATTTATCTTGTTATTTGTTATTTCGATCATAAGATTCTTGAGTTTTAAAAATGCCAAATGACATCTTTAAAAGGAATTTCTTTAAACATTAATGGATTGAATAATCCGTGTAAAAGGGCAAGCCTAATAAGATACATTAATCTACACAAGGCCAATCTAGTCTTCCTGCAAGAAACCCATCTCTTGAAAAAAGATATTGATAAACTAGCCACTAATAAGTATACAGTATTGGTTAGTTCAGAGCACACTCAGAAAAAAGAGGAGTGGCTATTTTATGGAATAAAAGTATGCCCATTCCTAAAACCATTAAGTCTTATCAGGATGACAAAGGAATGTTTTGTATGGTTACAATACAAATTAATGGGAAGACTTACACTTTAATTAATGTATATTGGATACCTGGAATTGGTATTAATACAGTGAAACATCATATTGATAAGATCATATCATTCTCTGTAGGGATATTATTTTAGCTGGTGATTTTAATTGTATACTACATGAAAGTGATACTACCACTATAAAGAAAAGAAGAATTACATCTAATGCAAAACATTTAAATGATTTTGCTAATTCTTATCATTTGAATGATATTAATAATCAGATAGAGTCAAAATCATTACCATACACCTTTTTTCTAACAGATACAAAACTTATTCAAAAATAGATAGGGTCTTTATTTCTAACCAGATGGTAACAGATTTAATTAATTCCAAAATCATTTCATGTCCTATATCTGATCATAACTCAATTGTTTTTGAATTCATGATAAAAATACTCATAATGTTCAGATCAAAAGGATACCAGCATACTTAACTCAGCTAAAAGACTATAAAGAATATATACTTTCAGAAGTACAACATTTTCTAGACATAAATAATACTCCTGAAGTCTCCATTGTCTATGTTTGGGATGCCTTAAAATCATATCTATATGGACAAAGTATCAGATGGTATAATAACAAAAGGAAATCTTGGGATAAGGAATTGTTAGATATTCAAAGTAAACTAGACTCTTATAAACATAATAATAAAGAAAATATTATGGACAAGAAAGTTATTGAAGAAATAAACAAACTAAATGAGAAATACAAAGAAATTTTAACTCATAAAGTTAAAATAACTTTAGAGAAATACAAGTTTTGTCTTATTCAATAAGCCCCAAATACTTACATAGACTTAAAAATAAAAAAAAAGATTGAATAAACAAAACCATATCAAAGAAATCTTTTCTCTAAGGAAAAAGAAGAATGTTTCTAGTATACCAGAAATACTGGATGAATTTAGAAATCACTTTCACAAGATTAACCATAACAACATTAACATGGAACCTAAAGATAAAATAAAGGAGTTTATAACCACAAACATGAATAAAAAGCTTAATAAACAACAGATTAAACTATTGGACAAGAGTATTTCATATACAGAAGTTATTACACAAATAAATAAGCTTAAATCAAACAAAGCACCGGGTAATGATGGTATTATACCAGAGATATATAAAATCCTTTCTAAAACTACATATTCATTAATACATAAGGTTTTTATTCTGGCCCAAACTGAGTTAATAACCCCCCCCATCTTGGCAATATACATTTATTTCACCAATTTTAAAACCTAATAAAGATCCAACTAGATGTTCTTCATATCGACCCATCTCATTACTTAATGTTGATTATAAAATGTTTATGAGTATTTTTGCTGATAGATTGAAGACAATTATCCCCGGCATTATAGACATAGATCAGACGGGCTTCATTGTAAATAGAAATACTTTTGATAATATAAGAAGAACTTTAACATTAATTGATTTTGCAAATAGGAAAAAGAAAGATTTAACACTTATTAGTATTGATATAGGTTCAGCATTTGATTCAGTAAGAGGGACTATCTGTTTACCTTACTGAAATGCACAAATTTCTCTGATGCATTTGTAAATTTAACTGAGCATTTATACAAAGGAACGCTGGCTTATATTAAGGTAGGAACATATGTTTCACAAAAAATACCCATTCTTAAAGGTACAAAGCAAGGATGTCCACTTTCTCCACTATTATTCACTTTAGTAATGGAGCCTTGGGCTAATTTGATTAGAAACAGTACTGACATAGAGGGTTTTGAAATAGAAGAAAATACAACATCAAAAATTCAACTTTTTGCAGATGATGTTCTAATTACATCAGCAGGATCTAATTCTTCTATGCAGTCTTTATTTGATAAAATGATGAATTTTAAAAGTATTTCTGGTTTAATATTCAATGAAGAAAAAACTAAAATACTACCTATATATACATGAAAAAATACTCTCATTAGTGATTTTACTAAATATGTACCTAACTCAGGTCAGATAACTTATTTAGGTATAATACTATCTAAAGATATTAAATCTATTATATATAATAACTATAATACCTGTTTTCTTAATATACAAAATCTTTTTAATACCTGGAATAATATGTTTTTTACTATGGAGGAGAGACTTACAATTATTAAAATGATAATATTCCCCAAGATTTTATACTTAATACAATCAATAATACTTTCACCTACAAAAATAACTATCAAGAAACTGAATACACTAATGTTAAATTTCTTATGGACACCTAATAGACCTAGGATTGCATTAAAGAAACATACTAATAGCTGGTCTCAAGGGGGTATTTCTTTTCCAGACTTTAATTTATATATTATCTCTTCTATTATAAAAGTTATTACTTTATTAATAGATCGGTCATATGTCTAAAATGGAAAGATTATTGGGAGCTAATTAGTATGCACTTCATGAAAATCTCCTTAACACATAAAAATATGATTATAAATAACTCCATGTTGTGGTTGCTAAAGGAATTTTGTACTTCACCTATTACACCTAAACATATGGTCTGTTACCCATTAAATATTATTATTAGTTATCGTAACTTTATATTCATGCACCCTAAGTATAGGGAATGGAATTTTATTGTATTCCTATAATTTATACTCAGGGTATGCTTATGTCATCTACTTCTGAAGGAGCTCATTTAGCTATAGATAATAATCTAAAGTACTGGTATCAGCTGATATCTGATAATAAAGTTAAAAATCTAGATTTCTTAAAACAAGAATTTGATCTAAGAGAAACTTGCTGGTTAGAGGTTCAGATCTTTAGACAACATCTCATTGATAGAATAGATCTAATGTCTATAACAGTTAAAGAATCTATTCCAAAACTGATTGATTACTTGATAATAAATTTACAGCATAAAGTTTCTGATAAAGGTAAACTTTCATATATACATAAAATTATCAGACAAGAAACTTTTACAATGTAGATTCATACTGGAATTATTTCACCTCTATTAATGGGGACCCACCAACTCAACAAGATAAACAATATATATTGGAATCTGCTTATAGAACTACATCTTCCATTGTCTGGAGACTTTATACATGGAAATTTTACATAGATCTTTTATACACCTTTGATGATGAATAAAATTAATAATAAAGATAATCTATGTAAGAGATGTAATGTAGAAATTAATGCTGACTGGGCTCATATGTTTTATGACTGTATGAAGTTGAAAGAATACTGGAAGTCAATTAATGAATTTTTGCAGGCTCTTTTACAGATAATTTCATTATTTCTAAGTCTCTTATATTATTCAACACACCTGTACCTCAATGTGTTAAAAATATTAAGCTTCCCTTGTTATGGTCTATCCTAGCAGTGGCTAGGAAAATAATAACTAGAAATTGGATTTCAGATACACCTCCTTCGTTCAATGAATTTAAAAATGTTATGAATATAATGTGTCATATGGAAATAAGCACAATTAGAATGAGAACAACTAGAAAAACATCACATTTTATTGTATGGGATAATTTACAAAATTTGTTAAAAAAATTCTAATTTCAATAGCACAGTATTTTAGTTTAATTAATTGATCTGATTGTAGTGGATGTCTTTGTAAATACTTTAGTTGTTTTGTTGAATATTATAATAATACCTATTTTTAATTATTTGTATAAAATTGTTATGATATTTCTCTTATATGTTAAAACAATAAACTTGTTTTGAAAAAAAAAAAAGAAAATGGTTGGTGGAGATTGCCCAGTCCCAAACTCTCATGGCTTCTCAACAAATTGGATAAGACTTGGCTCCCCCATTTGTTGATCTACCAGACCACTGACATATTGCCTGACTGGATCGCAATAGTTCCCAGAGGAAGATAAGCATGAAGGGCCTGCAACACAAACGACCGCTCTCATCTCTATAACATTTATATGCAGAACGGTCTCACTTTGAGTCCACGAGCCTTGTACAGTCCTGTCCGAACAGTGCCCCCCCACCCTAGGCCTCCTGGAGGCGTCCGTGGTCACAGTGGCTTGGGGTTGGGGCACAACAAAGGGACGTCCCTCCTGCAAATCTCGGGATCGGAGCCACCACATAAGAGAATTTCTGCACACTCTGCTCAGAGGGATCGGAAAATCTAGAGGTTGATGTAGTATAGACCACTGAACTTGCAACGTCCACTGTAAAATTCTTGTATGCAGACGAGCACAAGGGATCAGTTTGATAGCTGCTGCCATGGACCCCAAAGCTCTCAGGACTAATTCTGCTGGGGGGTGCAGAAGCGCTAACACATGAAGTGCCAGGCTGTGTAGTCTGTCTGGAGTCAAAAATGCCCTGGCCTGAAGAGAATCTATTCTCGCCCCTATGAAGTCTAACACTTGAACAGGTTGTACAGAAGACTTCCTGAGATTTATGGTGATCTCCAGCCGAGGTGATATCCGGAGAAAGAAATCTCTGGATAGTAAGAGCAGATGCCTGGTGGGAGCGGTGAGGAGCCAGTCGTCCAGGTATGGGAAAACCTGAATGCCCTGAAGTCTCAGGTGGGCTGCTACAACTGTCATGACCTTGGTGAACACCCTGGGGCCTGTGGTGAGACTGAAGGGTAGGAACCTGAATTGAAATGACTGGCCCCTAGCCAAAAGTGGAGGAACCTCCTGGATCGCCTGTCCATCAGGATATGGTAGTACGCATCCTTGAGGTCTACCAAGCACAACCAGTCTTCCTCCTGCAAGAAGGGCAGGATGGACTGAAGGATGACCATCCGGAACTTTTCCTTGGTAACGGTAACAAACAGGTTCATTGCTGATAGGTCGAGAATCGGCCTTAGGTCCTCTGTCTTTTTTGGCAGCAAAGAGAACCTGGAATAGATGCCTGATCCGGACTGGTCTGGAGGCACCTGCTGGATGGCTCTTTTTCTAGCAGATTTTGTATTTCCAAAGCCGCGTCCTCCCTCTGAGCGGGTGGGACATCCAGGAGGTGCCTTGTGTAAGGGGGCTTGTTTGTAAAGGGAATAGAATAGCCTCTGGATATTATTCGAAGCACCCAGCGATCTGAAGCACCCAGCAATCTGTCGTGATGGACTCCCATTGGGCTAGGTGCATCGAAAAATGCCCCCCGACTGTCTCCAGAGAGGAGCAGTCGGGCAACCCCTCAGGTTTGCTGTGCGGGTCGATCAGAAAATGGTTCCCGTGACCCAAAGTTCTTCGGCCCCCCTCCGCCTCTGGCCCAGCGTCTACCTTGTCCCCCTCTGCCTCTGGGGAAGGAGGAGTCCTGAGCGTTCTGGGACTGCTGAGATTTCCGGAACTACAGCTTCTTTCGCCCTCGCTGGTTCCTGGAAAAGGATCTCTGAGGGTTAGAGAAGCAGATCCTGATGGCTGACAGCATTTTCCCGTCTTTCTCGCTCTGGACAAGCGTATCGCGGACAGTCTTCCCGAACAGGTTCAAACGGTCAAAGGGTGTGTTAGTGAAGGATGCCTTGAAGGGTTCTGAGAAATCGCAAAAACGGAGCCAGGCGTGACGCCTTAAGGCGATACTGGACCCGCTAGCCCTAGCGGCTCCCTCGGTGGCGTGAGAGAGTAGATGCATGGATGTACTGGACACAGACTTGAGAGCGGCCATACAAGCAGAGAAAGTCCATTTATCCTCATCCGACATGGACTCCAGGGGAGACTCGGCGTACTCTTTCACAAGGTCCCGCTGCAGTCGAATTACGTGGGCCAAGTAATTCAGTGCCCTTATAGTAAAGGTAGCTGAAGCAAAAGTCCGTTTTCCAAGATGGGCCATCGCTCTGGACTCCTTGTCTGGGGAGTGGACCGAGGAACTTTCCTGGGCAAGTTCCCTTCTTGTGGCTGCCAACGCCACCATCATGGCATCAACCGGGGAACCTTTGCTCCAAGAATCTATCTGCTGGGGGGGAGGGGGGGGGCTCAATATTTTGTCAGACCTTTTGGGTACTGGCTCCACAGTGTCAGGTAACTTCCAAGCTCTGGAGGTGTTAAGGTCTACCAGAGGGTCGGCTGGGGGGGACACCCAAGAGGTAGATGGGACCTGTGTCGAACGCCTCCAGGAATACAGACTCGTCAGAGGAAGGTTTTTGGGTGGACCACCCCCCCCTCTGGCGAAGGATTTCCATTATGTCTCCGAAGGAGATGTCTTCGGGGGGTGATTTGGGGGAAGCTTCTCCTTCCTCCAAGTCAGCATCCTCAGTGAGGGACTCGGGGGAGTCCAAGTGCCTCCTTTTACACTGGCGTTTGTGAGGAACCTCCTCCGGTGGACTCTCTGGGGAGGGCTCACAAATGGTTTTGTGTTCCTCCAGGGGAACTGGCTGGGGCGCAATAGACACAGGCTGTCCCTGGGGGGAGGGGGGGGAGTGGATGATGGAAGACAAACCCAGCTGCAAGGGGACAGGGATGGACCCCGAGGAAAGAGTGAGGGGTCTTGATCCTTCAGAGAGAACCCTCTTCACAACGAATACTGAAGGACAACCAGCTTCCCTGAAACTGGTGATGTGGGTAGCCATGACCCTTGGATGCGACGAAGGGATCAGAGCCGAAGTTGGAACGGCCGGACCCAAAGGGACGGTATGCCCCGACCACAACGCAGCCGATGACACCCTCATCCCCTCGGATCTGATGCCCAACTCTCGGCTTTGAGAGCTCGGATCCGAAAACGGATCCAACAGACTTGAGGGCATGGCCGGCGTCGAGGCCGAAGGTACCATCAGCGCCAACCCCCTGACTCCGGGGCTCCTCGGATTCATAGACTCCAAAATCCGATAGTGGATCGGAGAAGGAGCTATTGGGGTGAAAAACGGAGCCGACCTCTCCGCACCGGTTGGAGGGGAGCCAGCAACACTCCCATCTGCAGTTGAGTTTGTAGAAACCTTCGCATCATCCAATCCATGTCTGCTTTAGAGATGCTCCGAGTAGATCTCGAGGACGCCACTGACGCCGGCCGGGAGGGCCGAAGCGAAGACGTCGAGGCTGGTCAAGCCTCCTCCTCCAACTCCAGAGAAAAACATGGTGAATGGAGCCAAGGAGAGGATGGCCTAGTAACTTTGACAGGAGACAAAATCACCTTAGCGGGAGGGGCCATTGGATCCAACTCGGCCTGCCGCTTGCAAACCTTCTCTCTTATCTTTTTCCTTTTCTGTTTGTCTCTCTGTTTCCCTGTGTGTCTTTCATTCTCTCTTTCTTGGCCTCTCTCTCTCCCTGTGGCAAGGTGGGAGGGTGAGTCTCGGACAGGGGAGGAGGGTCGTAAGGCTGGACAGCCACAGCTGTGGCTGGCGACGAAGCTGTGGAAGAAGAAGAAGAAGCAGACGTTAATTCCGCGGGTAGAAGACCTGCCAGAATCAACTTGTTCCTGCGATCCTGCAGAGCTCGGGGGTTAAAGGCCGCACAGATTTTGCAGCCAGATGACAAATGAGGCACCCCCAAGCAAACTACACAGAGTGTGACTGTCGGCTGGCGACAGCTTGTGGCCACACGCTGTGCACTTAGAGAAAGTCACTTTCTGACTTTCCGACACAATAAACGCACACACACATACACACACACACACTCTATGGGCGGGAAAGGGGGGCCTACACTGACAGAAAGTTAACAACTTTCTAACTCACAAAACGCAAATATCTAGTGAGGAAAGGAACCCGGTAATGACAGATAAACTAATATATATATATATATATATATATATATATATATATATATATAGCCACGGCAAACAAGATCTGAGGATTGGAAGGAGGTTGCAGTGTAGTATGGGTAGGGGGGAGGAGCTCAGGTCTTTTTGCTTGGTATGCTGTCGGATCCAAAATCCCACAGGTTGCTGATCAAATGAAGTTAACTACTTCAGATATAAAGATTACAGCAATGTAGTCTGTTCTGTTGCTCCTAGACAGTACATTGCCCCTACACATGCTACAGTAACCTTTGTTCACCTCTGAGGTCTGTGAGAAAAGTAAAAGAAACAATGACCACACTGGCCACAGCCCAAACACAAGCTACCTCTTGTGGACACCTCTAAGGTCTGACTGTGATGGAAATTAAAAAGTAATAGCCACACAATCCCCAGTCCCCCATAACCTATAGAAGCTTTCTGTACACACATATCTGAGCAGGGCTGATTTTAGAATGGATGCAGTTGACAGCAGAGGCCATCAGCTTTGTCCTAAGAGGGTCATATCACAGACCTGTTCAGGTTTGAATGTAATCAGAAAATTAATACATTTTTTCTCTCCTTATTTTTCCACAACTAGCAGCAGCCTTTGTGGGGCCCCCACACAGTCAAGGATGATTAAGGGGCCCCTTGTAGCCACAGGTATTGCAGATACCTAAGGCTGGCTATGTTGTTAGTTTTAATGGAGTGAATGTCCACCAAGTGGGCTTAACTAAGCCAGGGGCAGTATGTCAGTGGTAAAATATTTAATGGAATTGTGAAGTCTGTTACTTAATAAAACACTGTTACTGTAACTACAGAGACCTTTGAATTTTAAAGGAGATGCGAGAGAGTTATTTCCCATCTGGTTTATTCAGCATAGAGGACTGCTCTAGTAGCTTTTGTTGGTTTTACAGACATGTTACAAAATATCAAGATAAAATAACTTGCTGTGGTTGGGGGCCTCGTAGGAACAGGAAGCCCCCAGTGACTGCAGGGTTCACTGATGCCTAAAGCCATCTATGAGAACACTTACTAACAGCTTGCGAGCAACTTCAGTTTAAGCTCAGAGGATGGTTAATGTGTTAATTTATACATATAAAAATGTTTTTGATTTAGTAATGTGACTCATTATTAATTAACATGGATATTACTTAACAAAAAAAAATATTCACAATGAATGTTGTTTGGTAGTTACAGCAGAAGGCTAAGGCTGTAAGCTGTAATTCCTGTGGTACAGGGTTTCATTGCCCCTAGCCCTCATTTGCCTACTGTATGATCTTAAGCAAATCACTTAACCAGATTCTGCTTAGGGGTGCAACTGTCAAACTGCCCTGATATTCAGAAGTGTGTCTGATTTTGACTCAAATATTAGCTTTGTTCCTCTTAATCCCGCCAAAAACTGGAGACTTTTAGAGAAAAGGTGGTGTTAGTGTCAGAGTAAATAGCAATATTATTTTAAAGGTGCTCCTGATTATTTCTGGACTTCTCCTTGATTGGTTGAGAGCTAAGCTTAGTGGCAACTGGGAATTGGAGATAGGCTCCCCAATGCCTGGACTGCAAGTTTAGTAACTACCTATACATGACATACCTTTTCAGTGTGGAAGTGTGAGGAACACAGACAGTGCAACTGCATTGTCTCACTTGCTTTCCCAACAATGCATCTTTGCATTATTAATTTATATGCCAAATGTCATTTTAGATATCCCTATCATGTGTCGCTATCTATTCATTTCTCCTACTTTTTTTTACAAAGTTCAACTTTGTAGCAGAATTGATTTTTACATTTGGAGTGAGTCATGGTTTTAAACTGTCTGCAAAGAAGTTCCCTTATTCGAGTAACGAATGTTAAAACAAAAAAAAAAAAAAAAAAAAAAAAAAAAACAAAACAAAACAAAAACCAAATTAAATACACATTTCTACAGTTGCCAAATAGTATATCCCTTGACAGCCCAAATGCTCCACTCATGCTTGCGCATCACACCATGTGCTTACATCGCATGCCTCAGTGTATTGTTTCCTTGCAGAAGACTATTTCAGATGGCAAAGGGATTCTGTGGGTTTAAAAGGTCCAAGGGCAGGGTCAACTCCTGTGAAGGTGGACCGCTTGGGTGCCGTCGATGGTATTGTTGACGTTACACCCCCCCCCCCCCCCCGAGTCAGGAGGAAGTAGTATAATGAAGAAAATAAATTGCAAACCCCGATACAAATAGCAGTACTGTCCTCGGTGAAACCAGACTACTGAATCGTATGGCCACCTTCCTGGGAGGCCTCACCTGCAGTGAGAGATTGGAGCCCCCCCTGCATCCGGGGGTTTTGCGGGTGCCTAATGCTGGCTATGGGTGGGTTCACCTGGATGACTCTCTTTTGGATCAGCTGTTGTATTTCTTGAGCTGCGTATTCCCTCTGACTGGGTGGAATGTCAGGGAGTTTCTTTCTTTGGACAGGAGGTGGAAGGGAAAAGGGAATGTAGTGACCTCTGGATAGGATTCTTAGCATCCATGAAATTCTTGTAATGTTTGTCAAGGCATCTAGGTGCAAGGAAAAATGACCCTAACAGCCTCCAGAGGCAAAGAGTCGGACGAAGTCTCAGGAGCACTGACAGGGCCCATCAGAGTAGTCATCTCTGAAGCCCTGATTTTGTGGACCCCCTCTGCCTCAGGGGAGACGTCTTCCATTGAAACTTCCTCCTTTGCCTCTAGAAGAAGTGTCCCCACGAATCCTGAAAAGGTCCCCGAGATTTCCAGAACCATATTTTCTTACCACCCCACTGGTTCTTAGAGAGTGTACGTTGAAGGGTAGAAATTTTTATTCTAATTGTACAGTCTTTCCCTCCTGTTCACTGTGGGTGAGCATATCTTTAACTGATGGCCTGAACAAAGACCCATCAAAGGAGCCATTAATAAATTATATTTTAAAGGGTGCCACAAAGTCACACAGCTTCATTCAGGCATGTCTCCTAATGGTTATGCCTAAACCGTCTGCTCTCAAGGCACCCCCTCCACTGCATGGGAGATCAGCATCAATGTGTTGGAAATTGAAAGAAGAGTGGCCAGTTGAGGACAGACCTTCTTGAGGTCCTCTGCAGACATGGACTCAGAGAGAGAGAGACAGAGAGAGAGAGAGATAGCTTGAAAGCTCCTTGATCAAATCTCTCTGCAAATGAGTGAAGTGTGCCAGGTAGTTCAACGACCTCAGTGCTAATGTAGCGGAGGCATATACGTGCTTTCCAAATATGTCCATTGCTCTGGACTCCCTGTTTGATGGATGGACAGAGAAGCTTTGTTCAGCCAGCTCCTTTTTAGTGGCTGCTGCCACAACTATGGCATCACCTGGGATTTTCTTGCTCCAGTGAGGTCTATCTGAAGGGGAAACTAAGAACTTGTCTGGGTGTTTGGGGATGGACTTGACAATGTCTGGTTCTTTCCAAGCCTGGGGGGAAACCAGATTGATAAGTTCATCTGTCGGGGGGTGGGGGTATCAACCAAGATGTAGATGGGTCAGCCCCAAAAGGTTCCAGGAACACAGACTCCTCAGGAGGAGGAGTTTGGACCAGCCACCCTTTAATCAGTTAGCGACTGGGGGGATCCTTCTCCCTCATCAAAATCAATGTCTTCCATTAGAGACTCCATATGGGAGTCTATGTGCCTCCTGTTACACGTTTTCTTCAAAAGTACCTCTTCTGTGGGATGTTCGGGAGAGGTGTTGGAAGCAGGTGGAATCCCTCTGAGGAACATGCGTGGAGGATTCCCGAAGCAGAAATGATGGGGCTCACAGCTCTGACCCGATGAGGAGTGAGGACTAGGATCAGAAATTAGAGAACTACACTAAAGTACAGCTGTGTACACTTACCAATGTAGATGTTTGAATGTATTCACTGTTGCAGTCATTACATTTGGGTAATCTGCTGGCAAGTTGCCCTCAGTCGGCCTGAATTCCAAAGTCTTGGGTCCTGCGTTGGTTGCTGTCTCCTCTTCCATGACGTCAGGAGTATAAAACAAGCAGCCAACGCCATTTTCTTTAGTTTTTCTTGCCCAGATGTCAGGTGCCCCCAAAAAGGTAGCAAAAAAAAAAATATATATATATATATATATATATATATATATATATATATATATATATATATATATAAACTATATATACATGCAACAATATAAACTTTACCTTCATCTACAAGCAAATGCACTACATAGGTTGTAGAAGATAGTGAAGGAAAGATAAACACCAGAAATTAGGTGGGATGGCGGGTGGGTAAAGTACAGTTTTGTACCTACCATAAATGTAGATGTTCAAGTGCTAATACAGCTGCAGTCATAACAGATGGGTTCTCCTGCTGTTAGGCGGGTCCTCGGTAGGCCGGATTCCAAAGTCTAGGTCCGGCGTCGGTTGCCGTCGCTTCTTCCCTGACGTCAGTGCGACAGGGGTATAAAAGAACCAGCCAACGCCATTTTCTTCAGTTTTTCTTGCCCCAGATGTCAGGTGCCCCCAGAAGGAAGGCAATACATAAATTTGTGTAATAAAGCAATGTCATATAATCAAAATACAGTAGTTGCAAGCAAATACACCATAAATGAATACCCCAATCAGGTTGTATGAGGAGGTGTTAGCCAAAAGGCCTGTCCCAAGAGGGGAAGGAGGGAGGGAAACCTGGACTGCAGCTGTATTAGCACTCGAACATCTACATTTATGGTAGGTACAAAACAGTACTATGTTCATCGTGCATACAGCTGCAGTCATAACAGATGGGTAGAATCCCAAAGCTAAGAAAGGGGTGGCAGGCACTAGGTGGAACTAGGAGGAGCCAGGATGGCCTGCAAGACTGCAGTGGCAAAGCCTGCTCTAGTTTTGGAGTATAATGGTAGGTGGTAGTGCTTGGAGAAGGTATGCACAGAACTCCAAGTGGCTGCTTCCAAAATATCTTTGGTAGGAACTCCTCTGAGGAAAGCTGCAGAGGTAGCTGTGGCCCTTGTGGAGTGTGATCTGATGGCTGCAGGTACAGTTTTACCATGAAAAGACTAACAAAAGCGTATGCAGTGGGCTATCCATTTTGAAATTGTCTGTTTGGAAATTGTTTTCCCCTGAGCTCCTATAGCATAGGACACAAAGAGCTGTTCTGATTTTCTGAAAGGCTTTGTTCTGTCCAAATAATAACACGGCTGTCTGTGGATGTCCAAGGAATGTAGTAGTTTCTCCCCTTTGTTTTGAGGATTAGGGTAAAAGGTAGGTAAGTGTATAGCCTGATTCAAAGCTACCCTGGATACCACCTTTGGCATAAAGGACGGGTTGGTTCATAAGGAAACTCTGTCCTGATGGAAGATGATAAAAGGCTGCACAGCCATGAGGGCTTGTAGTTCCGATACCCTACGAGCTGAGGTGATAGCCAGAAGGAAAGCTGTTTTCCAGGACAAATATTGCAAATCTGTTGAGGCAGCTGGCTCAAAAGGAGGCAAGGTCAGCTTTTCTAGAATGAAATTGAGGTCCCAAGCAGGTATTGGTTGTTTCCTTGGGGGTTTTATATTCTTAGCCCCTCTGAGGAATTCTCTTAAGAGGGGGTGAGAGAATAAAGGTGGATCAGTGTTGTATTCTGCAGAAATGGCTGAAGCATGGATTTTGATGGAGGAGAATGAAAGTCCACTGCTTAGCAGCTCAGCTAGATACTGTAATATTTGAGGTAAATTCAGTTTTCCAGGATTCTGGCCCTTTTTCTCATTCCAGGCACAAAACCGTTTCCATTTTGCGGAGTAAGCTTTTCTAGTAGACGGCCTTCTGGCCTCCAAAATGGCATCCTGCACCTCCTTGGAGAGCAGGGTCTGTTGCAATGTTAAGGAATCTTCCATGCGGCCAGATTGAGTGTTTTCAGCTGACTGTGAAGAGTTTTGAAACTGTGCTGAGTCAGAAGAAGAGGCATTAGAGGTAGGATCCATGGAGGGGAATGCGTCAGGCTCCTCAGGAGTGGGTACCAGTGCTGTCTTGGCCAGTCTGGAGCAATGAGAATCATCTTTGGTCTGTCTGCTCTGGTTTTTAGTAGTACTTTGGGCAGCAGAGGAAGTCTGTCATTGCTGTCCAACTGAAAGAGAGAGAGCGTCCACTCTCCAGGCCTTTGGATGAAAAGTCCTTGAGCAGAATTTTGTCAATTGGTGATTTTTGTGGGAGGCAAAGAGATCTATGTCTGGCCTTCCCCGTGCTTGAACTATCTCTGTAAAAACTTGAGGATGCAACTTCCATTCGTGTGGATCTGTCATATTTCTGCTTAGGTTGTCTGCCAGCGTGTTTTCCTTGCCTGGCAAGTACTGTGCTTGAAGTTCGATTTGTAATTCCAGAGCCATGTTCCAAAGTGACATGGCCAGCCTGCATAGGGGATATGAATGGGTTCCTCCCCGTTTGTTTATGTACCACATTACTGTGGTGTTGTCTGTCCTTATCAATAGTTGACCTGGATGCAGAAGGTCATTGAAAGCTATAATAGCATTTATTACTGCTAGCATTTCCTTTTGATTGATGTGAAGGTGCTTTTCTTTTTGGGACCATTTGCCCTGAATGCACCGATCTATCATGTGCGCCCCCCAGGCGTAGTCCGAGGCATCTGTTGTGATGACTTGATTTGCTTGAGGCTTGCAGAATGGGAGACCTGTGTTTGTTTGGGATGCTTGAGCCCACCACAGAAATTCCTTTTGAAGACATGTAATTAGTGGTATTATTGTTTCCAAACTGTGGCTGTGTTGAGACCATAGGTTTTTCAGGTACCATTGAAGTTTCCTCATATGCAGCTTTGCACATGGGATTAGTAGGATGCAAGATGCCATGAATCCCAGAGCCTGCAGGATTTTCCTTGCAGTTAGCCTGGTGAAATTTGCTAGTGCTCTGAAGTATTGAGTTAGTTGCCCCTGCTTCTCTGGCGTGAGATAGGCCATCTGAGTGTTTGTGTCCAAGTTGGCACACAGGAAAATTATTTTCTGAGAGGTTATTAGCCTTGATTTCTTTTTGTTGACTGTGTATCCCAGAGAATTCAACAACATTATTACAAAAGCCAGACGTTTCAGAAGTATGTGCTTGCTGTCCGCTTGGATCAGGCAGTCGTCCAAATATGGGTATATTTGTATCCCTTGAAGTCTGCAGTAGGCAATTACTGATGCCAGGCATGTCGTGAATACTCTGGGTGCAGTAGATAAGCCAAAGGGCAATGCAGAGAATTGATAATGGGTTGAACCTGGAAGAAATCCGAGGTATCTTCTGCAATTTTGTCTGATTGGGACATGCAGGTATGCCTCCTTGAGGTCCAGTGTTACCAGCCATGACTCCTTGCCCAGCATGGGAAGAAGCTGCTGCAATGTGAGCATCTTGAATTTTGGTACGAGTAAAAATGTGTTTAGGATGGATAGGTCCAGAATAGGTCTCCAATCTTTTCCCTTCCTTGGTACCAGGAATAGTCTGGAATAAAAACCTTGACCTTGTTCGTGAGCAGGTACCTCTTGAATAGCTTTCATGTCCATGAGATCTGAAATTTGTCTTTGTGCCTCTGCCCTTTGATTGTGTGGCAGGTTTGGCATGCCTCTCATTTTCGAAAGGATGTGAAAATGGAATCTGTAGCTTCTATTTATAATGTCCAGGATCTATTTGTCTTTTGTGACAATATGCCAATTTTTTAAAAAATAATGCCAGTTTTCCGCCTAAGGGTGCTGCCATTTGAGCCTTGCTTGGCATGCAAAGGGGAAAGTCATTGTGCTTGCTTTCTGAATGGCTGCGAACTATCCTCACCACCTCTTTGTGTAGGAGCTTGCTATTGTCTGCCTCTAAACGATCCTTGAGGTTGCCCTCTGCCCCTCGGGCGCCTGTATCTACCTCTTTGGGGTCTGTCCGTGGCTGGAAAGGACCAATTTTTGGAAGGCCAATTTCTACTGAAACGTGGAGGTTGTACCTGTAGAAAATCTTTCACTGTTTGCATTGATTTAGCCTTTTCCTCCATTTTCTTTAATACCTCCTCAGCTTTAACACCAAATAATACATCCTTTTGTACAGGGGCATCTAGTAATTTAGCTTTGACATGATCTGGTAAGGTTTGCTCCTTGAGCCAGGCATGTCTACATATGACTGATCCTGTAACAGCAGCTCTACATGAGGCCTCTAGAGCATCAAAACCACATTGCAAGGTGTGTTTACCCACTTGTTCTGCACTATGCATCAAATCCTGCACCTCCTTCAAGTCTGGTTGTTCAGGTTGTGACATTTTACTTCGCAACTGTGATAACAGAAACTGTTGGTACTTTAGCATATGGAACTGGCAGCTTAATGCCCTCATGGTTAAGGTGGCCGAGGTGTATACCTTTTTTCCCCACCTTTCTAAGGATCTGGAATCTCTCTCGGAAGGTAATGGATTTTAGCAGTGGAGACCTTAATTCCCTTGGGGCCCTGTGAGATAGTTTCTGGGTCAGCCGCATGGCTTTTGTATAAAAATTGGTGTGAGTCAGGAACCCGGTAGTACCTGTCAGGCTTGACTGGGGCTGGAGGTAAGGAATCCGGGTTAAGGCAGGCCTCCGAGTACACATCATCTAGTATGTCTAAGACAGGAGGTATAGCCAGAGGCCTGTGTTGAGGTAGCAAGAGAAAATCCCTAAGCCTTTTCTTGGAATCTGAGTACTCTTGGCCTTCCCAGTGGAAGTGTTCCCTTAAGGTATGCAAGGTTTCCCCAAATGAGTAATCCTCTGGGGGGGAGACAGAGGGAATGGACTCCTCTGCATCAGAATCTTCAAAAGGGGAGTAAGAATGTTCCTGCTCATCAGAGTGCTCTGAAATAATGGAGGCCTGGTCAGAGGAGGGGGATTCTTCCTCCACTCTGGGCCTTTTGTCCGGGGTTGTGAACCCCTGATAAGAGTAATTAAATCCTCAGCCATTTTAAGCATCTGTTTTTTAGGCATGGGGCCTGGAGAAGGGCCCTGTGTAACTTGTCTCTTAGAATGCATGGCTGCTTTAGACTTAGTGAAAGCCTTGATGGAAAAAGAAGAGGAAGGTCTGAAGACACCTTGAGAGGAGGTAGACCTGTCTACATTTTGAGATTCACCACCAAGAGTGGCTTCGGTATCTGTAGTAGGGGTGTGGGTCGAGGAGCCTGCGACCTCGGGCACAGAAGACACCGCCAATGAAGTGTCGTCGGTAAGCAGGGGCTGTGTAGGCACCTCACTGAGAACCGGACACCTGTAGTCGGCTTTGGCGGGGTGTCGGTAGAGGCCGCGGACCTCGTGTGTCGGTCCTTATCTTTGTGTTTTTTAGACAAAACTGGAGTCGGAGTATCCGACGACATAATATAGTTAAATTTTTTGCCAAAATAGTGCTGGGAGAACTCCGCCCGACGCTTACTAGTGCGTTTGTTGAATGTAGCACAAAAATGACAGACCGAGACGTCGTGTTCTGGGCCTAAGCAAGGAATGCAGAGGGAATGAAAATCCTTATGCGGTATTTGCTTCCCACATGAAGTACAATTATTAACTTTGTCTGACATCGGTCTGAGGCAAGAAAAGTTTCCCCAACGGGGTACTTAGCTTTCAAGAAGACTTCGGTTGCAAAATTTTCATAATTTCAGGAGCTGGCCGACCGGCACTTGCGAACTGCTTCTGCTTCGGGCACCGTGCGGCAAGAAAGACTGAAGAAAATGGCGTCGGCTGGTTCTTTTATACCCCTGTCACACTGACGTCCGGGAAGAAGTGACGACAACCGACGCTGGACCTAGACTTTGGAATTCGGCCGACTGAGGACCCGCCTGACGGCAGGAGAACCCATCTGTTATGACTGCAGCTGTATGCACGATGAACATCCTGGACTGCAACAGTGAATACACTCGAACATCTATATTTATGGTAAGTGTACACAACTGTACTATGTTCTTCGTGTTTCACTGTTGCAGTCATTACATTTGGGTAGAATCCCAAAGCTATGGGTAGGAGTCTGGAGCTAAACAGCACTAGGGGCGTCTATAAGGCCCTGCAGAAAATACAGTTTTGTACCTACCATAAATGTAGATGTTCGAGTGCTCATACAGCTGCAGTCATTACAGATGGGTTATCCTGCCATCAGGCGGGTCCTCGGTTGGCCGAATTCCAAAGTCTAGGTCCGACGTCGGTTGTCGTCACTTCTTCCCTGACGTCAGTGCGTCAGGGGTATAAAAGAGGCAGCCGACGCCATTTTCTTCAGTTTTTCTTGCCCCAGATGTCAGGTGCCCCCAGAAGGAAGGCAAAACATAATATTATGCAAACATGCAATGTAGATAAATCAAAAAACAGTAGTTGCAAGCAAATACACCATAAAAGAATACCCCAAATAGGTTATATGATAAGGGTGTTTATCATAAGGCCTGTCCTAAGAGGGGATGGAGGGAGGGTAACCTGGACTGCAGCTGTATGAGCACTCGAACATCTACATTTATGGTAGGCACAAAACTGTACTATGTTCATCGTGCATACAGCTGCAGTCATTACAGATGGGTAGAATCCCAAAGCTAAGTAAGGGTGGGTAGGCACTAAGAGGAACTAGGAGGGGCTAGGATGCCCTGCAGGACTGCTGTGGCAAAGCCCGCTCTAGATTTTGAGTATAGTAGAAGGTGGTAGTGCTTGGAGAAAGTGTGCACTGAACTCCAAGTAGCTGCTTCCAAAATGTCCTTGGTAGGGACCCCCCTGAGGAAAGCTGCAGAGGTAGCTGTAGCCCTGGTGGAGTGGGTTCTGGTGTATACAGGCACAGATTTTCCATGAAATGAATAACAAAAGCGTATGCAGTGGGCTATCCATTTTGAAATTGTCTGTTTGGAAATAGCCTTTCCTTGAGCACCTGTAGCATAGGACACAAAGAGTTGCTCAGATTTCCTGAATGACTTTGTTCTGTCCAAGTAATAACAAAGCTGTCTGTGAATGTCCAAGGAATGTAGTAGTCTCTCCCCTTTGCTCTGTGGATTTGGATAGAAGGTAGGTAAATGAATAGTCTGGTTCAAAGCTACACTGGATACTACCTTTGGCATGAAGGTAGGGTTGGTTCGTAAGGAAACTCTGTCCTGATGGAAAATGATGAATGGTTGCACAGCCATGAGGGCCTGTAGCTCCGAAACCCTGCGTGCTGAGGTAATAGCCAGAAGGAAGGCTGTTTTCCACAACAAGTATTGTAGCTCTGTTTAAGAAGCCGGCTCAAAGGGAGGCAGGGTCAGCTTTTCCAATACGAAGTTGCGGTCCCAAGCTGGGACTGGTGGTTTCCTTGGGGGATTTATATTTTTTGCCCCTCTGAGGAACTGCCTTAATAGAGGATGTGAGAATAAAGGAGGATCTGTATTGTATTGTGCAGAAATGGCTGAAGCGTGGATCTTGATGGAGGAGAAGGAAAGGCCACTGTTTAACATCTCAGCTAGGTACTGTAAAATTGGAGGTATATTTATTACCCAATGATTCTGGCCCTTTTCTTGATTCCAGGAACAAAATTGTTTCCATTTGGCAGAGTAGGCTTTTCTAGTAGAGGGTCTTCTGGCCTCCAAGATGACATCCTGCACCTCCTTGGAGAGGAGATTCTGTTGGGAAATTAAGGTATTCTCCATGCAGCTAGATTTAGGGTTTTGAGCTGGCTGTGAAGGGTTTTGTAGTTGTGCTGGGACAACAGAAGAGGAACTAGAGGTAGGATCCATGGTGGTGAGTGTGTCAGGCTCTTTAGGAGAGGATACCAGTGCTGTCGTGGCCAGTCTGGAGCAATGAGAATTATTTGTGGCCTCTCTGCTCTGGCTTTTAATAGAACTTTGGTCAGTAGAGGAAGAGGCGGGAAGGCATAGACTGTCAATGTTGTCCAACTGAAAGAGAGCGTCCACTTTCCAGGCCTGTGGATAATAGGTACTTGAACAGAATTTTTCCAACTGGTAATTTCTGTGGGTAGCAAATAGATCTATGTCTGGCTGTCCCCATGCCGGAGTTATCTTTGAGAACACTTGAGGATGCAACTTCCATTCGTGTGGGTCTGTCATATTTCTGCTTAAGTTGTCTGCCAGTGTGTTTTCCTTCCCTGGCAGGAATTGTGCCTGTAGTTGGATTTGTAATTCCAGTGCTGTGTTCCACAGGGTCATCGCTTGCCTGCACAGGGGGTATGAATGAGTTCCTCCCTGTTTGTTTATGTACCACATGACTGTGGTGTTGTCTGTCCTTATCAATAGCTGGCCTGGATGGAGTAGGTCTTTGAAGGTCATAAGAGCATTTTGCACGGCTAGCATCTCCTTTTGGTTGATGTGTAAGTGCTTCTCTTTTTGGGACCATTTTCCCTGAATGCACTGATCTGCCATGTGTGCTCCCCAGGCATAGTCTGAGGCGTCCGTTGTGATGATTTGAGTTGCTTGAGGTAAACAGAAAGGGAGACCTGTGTTTCTTTGGCATGCTTGAGCCCACCACAAATATTCCTTTTGAAGGCAAGGAATGAGTGGTATAATTGTTTCCAAGCTGTGGCTGTGTTGAGACCATAAGTTTTTTAGGTACCATTGTAGTTTCCTCATATGCAGCTTTGCACATGGTATTAGTAGGATGCAAGATGCCATGTATCCCAGAGCCTGCAGGACTTTCCTTGCAGTTAGTCTGGTGAAAGTTGCCATTCTGTTGAAGTATTGAGACAGTTGCCCTTGTTTGGCTAGCATGAGGTAGGCCATCTGGGTGGTTGTATTTAAGCTGGCACCCAGGAAAATTATCTGTTGAGAAGGTATTAGTTTTGATTTCTTTTTGTTCACTGTGTATCCCAGGTAATTTAACAGTTTTATTACAAACGCCAGATGCTGCAATAGAATGTCCTTGCTGTCCGCTTGGATCAGGCAGTCATCCAGATATGGGTAGATTTGTATTCCTTGTTGTCTGCAGAAGGCAATTACTGATGCCAGGCATTTTGTAAACACTCTGGGCGCAGTAGATAAGCCAAAGGACAATGCAGAGAACTGGTAATGGGTTGAACCTGAAGGAAATCTGAGGTATCTTCTGCAATCTTGTCTGACAGGGACATGCAGGTATGCCTCCTTGAGGTCCAACGTTACCAGTCAAGACTCCTTGCCCAGCATGGGAAGAAGCTGCTGTAATGTGAGCATCTTGAATTTTGGCACCTGTAGATATGTGTTTAGGATGGATAGGTCTAAGATGGGTCTCCAATCTTTGTCCTTCCTTGGTACCAGAAACAGTCTGGAATAAAAACCTTGACCTTGTTCTTTTGCAGGTACCTCTTGAATTGCTTTCATATCCATGAGAGCGGAAATTTGTCTTTGTGCCTCTGCCCATTGATTTTGTGGCAGGTTTGGCAAGCCTCTCATTTTTGGAAGGATGTGAAAGTGGAACCTGTAGCCTCTGTCTATAATGTCCAGAATCCATTTGTCTTTTGTAACAATGTGCCAGTTTTTTGAAAATAATGCCAGTTTTCCGCCCAAAGGTGCTGCCATTATAGCTTTGTTTGGCATGCATAGGGGGAAGTCATTGTGTCTGTTTTCTAAATGACTGTGATCTATCTTCTCCACCTCTTGGGGTTGGTGCTTGCCACTGTCTAGCTCTGTAAGATCCTTGAGGTTGTCCTCTACCCCTTGGGCTTCTTTATCTGCCCCTTTGAGGTCTGTCCGTGGCTGGAAAGGACCAATTTTTTGAAGGCCAGATTCTGCTGAAGCGTGGAGGTTGCACCTGCAAGAAATCTTTCACTGTTTGCATAGATTTAGCTTTTTCCTCCATTTTCTTTAGTACCTCCTCAGCTTTAACACCAAACAATACATCTTTTTGAAGTGGTGCATCTAATAACTTTGCTTTGACATGATCTGGTAAGGTTTGCTCTCTGAGCCAAGCATGCCTACGTATGACAGACCCCGTGACAGCGGCTCTACATGAGGCTTCTAAAGCATCAAAACCACACTGCAAGGCATGTTTACCCACTTGCTCTGCTCCATGCACCAAATCCTGCAACTCTTTCAAATCTGGTTGTTCTGTTTGTGTCATTTTGCTTTTCAGCTGAGATAACAAAAACTGTTGGTACTTTAACATATGAAATTGACAGTTTAATGCCCTCATGGTTAAAGTGGCAGATGTATACACCTTTTTCCTCCACCTTTCTAATGCTCTGGAATCTCTCTCTGAAGGTAAAGAGTTTTTAGCAGTAGAGGCCTTTATTCCCTTGGGACCCTGTGAAATTGTTTCTGAGTCAGCAGTATGGCTTTTATAAAGGAACTGGTGAGAATCAGGAACCCGGTAATACCTGTCTGGTTTAACAGGGGCTGGAGGTAAAGAATCTGGATTAAGACTGGCTTCTGTGTACACATCATCCAATATATCTAAAACAGGAGGGATAGCCAGGGGTCTATGCTGGGGGAGCAGTAGAAATTCCCTGAGCCTTTTCTTGGAATCTGAGTAATCTTGGCCTTCCCAGTGGAAGTGCTCCCTCAATGTATGCAGGGTTTCCCCAAAAGAGTAGACCTCAGGGGGGGAGACTGAGGGAATAGACTCCTCAGCATCAGAGTCTTCAAAAGGGGAATAGGCATAATCCTGGTCCTCAGAATGGTCTGAGGTAATAGAAGCCTGGTCTGAGGAAGGGTAGTCTTCCTCCGATCTGGGTCTTTTGTCAGAGGGGGGGGGTTGAGAACCCCTGATGAGAGTTATCAAATCCTCAGCCATTTTAAGCATCTGTTTTTTAGGCATGGGGCCTTGAGAGGAGGTCTGAGGACCCTGTTTTTTAGTTTTCATGGCAGCTTTAGATTTAGTGAAGGATTTAATAGAGAAGGTGGTAGGCCTGAAGACGCCTTCAGAAATGGCAGGCCTCACTAAATTTTCAGTTTCCCCGCCAAGAGTGGCGTCGGTATCTGCAGTGGGAATGGAGACCGAGGAGCCTGCGACCTCGGGTACTGAAGTCACCGGTAAAATAGTTTCATCGGTAGTCAGGGGCTGCGTAGGTGCCTCACTGAGAACTGGAGAACCGGTAGTCGGCCTAAGCGTGGTCTCAGTACTCGGTGCAGACCTCAGATGTCGGTCCTTGTCTTTGCGTCTTTTGCTTAAAACTGGCGTCGGTGTATCCGACGACATGATATAATTACATTTTTTGCCAAGATAATGAAGGGCGAACTCCGCCCGGTGCTTAATAGTGTGCTTGTTGAACCTAGCACAAAAACGGCAGGCCGAGACGTCGTGGTCTGGCCCTAAGCAAGGTATACAGAAAGAGTGAAAATCCTTATGCGGTATTTGCTTCCCACAAGAAATGTAATTATTAACTTTGTCTAACATCGGTCTGAGGCAAGAAAAGTTTCCCCAACGGGGTACTTAGCGTTAAAGAAGACTTCGGCTGAAATACTTTCATAAATCTCAGGAGCTGGCCGACCGGCACTTGCGAACTGCTTCTGCTTCGGGCACCGTGCGGTAAGAAAGACTGAAGAAAATGGCGTCGGCTGCCTCTTTTATACCCCTGACGCACTGACGTCAGGGAAGAAGCGATGACAACCGACGCGGGACCTAGACTTTGGAATTCGGCCGACCGAGGACCCGCCTGATGGCAGGATAACCCATCTGTAATGACTGCAGCTGTATGCACGATGAACATCTGCAGTAGCAAAGCCTGCCCTGGACTTAAGAGTAGAGAGGCAAATGATAATGCTTTGTAAAGGTGTGAAAAGAACTCCAAGTAGCAGCCTCTAGAATGTCTTCGGTTGGTACTCCTCTGAGAAAGGCTGCTGAAGTAGCTGCAGCTCTGGTGGAATGAGACTTAATGCCCTTGGGCACAGGTTTGCCATGGTGTAAGTAGCAGAAATGAATGCAGTGGCATATCCACCTTGAAATAGTCTGCTTTGAAATAGCCTTTCCTTCTGATCCTGCAGCATATGTCACTAGTAATTGCTCAGTTTTTCTTAGAGCTTTAGTCCTGCTCAAGTAGAATCTTAGCTGTCTGTGTACATCCAAGGAATGCAGAATTCTCTCCCCCTTGTTCTGCGGATATGGATAAAAGGTTGGCAGATGAATAGTTTGGTTAAGAGCCACACTGGAAATCACCTTAGGCATAAATGAAGGATTGGTCCTCAGAGACACCCTGTCTGAGTAAAATATGACAAAAGGCTCCACAACCATGAGGGCCTGTAGCTCTGAGACTCTTCTTGCTGAAGTAATTGCTAGGAGCAGAGCTGTTTTTCATGATAAGAACTTTAGATCTGCAGTAGCAGCTGGTTCAAATAGAGGCAGGGTGAGTTTTTCCAACACATAATTGAGGTCCCATGCAGGTATCAGTGATCTTCTGTGAGGCCTTACATTTTTGGCTCCTCTAAGATACTGCTTTACTAAAGGATGAGAAAAGGTTGGTGGCTCAGTATTATAATGAGCCGAAATGGCAGAGGCATGAATTTTTACTGATGAGAAAGATAGGCCTTTGTCAAGCATCACAGTCAAGTATTGTAATATCCGAGAAATATTTGGTTTTGCTGTATCAGTTCCTTGTGCTTGAGTCCAAACACAGAATCTGCTCCATTTATCAGCATAAGATTTTCTAGTACTAGGCCTTCTGGCTTCCAAAATGACATCCATCACAGATTTACTGAGAGGTGTTGTTTGCATAACTACATGATCAGCCATGCTGCCAGGTTCAGTGTTTGGAGCTGATTGTGCAGGATCTGATTGTTTTGCTGGGACAGTAATTGAGGTCTTTGAGGTAAGGTCCAAGCTGGGTATTGAGACAAGTTCCTTAGGATTGGGTACCAGTACTGGTGGGGCTAGTCCGGGGCAATTAGTATCATCTTTGGTTTCTCTTGTCTAACTTTTAGGAGGACCTTGGGAATAAGAGGCAGAGGAGGAAAGGTGTACACTGGTAGGTTTTTCCAACTGAAGGATGGGGCGTCCACTTTCCATGCTTGTCTGCGATAAGTCCTTGTGCAGAATCTTTTCAATTGATAATTTTGAGGAAAGGCAAACAGATCTATGTCCGGGCTCCCCCATTTCTTTGTTATCATGCTAAAGACTTGTGGATCTAGCTTCCACTCGTGAGGGTCCAATAAGGTTTCTGCTTAAATTGTCTGCCAGAATATTTTGTTTTCCTGGCAGGAATTGAGCTTGAAGATGTACTTGGTAAGTCAAAGCTGTGTCCCACAGTGCCATGGCTAGTCTGCAAAGGGGGTATGAGTGCATGCCCCCCTGCTTGTTTACATACCACATAACCGTGGTGTTGTCCGTCTTTATCAGTAGTTGTCCTGGATGAAGTACGTCCTTGAAGGCTGTCAAGGCATTTTGAACAGCTAACATCTCTTTTTGGTTGATATGTAGATGCATTTGTTTTGGGGTCCATATGCCCTGAATGTATCTTCCCGCCAGGTGGGCCCCCCCATGCATAATCTGATGCGTCTGTTATTAAGGTTTGGCTGGCAGGGGGTAGAGTGAAGGCCTGTCCCCTGTTTTGGTGACATGCCTTTGCCCACCATAGAAATTCAGGGAATGAGAGGAATCATTGTTTCCAGACTGTGACAAAATGTTGACTCCATAAACCTTTTAGTTACCATTGAAGTTTCCTCATATGCAGTCTTGCATATGGAATCAGTAGGATGCAGGATGCCATGAACCCCAAAGCCTGCAGAGTTTGTCTTGCAGATAACTGGGTTTTTGTTGCCATCAGTTTGAAGTAAGTAGTCAGTTGCCTTTGTTTGTTTGCCATATGGGCAGTTGTATTCAAGATTGCACCCAGGAATGTCATCTTTTGAGAGGGTACCAGTTGCGATTTCTTTTCGTTTACTGTGTACCCTTAGGCATGTTAGAAGCCTTTTCACAAACGCCAGGTGCTGAAGAAAAATGTCCTTGCTCTCTGCTTGAATGAGACAGTCGTCCAAGTAAGGATATATTTGTATACTTCTTTGTCTGCAAAAAGCAATTACTGGTGCCAGGCACTTTGTAAAGACCCTGGGCGCAGTAGATAAGCCAAAGGGCAGTGCAGAGAATTGGTAATGCATTAAGCCAGCCTTGAAATGGAGGTATCTTCTGCATGATTCCCTTACTGGGACATGCAGGTATGCCTCCTTTAGGTCTAATGTCACCAGCCAAGCATTCTTGCCCAGCTTGGGCAGAAGCTGCTGCAAAGTTAGCATTTTGAATTTTGGAATGTCCAGGAATGTGTTTAGAATTGATAAATCCAGTATTGGCCTCCAGGCCTTGTCCTTTCTGGGTACCAAGAACAGTCTTGAATAAAAACCTTGTCCTTTTTCCTGTTCTGGTACTGGCTGAATAGCCCCCATATCTATGAGGGACGTAACTTGTTTCTGTGCCTCTTCCCATTCATTTTTTGGCAGATCCAGCCAACCGTTTGCCATTGGCAGAGTATGGAAATAGAATCTGTATCCCTGTGATACTATGTTTAGCACCCACTTGTTCTCGGTTATTAACTGCCAATTTTGAGCAAAAAGTGTTAATTTTCCCCCTAAGGGTGCTGCCAAAAGATAAGTGCTTGGTGATGGCAGAGGGAAGTCATTGGGACTGTTTTCTATAGGGATGCGCTTTGTCTCCTCCAGATTTGGAGGTAGAAGCACCCCATTGCTTTGACCTGTAAGAATCTTGCGCCTGGTATCTAGAACCTTTAGGGCGTCTGGATTTGCCCCTTAGAGCTCTGTCGGACACAGGAAAGGACCAATTTTTGGTAGGCCAGTGGCTGCACTTGTAAGAAGTCTTTTACAATTTGCATAGACTTAGCTTTGTCTTCCATTTTCTTTAAAATCTCTTCTGCCTTAATACCAAACAGAGTATCATGCTGTAAATGTGCATCCAGTAATTTAGCTTTAACATGATCAGGCAAATTTTGCTCTCTTAGCCAGGCATGCCTCCTAATCACAGATCCAGTAACTGTGGCCCCGCAGGAGGCCTCTAAGGAATCAAAACCACATTGCAAAGTATGCTTTCCAACTTGTTCAGCTGCATGCAATACATCCTGCAATTCTTTATTTTCTGTACATTCAGAAATCAAGATCATTTTCTGTTTCAGCAATCCCATAACATTTTGTTGATACTTGAGCATATGAAACTGGCCGTTTAAGGCCCTAATTGCCAAGGTTGCAGATGTATAAACTTTATTTCCCCATCTATCCAGTGCCCTAGAATCTCTGTCAGAGGGGATAGGATTTTTTGCTGTTGAGGCCTTAACTCCATATGGACCCTGTGAAATAGTTTCAGGATCAGCAGCAGGGTTTCTAAATAAAAATGTGTGAGTCAAGGACCCTGTAATATCTGTCAGGCTTGCTGGGAGCCAGAGGTAAGGAGTCAGGAGTCAAGCTCGACTCAGAAAACACATTATCCACAATGTCTAAAACAGGGGGTATGGCTAAAGGCCTGTGCTGAGGGAGAAGGAGGAAATCCCTGAGCCTCTTTTTTGATTCTGAGAAATCTTGACTCTTCCAGTGAAAATGCTCCCTCAAAGTATGCAAGGTTTCTCCAAATGAATAATCCTCAGGAGGTGATACAGATGGGATAGGTTCCTCTGCATCAGAATCCTCATAGGGAGGAATAGATAATTCCTGATCAGAAGAGGAATCAGAAGAAATAGAAATCTGATCTGAAGATTCATAATCAGTGTCTTGCCTAGGCCTCTTATCAGAAAGGGGTTGGGAACCCGATTAAGGTAATCAGGTCTTCAGCCATTTTGATCATCTGTTTTTTAGGCATAGCGGCCTGTGCACATGGCTCATGCGTCAGTTTTTTAGCTTTAGAAGTTGCTTTTGTCTTTGGTTTTGCAGCTGTCGTTGGTTTTATATAAAAATGTTGAGGCCTGAATACACCCTCAGAAGCCGGTGCCTGCTCAGCAGCTCCGGACCCATCCGAGGGAGAGACATCCGTAGGTACAATACTTTGAGTATCTCGCGGTGTGCCGGTCTCCACATGGGTCTCGGTAGGGGCCTGCGACTCGAAAGTAGCGGGTATCAGGGGCTGCGAAAGCCCCTCACTGAGTACCGATGAACCGGCGACTGGCTTAAGAGAAGCTTTGTCGTCGGTTTTGGACCTCGACGGTCTGTCTCTGTCCTTTTCTTTGCGTTTTTTGTGTACTCCAGTAGTCGGATTGCTATCTGGCGACATTTCAGGGTAGTTAAATCTGTTTCCAAAATATTTTGAGGCAAAAATATACCGACGCTTAACAGTGCGTTGGTTAAATCTAGCACAAAACCGACAGCCAGGCACATTGTGATCAGGGCCTAGGCAAGGAATACAGTATAAATGGAAATCCTTATGAGGTATTTGCTTCCCACAAGTAATACAATTATTAACTTTTTCTGACTTCGGAATGGAGTAAGAAAAAAGTTTCCCCAATGGGGTACTTATCTTTAGTGAAGACTTCAGTTCTGAAACTCGAACTCGAAAATTTCAGGAGTTGGCCGACTGGCACTTGCGAACTGCTTCTGCTTTGGGCAACACGCGGCAAGAAAGACTAAAGAAAATGGCATCAGCTGCTTGTTTTATACCCCTGACGAACTGACGTCATGAAAGAGGAGACAGCAACCGATGCAGGACCCAAGACTTTGGAATTCAGGCCGACTGAGGGCAACCAGTCAGCAGATTACCCAAATGTAATGACTGCAACAGTGAAACACGAAGAACATCTAGGCTACACTGCAAAAACAGAAGAACCTGAGGAGAAAATAAAGCGTGAGCTACATGCTCTAACGTCTACACAAAAAAAGTATGACTGAAGAGAGAGAGGTTAACACTGTACTAACTGCACATGCTAAATAAACTACACACACTTTTTTTGATATATATGTATAGATATATCACTTATAGAAAACAGAAATGTGCCAAGAAGGCAGGAAAGGCAAGGAAGAACGGTTGGGATATAGAAAAGAAAACCCTAATGCCAGCTACAAACTAAACACAATTAGAGGGAGGAGAAGAGTAAGAAACACTAACTGTAATACTTAAATAGCACAGGATTAGCTAAAGCTTAGCAAGAGAGTAGTCAAAAAAGTACCTCTCTCACTGTTCTAGATCAATCCATCTTATCATAATGGTGGCAAACAAGACCTGGAGTTGGGGATGGGATAGACCCATTATGGGTAGAGGGAAGAGCTTGAGATTTGGATCAGAAGTCTTGTATATGCGGCCAAGTTGGATCCAAGGATCAGATCCTAGACCCATTCATGAGGAAGAATGTAAAGGACAACATCAGATTCAGTGTTGTTCAATCTAATAACTGAACATGTCCCTGAGCAGCTCCAGCAAATGCTACTAAAATGTATATGATACTGGTTTTGACCTCTTCTGGGAAATGCAATATAGCTCAACAGCTGACCAGCAGAATCATTTTCAAAGGCTTGTATGACTCGTACTGAGTCAGTTCTCAAGAAACAGCTTCACTAGTTCATCTCAGAACTGCCATACTTATGCTTCATTTATTAACACTGTAATAATCAAGCCATATCTTAAGTTACAGACTGCTGTGAGTGGCCTGCTATTGTCACTGGCAATCATGGCTTAGGAGAAATATGCAGAAATTCATTAATTTAACTGTGTTTGCCATCAAGATCATAATGGATGTCGATAACACAGCAGCAGTAGATCCATGGTGGTCACCATGTTTTCCTGATGGCTTTACTCCATGATGCTTTACAGCTTACTGTACATTAAAGTATGCTACTTACAGATGGGCAACTGTCCACTTTCAAAGCAGACTGAACTATACAGCTTTAGCCCTCTTCAGTTAAAGAAAAGTTCCCTAAAAATGCACAGAATTAAGTGCACTGCATTGCCTAATAAGGGCGGTGGAATGGTTCTTATGAGTAGTATTATGTATGAGACTAAAATGTTGGATTTATTACAAGATGAAGGGAGATATGTTACAGTATCAATGAACAAGATCAACATAGCCTATAGGTGGATCTGTCTTCTTCTATACAATTTGTTAATGGAAGGAGCAATAGATAAACATTTATTTGAATTTTTGCACAATAGCAAACCGAGAGTACCTTCTATTTTCAGGATTCCGAAGGTACACAAGAACTTAATTGATCCTCCCTTGCACCCTATAGTGGTGGCTGAAGGTTCAGTGACAACCTTTCTTCCTAGATTTTTAGATGTAAAAACTTAAGAGTCTCACTGTGAAAGGTATTATATATCTGAAAGTCTTGAGATTTTTTGAGAAATGTGAAACAAGATTTATTTAATGATAATATAATATTTATTATGACAAATATAGTTAATCTATTTGTTCATAGGTTGGTACTAGGCTATCAGCCCCAGGGCCTATACAAGCCTAGCCATAACAATTCCCTGGCTATTTCTTCCCACACTATTTACTTCCCTGGACCCCTGTCTAGCAGGGCGACTGACGTGATCCCCGGGTGAATTTCCTTTCTCCCATCCAATCGTCAAGGTTCCTTTTGAAGAGGGCCAAAGAGGCAATCTATTTCAGAGTCTGGGAAGTCTCTGGGTCAGGAACCTATCCCTCCAGCATGTTTTGTTTATTGTGATGACAAGGTTTAGATCCCTAGAGCGTGTGGCTCTGAAGGATTGGGATTTCTTTAAGTGTAGCATGTCCAACAGCTCTGGGGTTGTATCTATACCCCACGAACAAGACCTTGAATGGTTTGAAGAAGCTCTAAGGTGAGCTGATTATCTGACACAGAATGAGATTTATGTACTTTTACAACTTATAGAAATGGTTTTAAAGAATAATTTTATTTATTTTCAAGGTGAATTCTTTCAACAAGTGAGTAGGGTCGCTATAGGGGCGAGGTGTGCCCCAGTATACGCAAATTTAGTTTTGTCAATAAGGGAAGAAAAATATGTTAACAGTCAATATTGGGACTGCTGGATACTGTAGAAATGTTTTTTGGACAATATTTGTACATTCTGGATAGATACAATAGAGAAATTTACAACATTTTTTTTCAATATATACCTAATTCTACTGATTTTTTACATTTTACATATGAAATTAGATATAAGTTGAATTATCTTGATGTTACCATTTATAAGGATACAGGTACGTTTAAATCTGAAGTATATAGAAATAAGATATATTCTAATTCATACCTCCATTATACTAACACCCACCCTTTCCATCAAAACAGGAGTATTATCAAAGGACAATTTGTCAGAATTAGCAGGATGACCTCAGAAGAAAATGAGTTTATTACAGAGTGTGAATTTTTAATGAAAATGTTTACTGATAGGGGCTACCCACTTACTGATAATGTTAAGTCCTATTCTCCTGTTAATGAAGCAGAAAAAATATTCTGATTATGAGTGTGCTTTTGTGTCTGACTTTAGTGGTGATTCTGCTATTATTAGGACAATAATGGAAAAGGGATGGGTGAAATTTGCTAATCTATCTGACCTCGGTTTGATTTTCAACAAACCTTTGAAATGCATTTTTAGAAAAGGTAAGAATATCAAGGATTTACTGGAGTCCAATAGTTAGCTGGGAATAGTCAAAGAAAGAGAAGGGGCACATTTAATTGTGGAATGCGTCCGCAGTGTCCACATATTAGTGATGCTGACAGAATATTTATTGAGTCAAGAGACAGGTATGTAACAAGTAAAGCATACAATAATTGTGACAGCAGTGGGGTGATTTATCTTGGAAGCTGCGTGGTCTGCAGTGCATTGTATACTGGAAAACGGAAAGGAAGTTAAGGAGAAGGATATACAAACATATTAACGCTATTCAGAAGAAAAATCAAAATAATGCCTTATTTAAACATATTCTAAATTGTGCTCTAGCTAAGTTTAAATTTTTCGTACTAGAAGAAATACCGAAGGATATAAGGAGTGGTATGTGGGAAACTAAAATTTAGTATAGAGAACTGTATTGGCAAATAGTCCTGGAGGCTAATAAAGAACCTGGGCTAAATTAAGCAGTTTCGCTACCCCCAGTGTTGAAGCTTAGATCAGCTAGACTATAGTAGGGGTGTTATTTAAATGATATTTGTTTTAGATGGATTAATTTATATTTATTTTTACGTAGCTGATTTATTTTAACAGACTGTGTCCACTAGATGGTGTTATAAGTTCATAAACAGCATAAAACAACACAAAGCTCCCTTTATATTATTTTATTTTCTTTTATTTAAAAACATTTTTTCTCTGTTTAATATATTAAATAGACCAAACTTCAGTGCTTAGTTATTGTTATGAGTGGTTGAGAAGCATGTCTTTAAGAGATTCTGGTATAATAATTTTTTTATGATATGTTTTTTTATTTGTGATTGTCATTGGTTGAGTGTTTTATTGAATGAAGTGTTTTATTGGACGTTTTATGGTAACTGAATGGAATAAATTGTGTTTTTGGGAATATATTTTCTCATCTGAAGAAGTCTACAGACAGACGAAAAACTCTGTGACTCAAAGTGTTTTATGTAGTTATTTGTGTGGTCTGTGATCGTTGTTAAAGCTTTTTCAACTGAAGCTGTTGTGGCCATTCTATCAGTGCCTTTTGCTTGATTTTTAGTCGATTTTGGTGCTGTTACTATGTTTTCTTTTGTACATAAAAGTACACTACTTACAGATAGGCAACTGTCCACTTTCAAAGCAGACTGAAGTATGCAGCTTTAAAAAGTTCCCCAAAAAGGCACAGAATTAGGTGCACTACAGTCAGTAGTGACCTCAACCAGAAATTCAAGTCTCTTATCACAGATGTCAATGTTCAACATCTAGAAACATCAGACACAACAGATTATAGACATATTTACAAAATCTTATGCAAAACAGTTTGGCTCCACAAAAGGGGTGGCAAGTTGTCCTAGTGACATCCAGGTAACCCCAGAAACTGGAATCAAACTAGAATATATTGAAAAAGAACTGTGCAAACTGGATCCAAACAAAGCAAAGGGAGGAGATGGAATTAGTAACAATGACCTGAGAACACTTTAGCAAGAACTTACAATACCATTATATCTATTATTCACTACGTCATACAAATATGGGGAGATACCTCAAGATTGGAGACATGTGCTTATTAAACCTGTTTTTAAGGGAAAGGGTAGTAGGACAAACCCAGATTCATATAGACTCAAGTCTACTTTCATGTTGTGGAAAAATAATGGAAAAGGTAATACTGGATAAGTTATTGTCAGAACTGGAAAGGTTGGGGAGTTGAAACCATATATCAGCATGCATATATTGAAAACAGATCTATTACCACTTGTAACATGATGTTCTATAATAATATAATAACAGCTATGAATAAAAACTAGGAAGTAATTTATATACATTTAACTTCAGCATTTGACAGAGTCGTACACATAACACTGATCAATAAATTAATATAGCTAGGTATTGATGTACTCTTGATAAGACAGATAGCTGCATCACTTACAAATAGGACATTGCAAGTGTCATATAGCAACTGGACAGGCGAAATCCTTGGTTATAGTCAGGGTGTCCCACAGGGCTCTGTCCTAGGCCCTTACTTGTTTAGATTGTATCTTTCAGACCTAACTTTTTCATCTGAGGTGTTCTACAGTCTATATGCAGATGACTTGAAATTGGGTAAACTGATTACATGTGTTACTGATAAGGCATGTCTGCAAAATAAATTGACTATTTTGGGCACAGGAGAATAATATGCTGATAAATTCATCAAAAACAAAGCATATGAGATTTGGTAGACAAACTGAAAGGTGACTATTTAATGCAGCACAAAGTGATTGAAACTGTAGACTCATTTAAGGACCTGGGTATATGGGTAGATTCAGCTATGAGTTTTTCTAATCATATCAACCAATTAGTTAATGATAGTTATAGAACTATAGGTTGTAGAAAAAGGTTTATAAAGTCTAGGAAATCAAAAATAATGAAGTCATTGTCTGTTAGTTACATTAGACACAAACTTGAGTATGGAATAACAATATTGAAACCTTAAAAGAAAACAAGCATGAGTAAACTGGAAAGAGTACAACGGAAATATACCAAGGGCATCCATGGATGTGAAAATGTAAGTTATTATGAAAGACTAAAATATCTTAACTTGTGCAGTGTCTCTTGCAGATATCTAAGAGGAGATCTTATTCAGGTATATAGGGCATTTAGGGACAACTACCTCTGGGAATGTTTGGGGTTAACAAAAAGTACTAGAGAATCATCAGATAACCTCTGTAGAAGATTCTATAGGAATAAGAAGTGCACTAACTGGTTCTCTGACAGAGTAGCTGATGCATGGAACAGACTATCAAATTACATTAATAAGTACTAGTTTAGATATTTTCAAGAACAGCCTGGATACTATTGGTAACAAGTGTTTTGGTATATTGGCAAGCTAGAAGGGCATTAATGCCCGTGCTTGAAATATGTGCATATATGTATGTATGTATGAAATTTTCAGCTCATTTTCCAACTTGTTTTTATAAACATTCTACTTGTGCAAAAATGAAAATTTTCCTGTCTTTTGAGAAGGTCAAATTCTGAAATAGACTCTTAGGTACAAATAAATATATTCCCAAGCAATTCAGTAAGCTAATAAACGTCACTAGCTAATAGGATGACTAAAACTGACAAAGCAATCTTAACTAACTATAAATATCTTACTGTGTTTTGTATGCAATGTAACCCAAAGCAAATATCTGACTTACCACATGTCAATCTGTGTAGAATATTCTGACGATCCCAAAAGAACATCTGGAGGTCGATACCATAATGTTACTACTTCATTTGAATATGTTTTTGTTGGAACTGATTTTGCTCTTGCCAACCCTTGACAAAATAAATAAAAGTCAAAATAACATTCACATTTTTATATTAGATATGTACAGACTGGACCACTCACTAAACAAACCTAGCAAAAATACATGCACCATTCACAAAACAAAGCAATCACAAATATATACAATCACTCCATTACTACCTTAGTGGAAAAAAAGATTAATACAAAAGTCATTTTAAAAGGCAGTTAGCTTTGAGAGCCAGTTTCCTTTAGGATCATTATAAACAATTTACAACAATGCCTCCAGAGAGCACAAAATGCGGCACTACAATGGAAGGACACAAAAGTACACTTACATACTGTGCAAGGACTTACTGATAAAACAAGTACACATTCAATGAAACCTGCTTTCCATAGTCATGAACAGTAAATCACAGAATGGGGAGTCATGAATTTAACATAAAATACAACTGTGTAAAAACATTCCTGCTCCATACCCGAAAGCCAGGAAGGCAACAAAGACAAGAGATCACTAAAAAACATGTTAACCAAAAGAAGGAAGATGGACAGCATGCCACCTCAATCTAAAACAGAAAAGCAGGACAAAACAGAGGTACAAGAAATTGATGTAATACTGCAATAGTAATGAGTTGAACATCTATTGATATGGCAAGTTCAGCTGATATGTCCTCCCTATGATCACTGCTGCAGTATTACTAACAAGTGGGAAGAGTTCCAAAGCTTTCTAAATATCAAAGGTAGAGGAATGAGGAGGCTGACATCTAAGGTTCAGTACAAAACTGACCAAGCAAATCCAGCACTAGCCCAGAAATTGCACCAATCTTGTAATGCTTGGCAAAAGTATGTACATGGGACCAAGTAGCAGCTTACAAAATAGATCTGGAATCTAGACCCTTAAAATACACCAGAAAAAGCAACATCGTTGGTAGAATGCCTTTTAATAAAATCCGGAAGCTCCTTACTATGAAGAGAGTAACAAAAGGAAGTGGCAGAAGAGTCTCATTTGGAAACTGCTTGAAAACAGGAATATCCAGCTTTCTGTCCTGAAATGAAATGAAAAGCTGGTCTGATTTTTTTGACAGACTTGGTTTTGTCAAGGTAAAAACCCAGTTGTCTATGAACATCTAAAGAATGCAGAATTCTCTCTCCTTTGTTTTAAGTGGAGGGGAAAAAGGCAATGAGATTAATAGTCTGGTTCAAAGATGGTTCACTGATCATTTGAGGCATAAAAGAAGGATTAGTCCTAGATGCAACTATTGTTATGAAGTACCAAAAAATGGGGAGACACCATTAGAACTCAGTTCAGAAACCCTTTTTGGCAGAAGTAAGAACCACTAACAGGACTGCTTCCAAGTAGAAGACTTTGAAGAAGCAGTGGAAGTGGTTTCAAAATGGGGAAGAGTCAACTACTCCAAGACATAATTCAGGTTCCCAAGAAGGGCTTTTTAAAAAATGGATGACCTCAAAATGTGAATACAGATATGTTTTTATGGAATAATATGTCAGACCTGAATCAAGTGGCTCACACAAGTAGGGCAGAATGATATGAATACCCACTTGATAAAGGTTTCTTTTTGTGGCACCATACTGAATGTGTCTTCCACTTTGAAATGATATTCACTTGTAGCAGATTTTCTAGCCTCTTGTAATACATGCAGCACATGCTCTAAAAAATTGTGCCCAAGAATGATTAAAATCCGATCATCCAGAGGGCTAGATTCAGAGTCTGGGGTTTCAGCTGAATTGGAGAAACCATTTACTTTGTAAGCAAGTCCATTCTGTGAAATAACACATGGTGATTGCCCTAGTCCAGATGAAAGAGAAGGGGAAGCCAATGCTGCGTGGGTCAGAAGGAAAATTCACCAGCAAGATTTTTGGCTTGCCTTTTTTGATTTTCAAGAGAATCATGAGAATTAGATGAAAGGAAGCAGAAGAACAGCATAAATGACTCTCCCCTTCCAGGAAAATGGCACAACATCCATTCCCCATCCTTCTGGGCATAGAATATTTGAACAAAACACTCTGCTCTGACGGGAGGCAGAGAGATCTATCTAATGAGTACCTCACTGATGGACAATCCGCAGGAAGACCTCTCTGTGCAACATATATGCATGAAGGTCTGCCTGGGAGCTGCTCAAATAATCTGCCAGTGAATTGTTCTCTGAAGTGATGTAAACTGCTAGAAGAAACAGACTGTGCTGTATGGTTGTGTCTCAAGGAGTCATTGCCAATTTGCAAAGGCATAATGATCTTTTCCTGCCTTATTTGTTTTTGTACCACATAACCATAGAGTTGTCTGCAAATTTTTGGAGAGGGCCTGGAGACCAGAGGTGATGCAGGGATTATAAGAGTACAATCACCACATCCTTTTCAATGATACTTATGGGGTACTTTCTTGTCCTTTTTAGACCATACACCCTGGACTTTCTTATTCATAAAACAAGCACCCCAAGCCAGGTCTGAAGCATCTGTGAAGAGGTTTTGGCAAAAAGGAGGAACTAGAAAGAGCATCCCTGGATTGAATGATTCCATTTTGATGACTGACAAGAAAGGAACTGGAAAGTTCAGAGGATGAAAATGTTGCATCCAAACAGATAAGAGATACCAGTGAATCGTCCTAGTGTGCAGTTTGGCTGAAGGAATAATAAGAATAGTATATGACATGTACCTCATGGCTCTCAAGAGCTCTCTTGCTGAGGTCATATCTAGAGGAAGGGTCTGAAAGTACTCCTTTAGGAAAATCACTTTTTCCTGAGGATACAAGGCAGTTATTGACATAGAAATTAGCTTGCAACCCAGACACACCAGATCCTGGGAGGGAACCAGGCTGGATTTTTTTTAATGTTTAGGATGAATCCCAGAGAGAGAGAGAGAGTGAGATAGAAGCAAGTTTATTGTAAATTTGTGATCTAGAAAAAGCATTTTGCTTGTAGGAGCCTGAAGAAACAAGTTGCCTAAGTAAGGGGAAATCTGGATTCCCTGAAGCAATAACAGGAGCTGGACACTTTGTGAATACCCTTTGGGTAGTAGAAAGACCAAAGCACAAAACTGAATGCAATATCGTGAGGTAGAATATCTTAAAAACATTCTGTGATCTGGGCAGATTGGGATATGACTGTAAGCATCCTTTATATTCACGGTTACTAAGAATGGTTGAGCAAAAATCAAGGATAGGAGAGACTTCATTTTAATTTTGGGAACCAGGAAAAGTCTTGAATAGAAAACTGTTCCCTGCCGATGAAGAGAGATTAATTCTATTATATCCTAAAGAAACAATTATTTTTAAATTAGAGGGACTAAGTGGAGCTGGTTTGATGAAACTGAAAGAACACCTGAGCTGTGTGAAAGAAAAAGCCATAACATCCCATAAAATTTTGGAATTACTGAGAGAAATCAATTGTCTGCAGTGATCGATTCATAATTGGTAATGGTAGGGAGACTTTCTTGGAAAGAGGGATAAGGGGAGTGGGACACAGAGGTGGACAGTCACGAGGAGACTGGTTTGTTAGGAAAGGGGTGCTTTAACTCCTTAAAAGCATGCTTATGTTTGCCTTGAGACTTCTTTTTTGAATATCTTTTACCATTTTGGCAGGCCTTTTGTTCTTTGAATCAGGATAGAGACCTTCAACCCTTCTTGCATAATTTTGTCCCTCTCTTGAGGATTCTTGAAAATGTCACCAGATGTAGGACCAAAACAAGTACCTTTATCCAAAACAGATGTCGAATCTTAGATTTGACATTCTCAGGAAGGGACTGAAGCCTAAGCCAAGAAAAATCTCTTCAAAACATAACTGGTAGCCAAGATATCAGTTGCATCATGGCTGCATTTAATAGAATGCCTAGCTACTTGAGTATCAGACTTTAACAAAAACATAGCAGAAGACTTATTTTCAGAACCCAGCATATCCCATAAAAGTTTACCAAGATATCACAACAAGGACAAGAGATACATGGTTTTATGTGTCCGAAAGTTCACAGCTCGGAGTCCAAGAGTAAAGAACGCATAAACCTTTTTACCATACCTATCAATATCCCTATCTTTATCCTTAAGCAGGGCATTGGTAAAAAGAAATAGTTTAGTAGGCTTATCAGATTCTAAGGAAATAACAGTAGGGTCAGATGAGGGGCTCTCACAAAAAAAAAAAAAAAAAAATTGTGGGAGTCTGATATTTTATAAAACCTGTCATGGTTTTTGGGAGCAGAAGGCTGGGTTTCAGGGTTCATAGTAGTGACAAATGTATCCTGCAAAGGGTGAAAGGACAAGAGGAATGCCTGATGGTTTTGGAAGTCACATGTACAAAAGATAATATTTTTTTGCAAGTCTAACACTTGTTAGACTTCCCATTGAAAATGATGCATCATCTTTAACTTTACGTTCCCAAATAAAAGTTCTTCTAATTGTGAATCTGGGAACATGGGGTCATCTGCTTTTGACTCATAACTTACAGGTGAGTGACAGAGGCGCAAGCTAAAGAATCCCCTTCAGAATCTGAATCTTCTTCACCTGAAGAATCATCCTTATGCTTCTTCACAAGAGAAGAAGGAACAGAAAATAACTGAGGGGGCTTAAGAAAGATGCGTTGAACAACCCTTGAAAAAAAAAATCACACCATTTTTTATGAAGAATCCTGACAGAAAAGGAGGTGCAGAGATATCCTTAATCTTCTGCTTTTTCTTAGAAGGAAGAAGAGCTTGCACAAGAAGAGGAGGCTTCAACCCCTGAGATACCATAACTAGGGATTTCAGGACTTCCTCCCTGATCAGAATCTGAGGAATGTTGTTGGGCCCCTCTGAAATAATCAGCCTTGGTTCCCCCCCCTTCATAGCTGAGCCAACCATACGATTGGTCGGGGTGGACATGCTAAGAGGCAGCACCTTGTCAGCCTCTGACAGGTTTGTTACAGATGAAACACTCAATAAACCCACTGGGTCCAAGGACTCATCAAGAAGTGTAGTGGGATGTGTGGGTCTGATTTGTGCAGCCAAGGCACTGGGAATTTTTTTTGGCCTTCTTTCTTTGGCATCTAAGCAGGAAAGATTGGACCATTTTATCTTGCACATGCTCCTTTAGTTTTTAATTTTTGAGATAAATCTTAATGGAGGACAAACACCTCCTAAGGGTCAACTAATAAAAATAAAACGAGACTCTGATAAAAGACCGGTGCCAATACAAACTTAGATAAAGTAAACCAAAAAAGTACTGGACCAACACAGCTAGACAAAAAGAAATTTATTCTAAAAAGTAAGCGCTTTCACGGTATACCAAATCGCTTCATCAGACTCTGGGTCTAGAGACTAAGACTAAGGGTCTTGGGGACAAAACTGGCAAATAGTAACAGATTTTATAACTGTGACTGGCTCCTACGCAAAATAAAAATTTAGTATGGTTGTCCCTGTAGGGCATCTGTTTCCCATAATCACATTTTCCCTTCTTAATTCATATGAAAAAGATTAATTCTAGTTAAAAATTAGCAAAAAGAGGACATTTCCCCAATGGGGATACCTATCTACCCCCAGGCACATGGAAGTAACAATGATCATACTTCTGACAGACTGACAAAGAAAAGCATGTTTGGTGTTCTGGCTGGTGGTAGGAAACTTTTGAGATATTTCATGCCTCTAAGCCCCTTATGTACCCCATAGCCCTGGGGTACTTTGGTCATAGTTTGCACTTATGGCACAGTCAGAAGAAACCTAGGCTTTGGCATCCTGTCCAGATGTTATGGCTAGCCCTAGCGGGATATCCCACTTCTTAGTATACTGCAACAATGAGCACAGGAAGGACATCAAATAATAAAGAATAGGACTATCATAATTAGTCCAGAAAAAAATGCTTAGAATTATCTGAAATAGCTACACAAAATTGTCCATGACATAAAAGATTGCAGTAATTCATAAACAATAATATTCATATTTGCTAAAGTGAAACACACCAAAAGTAAACTTAAAAAAGAACATAGTAAACAAACTATTACTATTTTCCCACAAAATAAGCTGACCTGCATTTAAAAACTGAAGGTGTCTGTACATGTAGCAACATTATAAGAAAAAAAAACAGTAGCAGTTGTGTGCTACTTGACTGCAAGAATTTGAGCAGGAAATGTACTAATGCTGTACTATGGTGACCCGCTGTGACCTTAATGGCCAATCCTTAGCATCAACTACTACAGCCCTTCTCTTATGCTGTCTCCAGCAGCAAGATTACTACTGCAAAATATGGTTCACTCTAAAGATCCTGGGCAAAAATCAAGTAAAAAAACCTACACATCTCCAGAGCCCCAGCTACGGAAGGGCAAAGCCAGCAGTTACCCCAAGTGTAAGCTGTTAGGGGATACGACTGACACTGCAATGCACAGACTGCTTCCTGCAAGTTAGGTGTGCGATCACTTTTGTTGGGTAGCAGTACTCATGTAAGGATCTGCAATGTCAATTACTTATATATAAGGCATAGAAGTAAATTAGTATTAGGGCGGCTGCGGTGGTGCAGCGGTTAGAGTTGCCGCCTCGCAGCGGGAGGTTCTCTGGTTCAATCCTCGGCTGGGGTGCCTTCTGTGCGAAGTCTGTATGTCCTCCCTGTGGTCGCATGGTTTTCCTCTGGGTGTTCCGGTTTCCTCCCACATGCCAAAGACATGCTGTAGATGGATTGGACACACTAAATTGGCCCTAGGCGTGCGTGCGTCTGTGTGTGTGTGTGTGTGTGTGTGTGTGTGTGTGTGTGTGTGTGTGTGTGTGCCTTCTGTGGAAGGTCGGGCGTCGGGCTGGCAACTCGACACCGTACAACTTCACTGCCAATCATGAGCGGACAGGTGATCTGCTGTGGCGACCCCTAACTGGGAAAAGCTGAAAGTAGTAGTATGTGTACATGTTAGGAACTTTAGTAAGAAGCTAATTTAGCTCTCTGGTACAGTAACAGCCATTAAGCAGAAATATAAGTTTTTTTTCCTCAGCTAAGAACTGTACATCTCAGCCCTCCTGATGTAATTTTATTTATTTATTTACCGGGAAAGTCTGACTGGACACATGTCGTTTTTCAGCGGACGCCCGGGGAGATAAGCTCCAGTAAAAAGTAGACAACATGTTGACAAGATAAATAATACAAAAATAGTTCAAGTAGCAAACAAATACAACAGTAACAGAAAAATGGCAATACAACATCTAGTAAAAAACAATAGCAAAAACGATAGTTTTATTTGAAAAAGAATAAGGGAAGTAAGTATAGAATGAGTTATATAGTGTGACAGGAACAACTATGACAGATGTGTATAGATATGAGCTAAGAATTATCCAGTATGATAACAAGAACAAAGACAGTTTTCCATAAAGTAAGAATTTAGGAGCGTTTTAAATTGTGTTAAGGAGCAATTAGAGGAAATGTTGGATGGAAGTTTGTTCCACAGTTTAGGAATAACATTTGAAAAGAGAGATTCATCAGCTGAGTTGTTAGCTTTGGTGGTCTTTCACATAACTTTTCACTAGAGAATAGGGTTCTAATAGAGGTATATGGTTGTATAATATTGTTGACAGCAGAGATTTTATGGGCAAAAATAAGTTGTTTATAATGAAGCAACTGAGGAAGTTCTAGCCAGCTAAGTTGTTTAATAGCAGTGCAATGATGTGACCTATGTGAGGCATCAGTAGCAAATGTGGCAATTTTATTGCAGCATGATTGACATTTAAGGTCAGTTTTACGGATGTTTAGTTTTGGGGAGGCATATAACAAGAGTTGACATGACATGGGTACGGGCGATAGTAGCTTTTGAGGATCTAGTTAGGAACTGTCTGTTTCTGTAAAGACCACCTACTTTCTTCTTTGTATAATATGAATGTCAAATTTCAGATTATTGTCAATTTCAATGCCTAACAGTTTTGTATGTCTTATTGGGGTAAAGAATAGTTGTGTAAAATCTTACCATAACCATAGATGCCCTTTTCTTCCATGTTGCAGTATTCTTGGTGTGGGATTTTCTGCCTTCAGGTGACTCGTACGTCGGCTCTTATACAAAAGCTTCAGCTTGGCTGTTGCAGCTGTGTGGGATGTCACACGTAGGGCCATAAACCAGGGATCCTATGTGTGACATCTGCATTCACAATCCTCAGAACATGAAGCTAAGCGGGCAAAGTAGATAGCCCAACACGATAGGCTGCCAAAGGTGACATGTATAAGGCCCTGGGTCTCTTCAATAATGGAGAGAGGCATCAGGTAGCAGTTAGACTGGTAGAGTCAGTGAGGGGGAATGGTGGGTGGGAAGGAATTCTGCAACATGGAAGAGAAGAACATCTATGGTTATGGTAAGATTTTACACAACTATTCTTTACTCCTGTAATTCTTTGCTTTTTTCTTGCAGATTCTTAAATAGGTCTGCAGATTGCTTTCCAAAGAGGAAGTTGTAATCCAGGGGGGCATCCAAGATTTTGGGTTTGAAGTCCTCTGGCAGATTCTGTAGTCTAAGCCAGGAATATCTGCTAAGGACAGATGCTGATGCTGCAGAGTGAGCAGAAGCTTCTGCAGCATCGTAGCTGCATCTTATGGAGTGTCTAACCACTTGTAGGGCTAAGGACAATTTGGAGGAGATATCTGTCTTAATTGGACTGTCAGAGATTGAAGCCAGCATAGAGGTGGCTTAGGATACTAAGTCCAGGGCATACTTGGTCACGTGTGTTTGATAGTTAATGGCTCTGAAGGCCAAAGTGGAGGAAGTGTACATCTTCTTGCCTATCCTATCCATGGATTTGATATCTTTATCCATGGGCAACAGGGAGGCAGAAGGTAACAACCTAGACTGTTTATCAGGGGCAGTGGCAATCACTGCTGGGGTCAGCTAAGGGTGGCTACATGAGGAATTTTTGTTCCTCTGGCATCTTGTAGAAGTGGTCTGTGTGCTTAGGTGCAGGAGGCTGTGAGTCAGGTGTTCGAGAAGCTGCAGTAAAGGCATCCAAGTATGCTGGAAGAAGAGGGGGGACAGCTGTAGGGGAGGGGGACTCCACTTGCAGCAGCTCAAAGCATCTTTTTGGGGTTTCTGTCATTTGGGAAGTATCCTATTTGAAATAATCTTTCATTCTGGTGATGGTTTCACCAAATGTAATGTCTTCAGGTGGAGAATCCCCTTCCACAGAATCCTCATCAGGAGAATAATATTCCTTGGGAGAAGCAATCTAGGATGCATAAGAGATGGATTCATCAGAGGAAGAGTAGGAAGATTCATGTTCTACTTCCTCAAGGAGGGGAGCCATGGGTATAGAAGCAGCAGAGGGAGGTCTAGTGCTTAGCACAGGCAATGTAGTTGTGGGTGAGGCAGAAGGCCTAAGGGCCATAAAAGCCTGCATAAGTGAAGAGGTGAAGGCCTCCCAGTCCGGAGGGACTTCAGAAGCAGGAATATTGTTTTTTGTTTTCTGCTTCTTTTTGGTCGGAGTGGCCTTAGGAGTCAGTCTAGAGCCGGGTTTGGCAGCGGCTGTATCCGAGGTCTGGATCCCGGTCGAAGGAACCACCAAATCTGGTTCCCCCTCAACATCGACAGGCATCAGTGTCTGAGAAATCTCTGTGGACGTGCCGGTCGTCGGCTGTGCAGCGGCCTCCATGATGGAGGTCGATGGAGCCGACAGATCCGCCGAGCACTCCTCAACTCTTACATCAGCAGTTGGAGGGGTGTTTGGGTGCGAAGTGGCAGGCGATGAAGGCCTAGGCATCTTAGCCTTCATATGCGGAGGTTCTTGGGTGGCCTCCAAAGCGGGATCCATCCTAAGAGCCAACCGTTTGAGGCGTTGATTTTCTAAGTAAAGATTTAAAGCTGCAAGGTGACCATGTAAGGTCTTAGGAACAAAAGATTTACAAATAGGGCAGGTGTTATGGTCATGTTCCCGGCCTAAGCAGAAAACAATTGTCATGGGCATCCTTATAGGAAATTTGGTGCCTGCATTGGCACTTTCCCTTTTTTCCTGACATCAGCTGAATGCTACAACAAACAAGCCTAAGCAATACGAAAGATCGGTAAAATATTAGAAATGCAAAAATCCAACGGGTTACTTATGTATAGTTGATCCGACATCGGGAGAGCAATCGTACGATGCGAAGTTGTCTGCGGCTGAAAAGTTCTGAGGATTTTGCGTGCAGACGTCACACATAGGGTCCCTGGTTTATGGCCCTACATGTGATGTTCCATGCAGCTGCAACAGCCAAGCTGAAGCTTTTGTATAGGAGCCGACATACGAGTCGCCTGAAGGCAGGAAATCCCACACCAAGAATACTGCAACATAGGAATAGAAGGACATTAATGGTTTTATTTTTGGACTCAAGTTGAAAGTTAAGTAAGAAGAGGGAGTTGTTGGGTAAAAGTGAAGAAATTTAGTGTTTTGGGGGTTTAGAATAAGTTGAGAGTTGGCAAGTCATGTTTCTACAGATAAAAGTGAAACTTGAGTTATGATGTGGAGGTCTTGTAGGGAGGAGGCTGCACATATAAGGGTAAAGTTATCTGCATATTGTATCACAGAGGCATGAGAAATGGAGGTATAAAACCGACTGAAGACAGAGAAGAGTTAAGGTCCAAGGATGGCGCTTTGAGGAACCCCTAAGGCAACTGGTAGTGGAGTGGAAAGGTGGTGCTGCCAACGTACAGACTGCTGACGTCCAGACAGATAGTTTTGAAACCAGGTGATAGAGGAGTTAGAAAAATTTAGTGCAGAGAGGATTTTAATAACTTTGTTATGATTTACCATATCAAAGGCTTTGGACAAGTCTAAAAATATAGCAGATACAAAATTGTCCTTGATTTCTAAAGTAATTAACTGTATTAGTAAAGAAGAGTAGGGCAGTGGTGGTACCGTGATAGGGATGAAAACCATGTTGCATGTTAGATAGTAGTTTTTGGGTGTGGAGGTGATCCATGAGTTGAGTATGGATGACTCTTTCTAGAATTTTACATAAGGGAGACAGAATGGCAATTGGTCAATAGTAAGTTCAGTGGAATTGTCCCCTTTATGTCAAGGAATAACATATGTGTAATACACTGTGGTAGCAGTACTTCCACATTAAGTATGAAAAAAAATACCTACCAAATGGAGTAATGATGTCAGGAATATAGAACTGCTGGGAACTCCACTTGAGAGTTCTGTCTGGACATACTGATTGCAATGATCTACAGTTCTAAGCAACCCACTGTCAAAAGTGCAGTTTAGTGGAGGTCCTAATAAAGTAGCAGTCAGAGTGATCATCAAACAGCACAATTTAACACCAGAGTAACAAAGACCTCCCAGGTGCCATCTTCTGCAAGGCCAGTCAGTGCTTCTGCTTTTCTGATGACCAACAGAAACTCTACTCATCTATATAGTCCTCTTTAAAACTGCAGAACCACTTCCATGAAATAAGATTCCCTACAAACAATGCCTCGCAGCTCTGAGATCCTATGAGGAGAGTTGATGGCCATCAGTGCACGCCTCCTATGAGATAAATTTCACAAATGCCAAAAGAACCGGTTTAAATGGAGGACAAACAAACCTATCAGTCATGAAGTTCAAGTCCAAGAATGTTTTTCTTTTTTAAAGGCAGGTGAAGTTGCAGAAAGTACTGTTGTGTACACTTACCATTAATGTAGATGTTCGAGTGAATTTACTGTGGCAGTCATTACATATGGGTAATCTGCTGGCAGGTTGCCCTCAGTCAGCCTGAATTCCAAAGTCTTGGGTCCTGCGTCGGTTGCTGTCTCCTCTTCCATGACGTCAGGTCGTCAGGGGTATAAAACAAGCAGCCAACGCCATTTTCTTTAGTTTTTCTTACCCCAGATGTCAGGTGCCCACAAAAAGGTAGCAAATATATATATATAAAAACTATATATACATGCAACAATACAAACTTTACATTCATCTACAAGCAAATACACCACATAGGTTGTAGAAGATAGAGAAGGAAAGATAAACTCCAGAGTGAAAGGGGGATGGCGGGCGAGTAACCTGGACTGCAACAGTGAATACACTCGAACATCTACATTTATGGTAAGTGTACACAACTGTACTATGTTCTTCGTGTTTTACTGTTGCAGTCATTACATTTGGGTAGAATCCCAAACTATGGATGGGAGTCTGGAGCTAAACAGCATTAGGTGCGTCTATAAGGTCCTGCACAACTGCAGTGGCAAAGCCTGCCCTGGACTTAGAGTAGAGAGGCAAATGGTAATGCTTTGTAAAGGTGTGAACAGAACTCCAAGTAGCAGCCTCTAGAATGTCTTTGGTTGGTAATCCTCTGAGAAAGGCTGCTGAAGTAGCTGCAGCTCTGGTGGAATGAGACTTAATGCCCTTGGGCAAAGGTTTACCATGGTGTATGTAGCAGAAACTAATGCAGTGGCTTATCCACTTTGAAATAGTCTGCTTTGAAATAACCTTTCCTTCTGATCCTGCAGCATATGCCACTAGTAATTGCTCAGTTCTTCTTAGAGCTTTAGTCCTGCTCAAGTAGAATCTTAGCTGTCTGTGTACGTCCAAGGAATGCAGAATTCTCTCCCCCTTGTTCTGCGGATTTGGAAAAAAGGTTGGCAGATTAATAGTTTGGTTAAGAGCCACACTGAAAACCACCTTAGGCATAAATGCTGGATTTGTCCTGAGAGACGCCCTGTCTGGGTAAAATATGATAAAAGGCTCCACAGTCATGAGGGCCTGTAGCTCTGAGACTCTTCTTGCTGAAGTAATTGCTAGTAGCAGAGTTATTTTCCATGACAAGAACTTTATATCAGCAGTAACAGTTGGTTCAAATGGAGGCAGGGTGAGCTTTTCCAACACATAATTGAGGTCTCATGCAGATATTGGTGATCTTCTAGGAGGCCTTAAATTTTTGGCTCCTCTAAGATACTGCTTTAGTAAAGGATGAGAAAAGATTGGTGGCTCTGTATTGTAATGAGCCGAAATGGCAGAGGCATGGATTTTAATTGATGAGAAAGATAGGCCTTTGTCAAACATCTCAGTCAAGTATCGTAACATCTGAGGAATATTTGGTTCTGCTGTATCATTTTCTTGTGCTTGATTCCAAGCACAGAATCTCTTCCATTTATCAGCATAAGATTTTCTAGTACTAGGCCTTCTGGCTTCCAAAATGACATCCATCACAGCTTTACTGAGAGGTGTAGTTTGTCTAACTACATGATCAGCCATGCTGCCAGGTTCAGTGTCTGGAGTTGATTATGCAGGATATGATTGTTTTGCTGGGACAACAGTTGAGGTCTTTGAGGTAAGGTCCATGCTGGGTATTGAGACAAGTTCCTTAGGATTGGGTACCAATATTGGTGAGGCCAGTCCGGGGCAATTAGTATTATCTTTGGATTTTCTTGTCTGACTTTTAGGAGGACCTTGGGAAGAAGAGGCAGAGGAGGAAAGGCGTAAACTGATAGGTTTTTCCAACTGAAGGATAGGGCGTCCACTTTCCATGTCTGTCTGTGACAAGTCCTTGTGCAGAATCTTTTCAATTGGTAATTTTGAGGAGAGGTAAATAGATCTATATCTGGGCTCCCCTATTTCTTTGTTATCATGCTGAAGACTTGTGGATCTAGTTTCCACTCGTGAGGATCCATAAGGTTTCTGCTGAAGTTGTCTGCCAGAGTATTTTGTTTTCCTGGCAGGAATTGAGCTTGAAGATGTATTTGATAAGTCAAAGCTGTGTCCCACAGTGCCATGGCTAATCTGCAAAGGGGCTATGAGTGCGTGCCCCCCTGCTTGTTTATGTACCACATGACCGTGGTGTTGTCAGTCTTTATCAGTAGTTGTCCTGGATGAAGTAAGTCCTTGAAGGCTGTCAGGGCATTTTGAACAGCTAGCATCTCTTTCTGGTTGATATGTAGATGCATTTGTTCTGGGGTTCATATGCCCTGAATGCATCTTCCCACCATATGGGCCCCCCAAGCATAACCTGATGCATCTGCTGTTAAAGTTTGGTTGGCAGGGTGTAGAGTGAAGGGCCGCCCCATGTTTTGGTGACATGACTTTGCCCACCATAGAAACTCCTGTTGTAGGCAGGGAATGAGAGGAATCATTGTTTCCAGACTGTGACAATGCTGACTCCATAAACTTTTTAGGTACCATTGAAGTTTCCTCATATGCAGTCTTGCATATGGAATTAGTAGAATGCAGGATGCCATGAAGCCCAAAGCCTGCAGAATTTGTCTTGCAGATAACTGGGTTTTTGTTGCCATCAGTTTGAAGTAAGTAGTCAGTTGCCTTTGTCTGGCATGAGGTAAGCCATCTGGGCAGTTGTAATCAAGCTTGCACCCAGGAATGTTATCTTTTGAGAGGGTACCAGTTGTGACTTCTTTTTGTTTATTGTGTACCCTAGGCATGTTAGAAGCCTTTTCACAACTGCCAGGAGTTGAAGAAGAATGTCCTTGTTCTCTGCTTGAACGAGACAGTTGTTCAAGTAAGGATATATTTGTGTACATCTTTGTCTACAAAATGCAAACACTGGTGCCAGGCACTTTGTAAAGACCCTGGGCGCAGTAGATAAGCCGAAGGGCAGTGCAGAGAATTGGTAATGCATTAAGCCAGCCTTGAATCTGAGGTATCTTTGCCTTATTGGGACATGCAGGTATGCCTCTTTTAGGTCTAATGTCACCAGCCAAGCATTCTTGCCCAGCATGGGCAGAAGTTGCTGCAAGGTCAGCATTTTGAATTTTGGAATATGCAGGTATGTGTTCAAAATCGATAAATCCAGTATTGGCCGCCAGGCCTTGTCCTTTCTGGGTACCAAGAATAGTCTTGAGTAAAAACCTTGTTCTTTTTCCTGTTCTGGTACTGGCTGAATGGCCCCCATATCCATGAGGGACATAACCTATTTCTGTGCCTCTGTCCATTGATTTTTTGGCAGATCTGGCCATCCGTTTGCCATTGGCAGAGTATGGAAATGGAATCTGTATCCCTGTGATGCTATGTTTAGTACCAACTTGTCCTGGGTTATTAACTACCAATTGTGAGCAAAAAGTGCTAATTTTCCCCCTAGGGGGTGCTGCCAAAAGATAAGTGCTTGGTGAAGGCAGAGGGAAGTCATTGGGACTATTTTCTGTAGGTTTACGCTTTATCTCCACCAGCTTTGGAGATAGAAGCGCCCCATTGCTTTGACCGGTATGAATCTTGCGTCTGGTATCTGGAACCCTTAGGGTGTCTGGATTTGCCCCTTTGAGCTCTGTCTGACACAGGAAAGGACCAATTTTTTGTAGGCCAGTGGGGGTCTACTGAATTTTGGTGGCTGCACTTGTAAGAAGTCTTTTACAGTTTGCATAGACTTAGCTTTGTCTTCCATTTTCTTTAAAACCTCTTCTGCCTTAATGTCAAACAGAGTATCATGCTGTAAAGGAGCATCTAGTAATTTAGCTTTAACATGATCAGGCAAATTTTGTTCCTTTAACCAGGCATGCCTCCTAATCACAGATCCAGTAACTGCAGCCCTGCAGGAGGCCTCTAAGGAATCAAAACCACATTGCAAATTATGCTTTCCAACCTGTTCAGCTGCATGCAATAATTCCTGCAATTCTTTATTTTCTGCACATTCAGAAATCAACATCATTTTCTGTTTCAGCAATCCCATAACATGTTGTTGATACTTGAGCATATGAAACTGGCAGTTTAAGGCCATAATTGCCAAGGTTGCAGATGCATAAACCTTTTTTGCCCATCTATCCAGTGCCCTTGAATCTCTGTCAGAGGGGGTAGGATTTTTTGCTGTTGAGCCTTTAATTCCCTTTGGACCCTGTGAAATAGTTTCAGGATCAGCAGCAGGGTTTCTAAATAAAAATTTGTGTGAGTCAGGGACCCCGTAATATCTGTCTGGCTTGCTGGGAGCCGGAAATAAGGAATCAGGGGTCAAACTTGACTCTGAAAACACGTCATCCACAATGTCTAAAACAGGGGTATGGCTAAAGGCCTTTGAGGGAGAAGAAAGAAATCCCTGAGCCTCTTTTTTGATTCTCAGAAATCTTGACTCTCCCAGTGAAAATGCTCCCTCAAAGTATGCAATGTTCCTCCAAATGAATAATCCTCAGGAGGTGATGCTGATGGTATGGACTCCTCTGCATCAGAATCCTCATAGGGAGGTATAGATAATTCCTGATCAGAAGAGGAATCAGAAGAAATAGAAACCTGATCTGAAGATTCATAATCAGTGTCTTGCCTAGGCCTCTTATCTGGAGGGGGATGGGAACCCCAGAACAAGGTAATTAAGTCTTCAGCCATTTTGATCATCTGTTTTTTAGGCATAGAGGCCTGTGCACGTGGCTCATGCATCGTTTTTTTAGTTTTAGAAGTTGCTTTTGTCTTTGGTTTTGCAGCTGTCATTGGTTTGATGTAAAAATGTTGAGGCCTGAATACACCGTCAGAAGCCTGTGCCTGCTCAGCGGCTCCGGACCCATCTGAGGGAGATACATCCGTGGGTCCAATACTTTGAGTATCTCGCGGCATGCCAGAATCCACATGGGTGTCAGTAGGGGCCTGCAACTCGAAAGTGGCGGGTAACAGGGGCTGCAAAAGCACCTTACTGAGTACTGGCAAACCGGCGACTGGCTTAGGAGAAGCCTCGTCATTGGTTTTGGACCTCGACTGTCTCTGTCCTTTTCTTTGCGCTTTTTATGTACTCCGGTAGTCAGATTGCTATCCGACGACATTTCTGGGCAGTTAAATCTGTTTCCAAAATACTGTGAGACAAAAATATACCAATGCTTAATAGTGCGTTGGCTAAATCTAGCACAAAACCGACAGCCAGGCACGGTGTGATCAGGGCCTAGGCAAGGAATGCAGTATAAATGGAAATCCTTATGAGATATTTGCTTCCCACAAGTAATACAATTATTAACTTTTTCTGACATCGGTATGGAGCAAGAAAAAAGTTTCCCCAACGGGGTACTAAGCTTTAGTGAAGACTTCGGTTCTGAAACTCAAACATTTCATGAGTCGGCAGACCAGCACTTGCGAAATGCTTCTGCTTCGGGCACCGCGCGGCAAGAAAGACTAAAGAAAATGGCGTTTGCTGCTTGTTTTATACCTCCGACGACCTGACGTCATGGAAGAGGAGACAGCAACTGACGCAGGACCCAAGACTTTGGAATTCAGGCCGACTGAGGGCAACCTGCAAGCAGATTACCCAAATGTAATGACTGCAACAGTGAAACATGAAGAACGTCCTCTTTGAAGAGCTGATTACCTAACTAGGGGTGGGTCTAAAATATTACCCTCCACAAGATCACAGTGCTCAAAGATGCATAAAACCTGAAACTTAACCATATCAAGACTCTAGTTAAACAGATGCAAGATACATGACAGTGTCTTCTGAAATCTAACTAGCTGAAATGGCAAAGGATCCCCCCCCCAGAGAACTGCTTCAGAATATGTCGAATGAACACAAGGTGCACTGGTACTTTTAACTCACTCATGAGACTAACAGCAATACCTGACAAAAGTAGATAATCTAGTGGAGAAGCCTGGCCCTGAGGTGGGACTGACAGTTATCCAATTTGAGATGGACTTGCCTGGTTTACACTATGACAGGTCTGTATACTGCCAGAGATCAAGGTGTCAGAAATTGCATACTTCTTAGTGACAAAGAATGAGTTTTGTTCTCATCTTAATTTTGTTAGGGAATATGAAATCACCCAGAAACAGGTAAAGGCATAACTGAATCATCCTTCTTACTGAAAAAAAAAACATATCCAGCATCAACTCCACCTTGTCTTGCTCAGCTGAACAGAACAGGTGGAGGACTGAATTTTCCAGTATGGCAAAATATACATCCTGTTTTATACCTGAATGCCAAACCACAAAACTTGCAAAGGGGCAATTATTATGTACTAACATGTTCATGACCTGACTGTTCAGCTGGAGCAAGATGGGCACCATTCTTAACTCCCTCTCCAAAGTTTGAGAGGTGACCAACCACTGCCTTTCAGCTTGAGCTGGTTCATATGAAGTCCTCCATTTTCGCAGCACTCAGCACAAGATTTCTTTAACTCACCAGCACATCAACCCTCTCCATACTTTGAAACAGTTTGATTGCAAAAGATAAGACCTAAAATAACACTGGTAGGCATCGTCCCATCCTTCTAGAATCCAGGGACAGGAGTCTGCCACCAATAGAAGATATATAGCAGCATAGTGACTTTGCATCTATAGGCAACTCAACATCCAATGAAGCACGCTTATCCTCTGGTAGGCAAATGGTCTGCAAAGACAGTGACTACCAAGAGGTCAATATCAGTGTCAGCATCCACTGCTGTGACCTCATCATGGATGCAAAGGCTATGGTCTCTTGTACCCTTTGTATAGACAGGAATGACAGAAAATGAAAAGTCCAACTCTGCCTGAACATATGCAAAACTAAGAGAGAGAACAACACAATACATCATCCAGTTTTTGGAGATACCAGGGCTTGCAACCGCATAAACAAAGTTATGTTCTTGCCATAACATTCCATCTGTGTTGTTGATCTTCATTCATTCATGATGAATGGGTTTCGGTTCCGTCCTCGGAACAGACTCTGCCGATATACAAAGCTTGTGTCAGCCAAAAACTCTTAAACTAAGAATACCCATAGTGCCCCTCTCCTTAACGCCTCAAATCGAGTTTACCCATAAGAAGAAGAAAGCAGAGGCTCTGTCTGAGTAAATGCCCTATTAAATAACCAGGACCAGGTACGAACCTCCAGGAGTCTTTCAGAGGGGGTAGGAGGGTGGGATGTCATGAATGAATGAAAATCAATAACACAGATGGAAAGCTATAGGTAAGAACATACCTTCTTTATCTGATGTTGTTAATCTTCATTCATTCATGATGAATGGGACAAAGTCCCTAGCTACTTTATGTCCTGGGAGGCCCTATGGAAGGATATTCCTGAGCACCACTGAGCTGAAGGATGCTCACAGGTATGAGTGGTAGCCCAGGTAGTTGCTGCACAAATACCATCCACAGAAACTCTGGAGTGGAAAGCTATTGAAGTAGCCACTGATCTGGTTGAATGAGCTTTGATTTTAGTGGTTAGATGCATTTTTTGCTGTTGATAAAAAGGAAATGCAGTCTCGCAGCCATTTTGCCAACGTGACTTTGGAAACAGATTTTCCTAATTTGGGCCCTGAAAAGGACAGGTATAACTGATCAGATTTTCGGAAGGATTTAGTTCTGTCTAAATAGAAACATAATTGTCTATGTACATCCCATAAATGCAAACAATATTCTCCTTTACTAGAGAAATTTGGAAAGAAGACTGATAGGTCAATGGATTGATTCATATGTAAGTCGGAGACAACCGGAGGTAAAAAAAAGAGGGGTTAGTCCGGAGCGATACTCTCATTGTGGAAAACTATGTAAGGACATTTCGCACACAAGGCCTGTAATTCAGAAATCCTTCTTGCTGAGGTAATGGCTACCAGGAATAAGGTTTTCCAAGGCAGGAATTTCATACTGCAAGTGGCAGAAGGCTGGAAGGAATGACAAGTCAGAGTTTGTAGGACTAGAGTCAAATTCCAAGGTTCAATGGGGTCTTTGAAGGGTAGTTTAATAGGTATGACTCCTTTCAAAAAGGTTTTACAGAGACGGTGGGACCATTATGGAAATTTACTGCTAAATGAACTCGAATGGTAAAAGCTGAAGCTCTCCGAATGGAGTAAAGTTGATAAATACTCCAACACTGAATTAACTGGGGTGGAGAAAGGGTCCAGTTCTTATTCTCAAGACCAAAGGACAAACCTATTCCATTTACTATAATAAATGTTTCTGCTGGAGGGTTTTTGAGAAGCCAGAAGTATTTTATGGACAAGAGAGGATAAATTATTATGCCTGGCAATTACTGGAAGTGGAGGTATCAAGCTGCCAGCTTGAAGCTTGGTAGGTTTGGGTGGATCAACCCTTGAGGGTCCGACAGTAGTCCCGGAGTTGGATCCAGAGTCCATAGTCAGTGAACCAAGTGAGGCCAAAGGAAAGGGAACCAGACTTGGGGCCAAAAGGGTGCAATGAGGATAACTTTGTTTCTTAACTGAAGTGCTTTCTTTAGAAATTGTGGAATCAGAGGAAAGGGAGGGAAGGCATAAAGCAGTCCCGGGGGCCAATCATGTACTAGGGACTCCCCCTGAGGGGGGATTAGGGCAAAGTAGTTGCTGCATTTGTGGTTGAAAGGGAGAGGTGACTAGATCGCAGCAAGGCTGACCCCCAATGGTGGAAAATCTCTGTCGCTACTTCTGGGTTGAGGGACCACTCGTGAGGCAGGAGAATGCATCTGCTCAGTTTGTCCGCAATCACGTTGGAATTCCCAGGAATGTGCATTGTTATCAGAAAAGGGTTGGAAGCTATTGCCCATTGCCAAACTCTCATGGCTTCCCGACACAAGGGGTAGGATATGGTTCCCCCGGTTGTTGATGTACCAGATGACCGACATGTTGTCCGACTGGACAGCAATTATCCCGGATGGAGGAACAGACTGGAATGCTTGCAACGACAGAAGCACTGCCCTCAGTTCTAGGACATTTATATGCAAATTGGCCTCTAAGGGGGACCAAGTACCTTGGATCATCTGTCCTTGAAAATGTCCCTCCCACCCCATCAGGAAAGCATCCGTGGTCACTAGAGCCTTGGGCTGAGGAAATGAGAAGGGACAGCTCCATAGTTCCAATTCTGGCTTCATCCACCAATTCAAATCCCGTTTGCAGCGCTTTGTTATGCAAATTGGAAAGGACAAGGGGCGTGTCAATAGGAACCACTGTGACACTAGGAGCTATTGTAGTAAGCTCATGTGGAGTCTTGCTAGAGGGACTTTAGTAATCGTTGCTGCCATAGAACCCAGTAGTTGCAGGACCGAACAAGCTGGGACTTTATCTTGAGAGAGTATCACTTGGATTTGGGATCTGAGTCTCTGAAGCCAGTGAAAAGGCAGGGAGACCAAACAAGAACTTTTGTGTCGAGTGTTGCTCCAATGAATTCTAGATATTGAGTGGGCTCTAGTTTTGATTTCTCTTCATTTACTGAGACCCCCTAGGAGTTGTGCTAACTGTAAAGTGCAGTGTAAGGCCTGAAGCAGTAGATGCTTGGTGGGGCGGTAAGGAGCCAATCGTCCAGATATGGAAACACCCGGAATCATTGCAGTCTCAAGTGAGCTGTTACTACTGCCATGCATTAGGTGAACACTCTGGGGGCTGTGGACAGACCAAAGCGCAGTGCACGAAATTGGTAGTGATTGGCTTCCAGCCAGAAGCATAGATATCTTCTAGAGCATTTGTTCATTTTTATGTAGTAATATGTACCCTGAAGATCTATCGAGCACATCCAGTCGTTGTTTTCCAAAAATGGAAGGATAGACTGAACCGTGACCATCTGGAATTTTGTCTGTTTGACAAACTTGTTTAGGATGCTGAGGTCTAAAACTGGCCTCCAGTCTCCTGTCTTTTTCGGCACTAAAGAATCTTGAGTAGAATCCGGATTCTATCTAGTCTGGTGAGACTGTCTGGATGACTTTTTTCTGGAGTAGCTTTTGGATTTCTTGAGCTGCTGTGTCCCTCTGACTGGGTGTAACATTGGGGATTTGCTTTTGTGGGCCTCGAGTAAAGGGCGAAGGGGATGTGATAACCTCTGTTCATTATCTTCTGCACCCAAGAATCCGTTGTTATGGAATGACAGGCTAAATGGTGCAGAGAGAATCTTCCCCGACTACTTCCAGAGGTAAGCAATTGGGCCGCTCTTCAGGAGGGCTGGTATGGCTGCCCAGAGAAGGAATCCCTGGACTCCTTGGTTATACGGCCCCCCCCCCACCCACCTCGAGGAGGGCATCTTCCTGATGAATTCCCCCTCTGCTCCAGGGGGAAAATCACCACGTGTCACAGAAAGGCCCTTAAGACTTCTTGAACCACATCTTTCTGCTTCTGATTGGGAAGCAGAAAAATGTACGCCCATGGCAGAAAGGGTCTTGCCGTCCTTCTCACACCTGGCTAGTGTGTCCTTAACTTTTGGCCCGAAAAGAGAGGAAGTGTCATCGGGAACACTGATGAAAGAGGAGAAAGGGGTCCGAAAAATCGCACAAGCGTATCCAGGAGTGATGTCTCATAACGCTTGCACCTACTGCTGTCCACCCCTTCGGTTATGTGTGCAATCAACTGCATGGACAAATTAGAAATGGATTCCAGGGTAGTAAGCTGTGAGACACCTTTGTCACGTACCTCGTCAGACACTGCTCCTGCTAACAATCCTGCGAGTTCTGTGATCAGGTCTCTCTGAAGGCGTGTGAAATGTGCCAAATAGTTCAATGACTATGTGGCAAAGGTCGTTGAGGTGTAAACCCACTTCCCTAGTCTGTCCATCTTCCGGGACTCCTTGTTTGGAGGATGGACAGCAGGACTCTCCTCTGTGAATTCTTTCCTTGTTGCTGCCGCCACCACCATAGCATCCACTGCCAAGCCTTTGGACCAATGGGGTTGATCCTCTGGGGGTGATAGTATTCTGTCCGGTCTCCAGGGGATAGGCTCAACGGTGTCAGGGGCCTTCCAGGCACATTGCATGATGAGCTTAACTAGCTCATCCGCTGGTGGGGTCACCCAGGAAGTAGAGGGTCGAGCACAGAAAGTACAGTTGTGTACACTTACCATAAATGTAGATGTTCGAGTGTATTCAATGTTGCAGTCATCGCATTTGGGTTATCTGCCTGCAGGTAGCCCTCAGCCAGCCTGAATATCAGAGTCTTGGATTCCTGCATCAGATGTGGTCTCTTCTTCCATGATGTCAGGTCGTCAGGGGTATAAGACAAGCAGCTGATGCCAATACATCACTCTTTCTTGCCCCAGATGTCAGGTGCCCCCACAATGGGAAGCAATTATATGTTATGGTACACCTCCATCAAAAAGCAAATACACAAGAAAACTTAAATACACCAAACAAGAAGGAAAGGTAGAGCCAAGAGAAGTCAGGGGGCTGGAGGGTGGGTAACCAGGACTGCAACAGTGAATACACTCGAACATCTACATTTATGGTAAGTGTACATAACTGTACTATGTTCTTTGCATTTCACTGTTGCAGTCATCACATTTGGGTTGATTCCCAAAGCTAAGGAAGGGAGGAGGAAGTTAGAGAGCATTAGGGCCAGTTATTAAGGCCTGGAAGACTGCAGTGGCAAAACCAGCTCTGGATCTAGAAATAAATAAGCATGTGGTAATGCTTGGTGAAGGTATGTACAGAGCTCCAGGTAGCAGCTTCTAGGATGTCCCTGGTAGGGACTCCCCTGAGAAAGGCTGCACAGGTAGATGCAACTCTGGTGGAATGTGATCTTATCCCCTGTGGGGTAGGTTTTCCATGTTGCTTGTAGCCGAAATGAATGCAAATGGCTATTCATTTAGAAATGGTTTGCTTTGAAATGGCCTTCCCCTCTGCCCCTGCAGCAAAGCCAACTAGCAGCTGTTCAGATTTTCTGAGAGGATTAGTCCTGTCTAAATAAAATCTAAGTTGTCTGTGCACATCCAGAGAGTGCAGTATTCGTTCTCCTTTGCTTTGTGGATTAGGGAAAAAAGTAGGCAAATGAATGGACTGATTCAGGGCCACACTAGACACCACCTTGGGCATAAAGGAAGGACTGGTCCTGAGGGAAACCCTGTCTGCGTGGAAGATAATGAAGAGTTCCACTGCCATGAGGGCCTGTAATTCAGACACTATTCTTGCTGAAGTGATGGCTAGAAGGAAGTCTGTTTTCCAAGAAAGGAATTTCAACTCTGCAGTTGCAGCTGGCTCAAAGGGAGGGAGAGTGAGCTTTTCCAAAACAAAGTTAAGGTCCCAGGCTGGAGTAGGGGCTCTCCTGGGGGGGGGGGGGGTCTTAAATTTTTGGCCCCTCTAAGGAATTACTTTAGCTGGGGGTGAGAGAAGAGGGGTGGCTCAGTATTATAATGTGCTGAAATGGCAGAGGCATGAATTTTAACTGACGACAAGGATAGGCCCTTGTGGAGCATTTCTGTTAAGTACTGAAGAATATGAAGTAAGCTGGGCACTGTTGTGCCAATCCTGAGTCTGGCTCCAGGAACAGTATCTTTTCCACTTTTCAGCATAGGGTTTTCTAGTACTAGGCCTCCTTGCCTCCAGAATGAAATCTAGCACCTGCTTACTGAGTGATGCTATTGGAGAGCTCAAGGAATTAGCCAGGCTGCAAGGTTCAGGGTTTGAAGCTGAGGGTGCAGAATCTGGCCCGCCTGCTGGGACAGCAGGGAAGGGGTCTGAGGCAGGTGCCATGGTTCCAGCAGTGTCATACTGCGCAAGAGGGGGCACCAGTGCTGGCGTGGCCAGTCTGGTGCAATCAGCTGGCAAGAAATGAGCTTGTAGGTGCACTTGGTAGCTCAAGGCTGTGTTCCACAGAGCTATGGCTAGTCTGCAGAGAGGGTACGAGTGGCTTCCCCCCTGCTTGTTTATGTACCACATAACTGTGGTGTGTTCTGTCTTTACCAATAGTTGCCCTGGAAGAATGCGGTCATTGAAGGCTGTCAGGGAATTCTGTACAGCTAACATTTCATTTTGGTTGATATGCAGGTGCATCTGTCTCGGGTTCTGCCCTGCCAAGTGAGCCCCCCATGCATTGTCTGATGCGGCTGTTGTTAGGGTTTGGGCAGCAGGGGGTAGAGTGAAAGAGAGCCCCTTGTTGTGGTAGCAGGCCTCTGCCCACCAAATGAACTCTGTCTTTATACAATGAGTGATAGGAATCATTGATTCCAGCTCCTGAGAATGATGACACCATAGGCTTTTTAGATACCATTGTAGTTTCCTCATATGCAGCCTTGCATATGGAATTAGCAGAATGCAAGAGGCCATGAACCCCAGGGCTTGCAGAATTTTCCTTGCAGATAGCTAGGTCTTTGTGGCCAATAGTTTGAAGTAGGTTGTCAAATAAACTTGCTTCTCTGGCGTGAGGAAAGCCATCTGGGAAGTTGTGTTCAAGCCTGCTCCCAGGAATACAATCTGTTGGCAGGGTACTAGGTGAGATTTCTTTTTGTTTATGGTGTACCCCAGTGAGGTTAGAAGTTTCTTTATGAATGCCAGATGTTTTAATAGCAAGTCCTGGCTTTCTGCCTGAATCAGACAATCGTCCAAGTATGGGTATATCTGAATATTTCTCTGCCTGCAAAATGCAATGACTGGAGCTAGACACTTTGAGAATAGCCTTGGAGCAGTAGATAAGCCAAAGGGAAGTGCAGAGAACTGATAGTGCATGGAGCCTGCCCTGAAACGTAGGTATTTCCTGCAAAATTCCCTTATCGAATGTGCAGGTAAGCTTCCTTTAAGTCTAAGGTTGCCAACCAGGCATCTTTGCCTAGCATAGGAAGCAGCTGTTGAAGTGTTAGCATTTTGAATTTTGGGATTACCAGAAAGGTGTTTAGAATAGAGAAGTCCAGGATAGGACGCCAGGAGCTGTCTTTTCTGGGTACCAGGAAAAGTTTTGAATAAAAACCTTGTCCCCTTTGTTCTGCTGGGACAGGTTGAATAGCCCTGATACTTAGAAGAGAGAGAACCTGCTGTTGGGCCTCTGCTCACTGATTTAGGGGTAGGTCAGGCCAACCATTTGGGGTTGGTAGGGTGTGGAAGTGGAATCTGTATCCTTGGGAAATTATATTCAAAACTCATTTGTCCTGGGTAATGAGTTCCCAGCTTTTTGCATGCAGGACGAGCTTTCCTCCTAAGGGAGCAGGCAGTTGAGCAGGGCTTGGAAGGATTAAGGTTAAGTCATTGTGCCATTTTTCCATAGGGGGGATGGCTTACTACTCCCTGCTTTGGAAGTGGGAGCCCCCCACTGCTTTGGCCTGTGCATAGCCTGAGACTGAAACCTAGGTGGTCTGCTGTTCCTGGGTTTGGACTGAGAAGGCCTGGAAGAGACTGGAAAGGATCAATTCTTTGAAGGCCAATGCCTACTAAATCTGGGAGGCTGTACTTGTAGGAAATCTTTAACAGTTTGCATAGATTTAGCTTTTTCCTCCATCCTTTTGAGGACTACTACTGCTTTGTTGACAGACAGGCAGTCTTGGTTTAAGGGAGCATCCAGTAATTTAGCTTTAACATGATCTGGCAAGTTTTGCTCCTTAAGCCAATCATGCCTTCTAAGTACAGACCCAGTGACAGCAGCCCTGCAAGAAGCTTCTAAAGAGTCAAAACCACATTGCAAAGTATGTTTACCAACTTGTTCTGCAGAATGCATTAAATCCTGTAATTCTTTGTGCTCAGCACAGTCAGGAATCAACATCATTTTCTGTTTAAGTAGTCCCTAATATGCTACTGGTACTGTAACATATGAAACTGGCAATTTAAAGCCCTAATGGCCAAAGTAGCAGAAGTGTATACCTTCTTAACCCATCTGTCCAAGGCTCTAGAATCTCTATCAGAAGGGGTAGGATTTTTGGCAGCAGTAGCCTTAAAGCCTTTTGGACCTTGGGAAATGGTCTCTGGATCCACAGTAGGATTCTTGAAAAGGAAAGTACAGTTGTGTACACCTACCATAAACGTAGATGTTCGAGTGTCTTCACTGTTGCAGTCATAACTGTAGGGTGTTCCTGCCGGCAGGCAGCCCGAGGTCGGCCAGAATTCCAAAGTCTGGGTCCGGCGTCGGCCGTACCAGCAAGTACCCTGACATCAGAACGTAGGGTATAAAGCTGACAGCCGACGCCATCTTCTCCAGCCTTTCTTGCCCCAGATGTCAGAAGCCCCCAAAATAACCAAAAGGTGTCCAAAAAGAAACACAAATACACCACAAAGGAAGAGGAAGATAGAACAAGCCAAAAAATAAGAGGGGATTGGTGGGAGGGAAACACCGACTGCAACAGTGAAGACACTCGAACATCTACATTTATGGTAGGTGTACACAACTGTACTATGTTCTTCGTGTTTCACTGTTGCAGTCATAACTGTAGGGTGGAATCCCAAAGCTGTGAATGAGGGAGGAGGTTATGCATAAGAAGGGGCAGCCAGAAGACCCTGCAAAACAGCAGAGGCAAAGCCTGCCCTAGACTTAGAATACAAAGGGAGATTATAGTGCTTAGAAAAAGTATGCACTGAACTCCAAGTGGCAGCTTCCAAAATGTCCTTGGTAGGAACTCCTCTGAGAAAAGCTGCTGAAGTGGCAGCTGCTCTAGTAGAATGACTTCTAACAGTACCTGGAATCTGTTTCCCAAAGTGAGAGTAACAAAACCTTATTCCGTGAGCAATCCATTTGGAAATAGTTTGTTTAGAAATAGCCTTGCCTAGAGAACTGGAGGCATAAGAGATAAGCAACTGATCAGATTTTCTGAAATCTTTTAGTTATGTACTTACCATAACTTTAGATGTTTGGGATCCATCTCGCCTACATTCTGTACTGATGGGCTCGGAGCCGATCCTCGGCTCCGACTCGGCACGCTATGCTATAGAGCGAAGCCTCTTATTGGCTGAGCTATTCTCTATCCCAGGATGCACCACCGCTAATCCCCCAGATCTTGTTTGTCTGCATTCATGCACACACACATAACTGTTTATATAACATTGCCAGATGTTTCAAGATGAAACAATAGAATTCGGACCGTCCAATCTTTTCTGATCTCCAAGGCAGGGGGAAGGAGGGTGGGTATTAGGAATGTAGGCGAGATGGATCCCAAACATCTAAAGTTATGGTAAGTACATAACTAAAAGATGTTATGTGATCCTATCTCGCCTACATTCTGTACTGATGGGATAGCGTCCCTAGCACCTAATTCCTGGGTGGCTCACTGGAAAACACTCCTGAGCACTGTGGAACCAAATGAAGCTCGCCCCCGAGATGCCACATCCAATTTGTAGTGGGAAATGAAAGTGTGCGGGGAAGACCACGTAGCCGCAGCACAAATGTCACTAATGGCAAGCTTAGAATGGAATGCGATTGAAGTAGCCATAGCTCTTGTCGAGTGAGCTTTGATAGAGGTTGTAAGCTCTTTATTAGAAGAGGAATAAGCCTGACTAATACAGTCCCTGATCCATTTGGCAATAGTGACCTTTGTGACGGCTTTGCCCAATTTATTATCCGAAAAGGACACAAACAATTGATCTGTTTTCCGTGTTTGTTGGGTCCTGTCTAAATAAAAACGCAATTGCCTATGAACATCCAATGTGTGGAAGATGTATTCCGCTTTGTTTGAGTACTTTGGAAAGAAAACTGGAAGTTCTAATGACTGTTGCAGGCAAAAACTGGAACAAACTTTAGGGACAAAAGATGGATCAGGCCTGAGGGATACTCTATCTTTGTGAAAAACCAGGTACGGTGGTTTTACAGATAGAGCTTGAAGCTCTGAAACTCTTCTGGCAGAAGTAATCGCGACCAGAAAGGCAGTTTTCCAAGAAAGAAATTTCAAATCACATGTTGCTGCCGGTTCGAAGGGGGAGGAGGTTAAGGCACGTAACACCACATCGAGATCCCACGGAGGAGCAGGATGAGAAATCGGAGGTCGTAAAAGCACAGCACCTTTCATGAAGGTTTTACACAATCTGTTGCTCATTAAAGGTGGGTTTATAGATTCATGGAAATTGGAAATAGCTGCCAATTGGACCTTGATGGTAGAGACTGAAGAACCTTGATTGAATAGGGAAGTCAGAAATTTCAGGACTTCCGATACCGGAACAGTGATGGGATCCAGACCCCGGAGTTGAGCCCAAATAGCAAATCTCTTCCATTTGCTAGTATACAATTTCTTAGTGGCAGACTTGTGGGCCGAGGATAAGATATGTATGACTTCCGGGTCTAAGGTATGATTCCTGACTATAGTCGGAAGAGGAGGAGCCAAGCTGTTAACTTCACAGTGTGAATGGACTGATGGAGTTGTCCCGACTGATGAATTAATAGGTCTGGGATCTGATCCAGGAACCATGGACCGTCCAGTGCATATTTCCGAAGATAGGGGAACCATACCTGACGAGGCCAGTAAGGGGCAACTAAAATAATTTTGCTCCCCAAGTGAGACGCCTTTTGGATCACTCTGGGAAGGAGGGGAACTGGAGGGAAGGCGTATAGCAAGCCGGTGGGCCAAGGATGGGCTAATGCGTCCATAGGACTCTCCCCCGGAGCTGGAGTGAGAGAAGAACTTTCTGCACTTCGCGTTCAGCGGGGTTGCGAAAAGGTCGCAACAAGGAGTTCCCCATCTGCTGAAGATCTGAGTTGTCACTGCATCGTTCAGAGACCACTTGTGAGGAGAGAGGATAGTTCTGCTTAGTCTGTCGGCTATCACGTTGGATTTGCCAGGGATATGAGTTGCTACCAGAAAACGTCTGGTCGCCACTGCCCATTCCCAAACTCTCATGGCCTCTCTGCAAAGAGGGTAGGATCTGGTCCCTCCCTGCTTGTTCAGATACCAGACTACTGACATGTTGTCGGAGTGAACGGCAATTATGCCCTGAGGGAGGTAATCGTGGAGGACTTGTAGAGACAGAAACACCACCCTCATTTCTAAAATGTTGATATGAAGGAGACTCTCTTCTGAATGCCATTTGCCTTGGACTGACCTGCCCAGGGAATGCCCCCCCCCACCCCATCTGGGAGGTGTCCGTTGTCAATGTGGCCATAGGAGGAGGTGGAACAAAGGGTCGTCCCTGATCCAGATTGGAGGGCACCAGCCACCAGTGAAGGTCCCATTTGCAGGTTTCCATGATCCGTATGGGGTGACTGAGAGGGAGATCCTGAAAGGACCACTGTGTCGAAAGGAGCCACTGAAGAATTCTCATATGCAATCTTGCTAAGGGGACTAGAAGAACAGTTGCCGACATAGAGCCCAATAGCTGCAGGACCATCCTGGCTGGAGCCTTGGATCTGAGAAGTAGGGCTCGGACTTGAGCCTGTATAGTTTGTATCCTTTCTGTAGGAAGATAGACCCGCATTCGGTTTGAGTCTATCTCTACTCCGATGAACCTTATGCGCTGAGATGGCAACAACACAGACTTTGGCCAATTGAAGGTGATTCCAAGGGAAGTGCCTAGTGATATAGTGGCTTGTAGGTTCTGCAATAGTAGACGCCTGGAGGTGGCAGTTAGGAGCCAGTCGTCCAGATACGGAAACACCTGGAATCCTAGTCTCCTCAGGTGAGCAGTCATGACCGCCAAACATTTGGTGAACACCCTGGGGGCTGTGGTGAGACCAAAGGGCAGTGCGCAAAACTGAAAATGACTGTCTCCCAGGCTGAAGCGCAAATGTCTCCTGGACGCCTGATCTACCAGGATGTGGTAATAGGCGTCCTTGAGATCTATGGAGCACATCCAAACACCTTTCTCCAGCAGTGGGAGAATGGATTGCAAGGTGACCATTCGGAACTTGGACTTTTTGACTGATCGATTTAGGATGCTGAGATCCAAAATGGGCCTCAAGTCCCCGGTTTTTTTTGGCACCAAAAAGAATCTTGAGTAAGTCCCTAATCCGATCTGGTCTGCGGGGACCGGTTGGATGACTCCTTTTTGAAGCAGCTTTGAGACTTCTAAGGCTGCGATTTCCCGTTGACTGGGTGGCGGGTCCGGGATTTTCTTGGACGGCGGTGGGGAGTGTGAAAAGGGGATGGCGTAACCTCCGGCGATGATTCGAAGTACCCATCGGTCCTGAGTGATACCTTCCCAGGCTTTTAGGTGCCTCGAAAAACGACCCCCGACTGGCTCCGGAGCTGCACAGTCGGGCAATCCTTCAGGGATTGTGGAAGGCTGAAGAGCCACGAAAGGACTTGCGGTCTCCAGTGTTGCGGGGGCCTCTGCTGCCTCTGGGATGGCGTCTTCCAGAAAAATTTCCCCCTCCTCTGCCTCTAGAAGGGGAATCGTCCTGCTGTGAGGGATAAGACTTCTGTGATTTACTGAACCACATTTTCCCTCCTCTTTTAGCCTTGGGATAAGGCCGAAAGGGAGTGGAAAATCGTGCCCCTACGGCAGTCAAAGTCTTACCTTCTTGCTCGCAGCGGGTCAATGTGTCCTTTACCTTGGGTCCAAACAAAGAGGACCCATCAAAGGGAGCATCGGCAAAGGAAGACCTAAAGGCTTCCGCAAAATGAAACAGGCGGAGCCAGGCTTGCCTCCGTAGAGCAACACCCGCCGCTCTACTCGCCCCCTCGGCTGCATATGAAATGAGCCTCATGGACGAGTTTGATATCGATGACAGCGTAGCCAACTGAGAGCCAACCGTCTGGGCCAGCTGCTCAGGTAGGTTACCCAAGAGGGTATCCGAAAGCTCCTTGATCAGATCCCTCTGAAATCTAGTGAAGTGCGTTAAATAGTTCAGGGACCTTAAGGTAAAGGCCGCTGAACTGTGGGTGCGCTTCCGCATCGATCCATGCTCCTAGACTCCTTATTAGGAGGATGGACGGACGTCAAGCCTCTGCTACATCTTGTTGGGTAGCAGATGCCACCACCAAGGCATCTACAGCCACACCTTTGGTCAAAAACTCCTTCTCTGGGGGTGCTGATAAGAACTTATTTGGGTGAGCAGGCACCGGTTCCACAGAGTCTGGATGTTCCCACGCTCTTCGACAGATCAAATCTAGGAGCTCGTCGAAGGGCGGAGACACCCAGGAGGCGGAGGGCTGAGCCCCGAAGGCCTTGAGGAACACCGACTCGTCAGCGGAAGGGGGTTTGGAATGCCAGCCGCCTCGTTGTTTGAAGGCTTCCAAGATGTCTGCAAAGGAGACATCATCTGAGGACGACTTAGGGGACCCCTCCGCATCATCAAGATCGGTGTCCGACGTGAGAGACTCATCGGGGGAGTCGACGTGCTTCCTCTTGCACAGTCTTTTCCTTGGGGTTCCTCTAAAGAAGCTTCAGAGGGACCTCCAGGAGGGGGGGAACCCCCACTGGGGGTGACCTCAGGCCCCGGGGCTCCGCTGTCTAGGGACAGGGGGACTACCAAAGACCCAGTCTCCGTGTGTAGGGAAGGTGCTGGTGAGACCGTGGAGGTAGCCAAAGAAGATTTGGCCAAAGCACTCCTCATGGCCCTGAAGGCCGGACCGCCAGAGTCCTGGGAAGGTCCAACCCCCATGGCCACAACAGTAGACGGTACCCCCGCAGCCGACGCACCGAGAGGAAGGCTCGGAACCGAAAACATCGGTCCCGAAGCATCCCCCCCAGGGCCGACGGAGGAGGTCCGTGTACCGAACTCCGACTCGAGAGCCGGGGTTGGAGTAAGGGTCGGGGCCGACCCGAAAACCTCCATCGGCTCCACCAGCACCGGCTCCAACGGTGCCGAGGCTGTTGGAGGAGGAACCAGAACTACAAGGTGGGCCATCGGCTCCGAAGCCGAATGGGTTGGAGCCGAAACTAATTTCTGGAATACAGGAGACTGAAACAGTCTTAGGAGCACCCTGTCGATGTCCGAATCCGACATCTTGGAAGATCGGGAGGAGACCGACCGGGTCCGAACCGACTTCTCCATCGGCTCCGAAGGACTGGGGGACCGGCTCCTTATAGACACGACCAGTATCGGTGCCGAGGGAGATTCCAAAACAATTTCCCTCGGTGCTGAGGTGGGCTTCGGCGCCGAAGGGGAAGAGTCTGAGCCGGCAACCCTCATCGGCTCCAAAATCAGTGGAGCCGATGAAGGTGACCCGCCTCGAAGCCCCAGCCATCGGCTCCAAACCAGAGGAGTCGAGACTGGAGGCATCGAGGCAGACCGTTCGCCTCGGCTCCGAAGTCCGTGGAGCAGATGGAGAAGCCTGCCTAGATTTCTTACTGGTCGGTTCCGACGGACTGGTCGGAGCCGACGATTTCTTTTTCTTGGCTGGAGAGGAAGAGGAAGATAAGGCCTCCTCGAAGGAGGGTTTAATCAGCCCTTTCAAGATCAATTTATTCTTCCTCTCTTGGAGGACCCTAGAGGAAAAAGCGTGACACACGCTGCAAGACTCCTGTAGGTGTTTGGCGCCTAAACAGTACACACATAAGGAGTGATCATCGGTGATGGACATTTTATAGTTGCATCTCGTGCACTTTTTAAATCCTGAGGGTCTATGCTCTTTGGACATAATGCCTGAAAACTACTCACTATATTAGTAGAAAAAAACACAATGTATGTCACTTAGTAAAGATTTAACAACAATAAACCTTTTTTTTTTTTTTTTTAAACGAAAGGCCACAAATTAACAAGTACAACCACAAAAAACGCCAAAAGGAGGGCCAAGAACCCTCTAACTTAAACAGGTACTTGACCTCTCTAAAATAAGAAGACTCACTAAAGAATATGGGAAGGCCCCTCTAACTTAAACGGAAACCTTTCCCTGTTCAATCACACAAATTTTACCACAAAAATTATTCAAAAACACACTGATACACAATGATAGCTGTTAAAACAGCTTTTGGGTAAAGAATAAAGAATTTCCTGGCAGAAAAACTTTAAGAAAAACAGCACTTAGCTCAGCCAAGTTCGAGACCACGTCCTAGCTTGTAAGCAGCAAACGAGATCTGGGGGATTAGCGGTGGTGCATCCTGGGATAGAGAATAGCTCAGCCAATAAGAGGCTTCGCTCTATAGCATAGTGTGCCGAGTCGGAGCCGAGGATCGGCTCCGAGCCCATCAGTACAGAATGTAGGCAAGATAGGATCACATAACATCTGGCAGTTTAAGGCCCTGATTGCAAAGGTTGCAGACATATAAACCTTCTTTCCCCATCTATCCAGCACCCTGGAATCTCTATCAGAGGGGTTAGGATTTCTGGCTTGGGACTTGGACCTTGGGACCCTGAGAAATAGTCTCAGGATCAGCAGCAGGATTTTTGAATAGAAATTTGTGGCAGTCAGGAACCCTGTAATATATGTCTGGCTTACTAGGAGCCGGAGGCAGAGAATCAGGAGCCATTCTTGATTCTGAAAACACATCATCAACAATGTCTAATACAGGAGGAATTTCCAAAGGCCTATGCTGAGGAAGAAGAAGGAAATCCCTAAGCCGAAATCCCTAAGCCTCTTTTTTGATTCAGAGAAGTCCTGACTCTCCCAGTGAAAATGTTCCCTTAAAGTATGCAAAATCTCTCCAAAAGAGTAATCCTCAGGAGGAGATGCAGATGGGATGGATTCCTCTGCATCAGAATCCTCATAGGGTGGAATAGAAAATTCCCGATCAGAAGAGGAATCAGAAGAAATAGAAACCTGATCAGTGCCTTGCCTAGGCCTCTTAGCAGGGGGGGGGGGGGGGCCTGATCAAGGTAATTAAATCCTCAGCCATTTTGATCCTCTGTTTTTTAGGCATAGGGGCCTGAGCACGTGGCTCATGCATCAGTGTTTTAGACATAGAAGATGTTTTTGACCTTGTTTTTGTTGCTGGCGTCGGTTTAATATAAAAATGTTGAGGCCTGAAAACACCCACAGAAGCTGGTGCCTGCTCAGCGGCTCCGGACCCATCCAAGGGAGAGACATCCGTGGGTTCAATACTCTGAGAATCCCGCGGCATACCGGATTCTGAATGGGTCTCAGTAGAGGCCTGTGACTCAAAAGTAGCGGGTATCAGGGGCTGCGAAAGCGTCTCACAGAGTACCGGCGAACTGGCAACTGACTTAGGAGAAGCTTCGTCATCTGTTTTGGACCTCGACGGTCTGTCTCTGTCTTTTTCTTTGTGTTTTTTGTGAACTCCTGTAGTCGGATTGCTAACTGACGACATTTCAGGATAATTAAATCTTGTACCAAAATATTTAGAAGCAAAAATATACTGACACTTAATAGTGCGTTGGTTAAATCTAGCACAAAACCGACAGCAAGGCACTTTGTGATCTGGGCCTAGGCAAGGAATACAGTACAAATGAAAATCCTTATGAGGTATTTGCTTCCCACAAGTAATGCAATTATTAACTTTTACTGACATCAGTAAGGAGCAAGAAAAAGTTTCCCCAACAGAGTACTCAGCTTTAGTTTGAAGACTTCGGTTCTGAAACTCGAATATGAAAACTTCAGGAGTCAGCCGACCGGCACTTGCGAACTGCTTCTGCTTCAGGCACCGCGTGGCAAGAAAGACTGGATAAAATGGCATCGGCTGCATGTTTTATACCCCTAACGACCTCACGTCATGGAAGAAGAGACCGCAACCAACGCAGGACCCAAGACTTTGTTATTCAGGTCGACTGAGGGCAACCTGCCAGCAGATTACCCAAATGCAATGACTGCAACAGTGAAACACGAAGAACATCTGGTAGAATGAGCCTTTATTCTGGAAGGTAAGGATAGTTTATTCTGTTGGTAGATAAAGGTTATGACGTTTCTAAGCCAAGAGGATAAAGTCACTTTGGAAACAGGTTTACTCAATCTGGGTCCTGCAAAGGCCACAAACAATTGGTCTGTTTTCCTGAAAGATTTAGTCCTGTCCAAATAACAATGAAGCTGCCGTTGCACATCAAGGGTGTGCAAAAGGTCCTCCCCTCTATTAGAATGCCTTGGGAAGAAAACCGGCAGGTCAGGAGATCGGTTAATGGAAAAGCCAGAAATTACCTTGGGCAAGAAAGAAGGGTCAGTACGAAGGGACACCCTATCCGTGTGGAAGATCAAGTAAGGACTCTTGACACTCAAGGCCTACAGCTCAGATACTCTTCTCACTGAGGTGAGTGCTACTACAAGTATGGTTTTCCATGACAAAAATTTCAAATCACATGAATCAAAGGGCTTGAAGGAAGAGCCTGAGAGAGACTGAAGCAGCAGAGTCAAGTCCAGGGTTCTAAGGGAGCCTTGACTGGTTTAACATGTAATACTCCCTTCAAAAAGGTCTTGCATAGGCAGTGTGACATAACTGAAGAATTATCAAGACCATTATGAAAATTGGTGATAGCTGCTAAATGTGCAGTGATCACTGAAGCTGAGGCTCCTGCATGTAGAAGAGTAGTCAGGTATTGTAAAATATTTTGAATAGGCATAGAGAAAGGGTCTAAGTTCTGGTCTTTGGCCCAAATAAAGAACCTAGTCCATTTACTAGAAAAAACCTTTCTAGTGGAAGGTTTGTGTGAGGCCAGAAGAATTTCACGAACAGGAGAAGGGATGTCAGGCAGCCTGGCAATCATTGGAAGTGGAGGAACCAAGCTTTGAGCTTGAGACTGCAGGTATGGATGAATCAATCCAAGGATGGGATAACAGGTCCTGGGAATGATCCAGGATCCACGGGCTGTGAATCAGATGAGGCCATAGAAACGGGAACCAGACTTGACATGGCCAGTAGGGAGCAATGAGGATCACTTTGCTTTTCAAACTCTGAGCTTTCTGGAGAAATTTTGGAATGAGGGGAAACGGGGGAAAGGCATACAGAAGACCCGGGGGCCAATTGTGCATTAGAGTGTCCCTCGGTGGTTCCCCTTGAGGGGGGATCAAGGCAAAATAGCTCCTGGATTTGTAGTTCAGGGGGGAAGTGAACAGGTTGCAGCAAGGCTTGCCCCAATGTTGGAAGATCCGATCTGCTATTACAGGCTTGAGGGACCACTCATGAGGCATCAAGGATGTTCCTGCTCAGATTGTCCGCAATAAGGCTGGAACTCCCGGGAATGTACATTGCTATAAGAAAGCGAATGGCAGCTATCGCCCAGTGCTAAATCCTCATGGCTTCCCGACACAGGAGGTAAGATCTGGTTCTGCCTTGCTTGTTGATATACCAGACGACTGACATGTTGTCTGACTGAATTGCAATGGTCCCAGAGGTAGGGATGCATGGAATGCTTGCAACACTAAGAGAACTGCCCTCAGTTCCAGGACATTTATGTGCAAGTTGGCCTTGATGGGGGTCCAAGTGCCTTGGACAGTCTTTCCCTGAAAATGCCCCCACCCCACCCTAACAGTGAATCATCCGTGGTCACAGTGGCCGTGGATTGGGGAAGACAGAACGGTCGACACCAAAGATTCTTTTGTGGCTCCATCCACCATAGCATTTCTTCCTTGCAACGGTTTGTAAGGCTATCATGTGGTTGAGTGGGTGGGTTAACAATGACCATTGTGCAGAAAGGAGCCAATGCAGGATTCTCATGTGCAGTCTTGCCAGTTGTACTAAAGTAATGGCAACTGCCATGGAGCCCAAGAGTTGCAGTACAAGACATGCTGGTACAAACGTGAGAGGAAGAAGGTCTTGAATTTGGAGTATTATTTTCAAAAGTCTGTGAGGGGGAAGAGAAGCTTGACAGGATATTGTGTCGAAGACCACTCCAATAAATTCCAGTGTCTTCGTTGGGGACATCTGAAATTTGTCTTTGTTGATTGTAATCCCCAAGCGAGTGAGACCTTGAGTGTAAAAGAGGCTGCGGAGTAGGAAATTCCTGGTCGGAGCAGTAAGGAGCCACTCATCTAGACAGAGAAACACCTGGAGTCCTTGTAGTCGAAGATGGGCTACCACAACTGCCATACATTTGGTGAACACTCAGGGGGGGGCCTGTCAAGAGACCGAATTGCAGTGCCCTGAACTGGTAGTGACGGGCTACCAGCCGGAAGCGGAGAAACCTCCGGGAGCGGTGATCCATCTTTATGTGGTAGTACACTTCCTGTAGGTCTATAGAGCACATCCAATTGTCCCTCCTTAGGAAGGGAAGAATGGACTGTACTGTGACCATCTGGAATTTTTGTGGTTTGATAAATTCGCTCAGTAGGCTGAGATCCAGGATTGGTCTCCTGTCCCGTCTTTTTTTGGCACTAAAAAGAACCTCGAGTAAAACCCAGATCCTGTCTGATCTGGTGGGACTGGTTGGATGACTCTTTTTCTTAGCAGTTTTTCTATTTCTAAAGTTGCTAATTCCCTCTGAGTGGGTGGTACATCGGGGATTCGTTTGATGGGTCTGGGAGTCAAGTCAAATGGTATTTGGTAGCCTCTGGATATTATTCTCTGTACCCAAACATTGGTAGTAATAAGATACCAGGCTGGTAGATGCAGAAAAAATGACCTCTGACTGCTTCCAGAGGAAAGCAATCGGGCCGCTGCTCAGGAGCACTGGTAGGGTTTGCCAGAGAAAGAATATCTGGCTCCCTGGTTATGCGGACCCCCTCTACCCGAAAGGGGCGTCTTCCATATGAGTTGCCCCCTCTGCCCCGGGGGGATTGTTCACCACGAGTGTCACGAAAGGATCCTTGGGATTTCTTGAGCCAGATTTTTCCTCCCTTCTGGTTCCTGGAGTAGGACCTTTGGGGGTTGGAAAAGCATATTCCCACAGCAGACAAGGTCTTTCAGTCTTTCTCACTATGTGCAAGTGTGTCTCATACCTTGGATCCAAAAAGTGCAGCTTCATCGACAGTTGCATTGACAAAGGAAGATTTAAAGGGGTCTGCGAAGTCGCACAATCGCATCCAAGCATTACGTCTCATAACACCAGATGCGGCAGCTCGAGCTTCCTCCTTGGTGGTGTGAGATATCAAACGCATCGAGGAGTTCAAGATGGATTCAAGGGCAGCTAGCTGCGAGGCGACAGTGTCACGCACCTCATCAGGCAGTACCCCCACCAAAGAGGAAGACATTTCAGAAATTAGGTCTCGAGTCGAGTAAAGTGTGCCAGATAATTCAGTGACCGAATGGCGAAGGTTGCTGACCCATAAGTCCGCTTCCCTAATCTGCCCATGGTCCAGGACTCTCTGATTGGAGGATGAACAGTGGAACTATCTTCTTGCCAGTTCACTCTTGGTGGCCGCCGTCACGACCATAGAATCAACTGTCAGCTGCTTGGACCAATGGGGCTGGTCTTCAGGTGTACATAAAATTTTGTCCGGCCTCCGGAGTACAGGTTCTACATTGTCCGGGGCCTTCCAGGCATGCTGCACAATTAGTTTAACAAGATCACCTGCTGGTGGGGTCACCCAGGAAGTAGATGGCCGGGCACAGAAGACCTGCAGAAACACCGATTCCTCAGAAGGAGGGTTAGAAAACTTCCATTCCCCCCGCTGTTTGAGGATTTCGAAAATGTCTCCGAATGAGACGTTGTCTGGGGGAGAAACTGGGGACCCTTCTCCCTCATTACAATAAGTGTCTTCTGCGATAGATTCCTCCGGGGAGTCAAGGTGCTTCCTCTTGCACCGTTTCTTCCGGGGGGGGGGGGGCTCTCCAGTAGGATCTTCTGAGGACGACTCCGGAGAAGGGGTTCCCTTCATAGGGGGTTCTTGTGACTCCTGTGCCAGGGGACCCGACATAGTGGATTGGGAGAGGAACATGCTAGGGGAGGTTTCTGATACTGGTGTCCTAGGTGCTGGCTGTGAGCCTTCGGAATGAAGGACCCTTTCCATCACCTGTACAGCAGGCCCACTCGAGCCCACCTCCAGTTGAGGGGTTCAGAGAGAACTGGAAGCTGTTGGAGCCATGGACATAGACGGTGCCAGCGAGAAAATAGGCACCGGATTATGTACCAAGGTACGGACAGTCCAAGCACTGCTCCGAGAAGGCATCGGCTCCATCGTAGCCAATGCAGCAAGGGTGGTCGGTGCTGACAGGGGAGACACTGCTGTCAGAGCCGAGACAGTATGTACCAAAGTGACATCGGTACCAGGAACAGGGTGGATGCTGGAGGAGGATAAGCAGGGGAAGATGAGGTAAAAGATTCTGAGCCAGGAGGGATGGAAGGTCAGAAGGTCTAGCTGGAATGGGCAATCCCCTAGCTGCCAGAAGCTGGTCCACAACCTGCACTAGGTCTAGTTCAGAAAAACTCCTAGTGGATCTAAAGGAAGCTGCTGAAGGGGAATCAGGTCTTTCTAGAAAAGGACTAAACCTCAGCCCCAAGAAAGGGTCGTAAGTTGGAGAATATCTTGTCCTTTCCAGGTATTCGAATTTTGGAGCAGATGGAGCCAAAGAAACTGTTGACACCGTGGCCGGGGATGGTGCCAAGGCATGTGCAGTCATTGGAGCCCGTGGAGCCGAAGAAGCTGTCGGCACCGTGAATGGGGATGGTGCAGAGGCATGTACAGTCATCGGAAACCATGGAGCTGAGGAAACTGTCGGCACCATGAACAGGGATGGTGCCAAGGCATGTACAGTCATCAGAGCCAATGTGGGAACCAAGGACAGCACCGAAGTCAGTGATGCCGTGGTTGGAACCGAAATAGGAGTGAATACCATGGTCTGCACCGAGGGAGAGGACACACATCCTGGTGCCGAGGAGGTCTGCGCCGAGGGCGCAAGCAAAGCACAGAGCTGACTCGGTTCCATAACTGACGGAGATGCAGGAACTGAGTTACTCCATTTTTCGTTATATATTTTGGTCTTGGAAGGGGGTGAGACCTCCGACCCAGATAGAGCCTCCGAGAAAGGTGTCTTGATTAAACTTTTTAAAATAAGTTTATTCTTATGTTCTGCTAGAGTCCAATTACTAAAACTAGCACAAATGTCACAATCAGCTTTAATATGATCCGAGCCCAAACAGTAGACACAACTGACATGTGTATCTGAGTTAGGCATCTTACAGCCACACCTGTCACACTATTTAAAACCCAACTTAGCTTTGTCTGACATGGTAAGGCAACAATGATATCCTATAGAAAAAATAAGGAAGACAATACCAGTGATATTATGTTAAGAAATACCACTAGTAAAAAGAGAAGGCCTGTCAAAGACAGGAGAGAAGGACAGTAATGAAAAGGGTAAAAAATTAAATTAGCAAGGAAAAGGGGAGGAAATAGGCCTAGGTTATAGGCGACAGTGAGAGAAGGCTAACGACTAAAAATTTAGTAATTTAGAAGAAAAACTGTCATAAAAGCAACAATTTACTACTTAGCTTTGACAGAAATAGCTAACATGTCTGACTATGAATGCGGCAAACGAGATCTGAAGTATCTAGGAAGAGGGGGCATTGTGGGTAGGTTCTTAGCTGAGAGTTTTTGGCTTGCGCGAGCTGGAAAATGGCCATATCGGTTCAGAGGATGGAACCGAGGTCCTATCTGTAATGTATGAACAAAGATTTACAACATCAGATCAGTTCTTATAGATATCTCCTTTATTTACTTAATTTGGAGCATGCCAAAATCATGTAACCAGATCCCTAGCTCATTCAAGCCACCCCTCCAAAAAAGTGTTAGATACAACTGGATAACGTCTTTGGCATTCTAATGGGGTACAAAAACATTTCTGCAAACATTTGCAGACAGAAACGAAGAATCTCTTCAACTTCCCAAGTTTCATTTCTACATGTACCCAGTTCCATAAGCTAACATTTTTCCCACCTCTAATTCACTTTAAGTTTAATGGCCAGTTTATTTTCTTGTATCTTATACTATTCTGAGACTCCGCGGTGGTGCAGCGGTTAGCGTTGTCGCCTCACAGCAAGAGGTTCTCCCATTCGATTCTTGGCTGGAGCATCTTCTGTGTGGAGTCTGCATATCCTCCCCATGGTCTAGTGACGTTAAAGACATGCAGGTAGATGCAAGTGTGAATGGACGTGCCTTCGTTGAAGGTTGGGCGTCGGGATGGCAACTCGACACCGTAAAATCCACTGCCAATCATGAGCAGACTGGAGTTCCGCTGTGGTGGCCCCTAACCGGGAAAAGCCAAAAGACTTTTTTTATACTGTTCTGAGACTAACCCCTTATTCTTTAACTCTGAATCTTGACTCATCTTTAAGTGTTTATACCACAATGACATTTCTGTTAAGGTGCTAAATTTCTTTCTTTACACCTGTGTGAGCACTCTACACACAATGCAGTCTTTCATTTCAACTTTTAGTTTGCCTTTTTTCTAAAGTCACAAAGGTTTGGGCCCCCTCCAATTGCTCCTAAGGTCCTCCCTTGTTTATCAACCCACGCAACCAAACTCAGCCAGAAGCAGTTATCTAGATCTAATCACTGTACATTTGTTTCTTTCTTCCAAGGTTCTATTCATCTTGCTTGATTATTCTGGCTTTGCCATACAATGAAGAATTAATTAGGAAGCTCTCCAATATGGCCTCATGTCAGGGGCTTCTACACCCCTACCCCTTTAAAAGTTGCAGTTTCTTTCAGGAAACCCTAGGTTTGCCTTGTCTACATAAAAATTCCTTTGGGGATTATCAAGGTTCTTTAAAGAACTCATACCCTGGATGTAGCGGCACTGCCCAGAAATGGTATAATGTTGCACTTGATATGAACATCTAAACGGCTTATAGCATTTGGTCTACAACTATAACCAAAACTTTCCCTTTCTTCAGCCAGCTCAAACAACTGGGCTTCAACATAGCTTACATTACCTTAACTCTTTCCATCAAACTTTGGGCCAGTAATATAATGAAGTACTTTTATACAATGGTTCTACTAAACATTGGGATATTTGGCATTCAGATTCAGGGAGGGTTGGCAATTAATCAATATTACTTTTCAAAGTTTAAGCTATATCTTGAAATTTTCCCGAATTGTCTAACGTGATATACTTTTTCCTCCAAACTTCAGGCTAGTAATATACCCAAGTATTTATATACTATAATGCTGCTTATGCTATAGTGCTATCAGACACTCAGATATTATTATTTCACCCTCAGGGAGGGCTGGCAATTAATCATTTAAATTTTCCAGAATTATCTAACATGTCATACAAAACTTCTCAATCTCTGGATCTGATAACTATACTAAAAGTCATCCTCATATAATGCCAGTTTCACATCCTCAACTTCTAACCTAAATTCCTGAATTTCAAATTGTTTTAGCATTAAGGCCAAAGGTTATAAGCAAAAGCAAATAAAAAGGAGGAAAGTGGGCAGCCCTGTCTTGTGTCCATCTTTACAATAAAAGTTGGGGCTAGTTTCGCTTTTATTTTAACACAAGAATAACCTTATCATAAACATTTTTAACTGAATAAATTCTTCAGGATATAACCACATATGTAATTCTTTAAATAAATAATACCACCTCAGTATATCAAAGGCTTTTTTCGGCATTCTGACTGACAAGCCAAAATGGCTCTAACCATCTGTGTGCTTCTTGTATAATCACTAATGTTTTTTTGGCTCCTTTTCACAAAGCCACATTGATCTTTTTGTACCGGTTTCAGAAATTGTACTGCCAGCCTTGATGGCAAAATCACAATAATAATCTTATAATCTTGGTTAACAAGAGAGATAGGCCTGTGTGAACCTACTACACAGGAACCATCCCCAGCTTTCAAAATAGAAGATATTACCACATTTGCATTAAGATGGGACCAAATGGGAAAGCAACACTTTACTAATAACTTTTCAGCACACTTTCCCCACCCAATCAGTACATGTCTAAGGGATCTCATTCAGCCTATACGATTTCCCACCTGACATACCATTAACCTACAGCTCCAACACATCAAGGGTTATAAAACCTTATTATCATTCCTATTGGGTTAGGATCAGTCAGAGGATTTTCACATCTTTCAAAAAAAAATCATCAAAGGTACTTCCCCTTCAGTGGCTCTTCTACTTCCTCCACAGAGTCTTTAAAACATTTCAATAAAGTGTTGCAAATTATTATCTAGATCTCCTTCCACCCTTCCTGCCGCTGGGTCTACTACCAAATGAACCCATACTTCCTTTTTGCCTTACCTTAACCTTATGACTAATTTTTTTGAGCCTTTGGAGAGTTGCTGGAACAATTCTCCTGTATTAATTCCAGTCTAAACTGTTGTCCACGTTCCAATATCATATCCACTTCCTGATGTACTCCCATAATGTCCTCTATTAACCCCATTCTGTCAAAGCTATTTTATCATATTCACACCTTTGTTTTGCATAATCCTGGAAATCTGTCATCCATTCTACCTTCCTTTTCTCCCAATTTGACAATGGTTCTCATCACTAGCCTGTTTCCCCATATCTCAACCCTTCCATTCCACTACATCTCAAAGTTAGTTGCTTTACAACAGCTTAAAGAAAATCTTCAGTGTTTTAAGTCCTTTCAACCAATCACCTTCATCCTAAGTATCAGGTGAGCATGATCCAATAATAATACAAATAATGTCTCCAGGATCTCAATCATATATTTATCTTCTCTTGAAATATAAATTCTATCTACTTGTGAGCATCTTTTAAATACTTTTTGAGTAATAAGTGAATGACATTGGTGCACCTTTTTCCCTAACACAAATGTCTTTCTTGTCAAGTATACCTAACACACCAAAACATCATCCTGCACTGGTATCCTATAACCACATGGGCCTCCCTGCATATCTGTCAAATTTGTAGAGAGACCGAAATCACCTAATCATAAAAATGTTCTTGATAGCTTATGATTTCCTTACATAAGACCTTAAACTCTAGTAAGGATGACTCTGAGAGCCGATAATACACTCACCAAAGTAAATATCGTTGTCTCTCATAATATTTACTCTACAACCATCCCTCATCATCCACCAGTTGACATAATACTCTGATTTAATGCTGTACTTAATAAAACTACTTCCTTACATGCCTCAGCTATAAATGTCTTGTACTCAAATTTTACTAGCTTAGCATGTCCTTTACTTAACATGTGCATCGCTTGAAGGAACAGTACTTGAGGGAGTGCCTTTCTTACACACACATCACCTCCTCTCTTTTTATCAGGTTGTTTAACCCATTTACATTTCATGAGAATGCAACATTCCTTTAATTTAACATGATCTCACTCCCTTACTTTCAACCAGAACTCCAGTGATTACATAATTGTACATTATGGTCACCCCATGCACTTCAGTCTCATCTGCATTTTATATAAATTTCCATGTGTGCTGGCCTTCCCTTCCTCTTTAATATCAACTGAATCTTTAACAACTTTTTCCAACTTGGACACTTTGCAATTTCAAATAACCCAACAACATGTCACAAAAATCTGCATGCAAACATTGAAATCTATTTACATCACAAACATGTTCAATTACATTAATATTTCATACTTTCAAATCCACCTTTTCTAAGGTTATCCAAATCTCACTATGCAGGAAATTTAGGGGGGACAAACCTTCATAGGAAGTGCTCATGGTATATCGTAAAAACATCCAGCAAGTCTTTCTCTTGGATCAGGGTTACATGGGAGTTCTTTATTAGTTTACTATTATGCAGGCTTTACCAGCTATCAACCTATATGATAAATCCAACACAAATAAACAAAAAGTAAGATATTCCACTTCTTTATTCACCTACAATCAAGGTATGTTTAATAGTACCTTACTTAGTTATTAACAGTGGAAACAGTGCCATTACCTCCATCCCCATTTCCACAGTCTAATTTTTTTATTGCAGCTTCTGCTTGAACAATAAAAGTGCAAGGTCTTTCCTGACTGTATTTCTCCCCACTTTTATATCCTGCCTTCTTGATCACATGCCCCGTCTTTCAATATCCACTGGTCATTTTCAGAATCAAGATAAGTTTTCACTCCTGCTGGATTAAAAACAAAGTAGCTTGGAAAAATACCTAATTAACTATAAATATTAACTAACAGTTGTTCAAGGTGAAATTGCTTCAGCAGCATGGGAAAAAAAAGAGGAAAAACTCATAATGCAGAATTTTGTTTCCCCATAGGAAGTCATTATCGGTGCAGTTTCTAAGTGTGCGCCGGCAATGATATAGAAGTTATGTTCTTACCATAACGTTCCATGTTAGTTGTCTTCTTCTCGCCTTCTTTCTTGCTGGATGGGTTCGGAGCCGACCTCGGCTCCGACTCGGCCACTCTAAAAGCTCGAGAGTTGGTTCCACCGGCTCGAGGCTCCCCTTATATCCCACAATGCTAGGCGTGTATTACCTCAGATCTCGTTTGTGAGCTAGGCCCAGCTAATAATAAAACCAGAAATACTGGAAAAAGAGAGTCCACCTCTATAAACAAAGGGGAAGAGGAAAGGTGACCTGAAGCCTGATCCAGGAAAATATGCACAGCAGAGCATATACCTATAGCAAAAGAGGTGGTAGAAAGAGAGGTCACAATCAAACTCCTCTAGGTCTGTCCAGGCCAGGGGGAAGGAGGGTGGGACGAAAGAAGGCGAGAAGAAGACAACTAACATGGAACGTTATGGTAAGAACATAACTTCTATATGTTAAGTTGTCTATCTCGCCTTCATTCTTGCTGGATGGGACCGTCCCTAGCACCTTGTCCCGGTGGCCTAACGGAACAGACTCTTGAGAACAGTGGTACCAAAGTTAGCTCTATGCCTAGAAGCTAAATCCAACTTATAATGTGAAATGAAAGTGTGAGGAGTAGCCCAAGTAGCCGCTGCACAAATGGTGTCAATAGGCAGTCTGTCTTGGAAGGCTATAGAAGTAGCCAAAGCTCTGGTGGAGTGGGCCTTAGGTTTGTTAGGCAGCTTTTGGTGTCTAATTTCATAAACAATGGAAATCAGAGATGTTAGCCATCTAGATAGTGATACCTTGAAAACAGAAAGTCCCTTTCTGCCTTCTGCATAAGAGACAAACAGCTGGTCAGTTTTTCTGAATTGTTTGGTCCTATCCAAATAGTACCTTAACTGACGATGAACATCTAGCCAATGCAATTTTTGTTCAGACCTATTAGAATATTCTGGAAAAAACACAGGGAGGTCAATGCTTTGATTTAGGTTAGACGCAGAGGCTACTTTAGGTAAAAAGGACGGGTTGGTTCGTAAGGATACCCTGTCTTTATGGAACAACAGATATGGTGGTCGACAGCTGAGTGCATGAAGTTCTGAAACTCTTCTAGCTGAAGTAATAGCTACCAGAAAGAGAGTCTTCCATGATAGCAATTTTAATGAACAGGAAGCTGCAGGTTCGAAAGGGGGGGAGAATCAAAGAACTGAGAACTAAATTAAGGTCCCAAGAAGGAGGAGGATTTCTTATAGGAGGTCTGAGTAGAAAAACTCCCTTCAAAAAGGATTTGCAAAGCTTGTGGGACATGATGGCAGACTCTGAAATGCCCACATGAAAGTTAGATATAGCTGCCAATTGAACTTTGAGAGTAGAAGGAGATGAACCTGCATGAAAGAGTTCAGCTAGAAAATCAAGAACCATTTGGATGGGAGCAGTGAAAGGATCTAAGTCCTTCCTTGAGCCCAATAGGCAAAACGTTTCCACTTACTAAGATAAATTTTTCGAGTGGAAGATTTATGTGAAGCTATTAAAATATCTCGAACAGTGTGAGATATTTGAGGAAGCCTAGCTAAGGTAGGAACTGGAGGAACCAAGCAGTGAGGTTCAGAGATGTTAGGGAGCGATGAAACTGACCCGACTGATGGATCAAAAGATCTGGAACTAGGTCCAGATGCCAGGGTTGCTCCAACAGAAATTGATGTAGAAAGGGGAACCAAACCTGTCGAGGCCAGTAAGGAGCAATGAGGATCAATGAGGCCTTCTGAGCGATAGCTTTCTGTATCACTTGAGAGATTAGTGGAAAGGGAGGGAATGCATACAGAAGTCCCCGTGGCCAAACTTGGACTAGAGCGTCTCTGCTGGGCTGGCCTGGTAAGGGGAAGAGGGTGAAATAATCTTTGCACTTGCTGTTTTGGGGAGTAGCAAAAAGGTCGCAGCAAGGCTGACCCCACTTGAGAAAAATTTTTTCCACAACAGAATCTTTCAGAGACCACTCGTGAGGCATGAGGATAGCTCTGCTCAACTTGTCCGCGATTTGACTGGACTTCCCGGGGATGTGCGTTGCTATCAGAAACCGCTGAGAAGAAATCGCCCATTGCCACAGTCTGAGTGCTTCTCGACATAGGGGATAGGACCTGGTTCCGCCTTGTTTGTTGATATACCACACTACAGACATATTGTCCGTCTGGATTGCTATCGTTCCCAAGGGGAGAGAGTCTTGAAGGGCTTGCAACGCTAAAAGCACTGCTCTCATCTCTAGAACATTTATATGCAAGTGGCATTCGTCTGGTTGCCATATGCCCTGGACAGTTCTGCCCTGATAATGCCCCCCCCACCCGATCAGGGAGGTGTCCGTTGTCAGAGTAGCAACCGGAGGGGAAGGAACAAAGGGTCTTCCCAGGAAGAGCTGAGGGGAAGACATCCAGCAAAGAAGATGATTCTTGCATGTTTGCGTAATCATAATGGTGTGGGACATCGGAAGTTGCTGGTATGACCATTGTGTGAAGAGCATCCATTGAAGGATTCTCATGTGGAATCTGGCTAATAGAAGTAGAGGGATAGCAGCCGCCATAATCCCCAATACTTTCAGAACTAACCTGGCTTTGACTATGTTGCTGTTGAAGAGAAGGGAGACCAGTTTGCGTATGTCTGTTATTCTCTGATCTGTTAGTCTCGCAGACATGTTGACTGTGTCTAGATTTGCGCCTATGAAGGTAATAGCACGACAAGGCGACAAAACAGACTTTTTGCAATTTATTGATATGCCTAACTTTTGACAAATGCGAAAGGTGTAGTCTCTGGCCATTAGAAGAAGATGCTTGGTAGGAGCTGTGAGGAGCCAGTCGTCCAAATATGGAAACACTTGGAATCCTTGACGTCTCAGGTGAGAAGCTACCACTGCCATGCATTTGGTAAACACCCGGGGGGCAGTGGTGAGTCCAAAGGGCAGGGCTCTGAATTGAAAGTGACTGGTTCCCAGCCTGAAGCGGAGAAATCTTCTGGAGCGTCTGTTCATTTTTATATGATAGTACGCACCCTGAAGGTCTACAGAGCACATCCAGTTTTCCTTTCCCAATAGGGGAAGGATGGACTGTAGCGTGACCATCCGAAATCTTGTTTTCTTGACAGACTTGTTCAAGATACTGAGATCCAAAATTGGTCTCCAGTCCCCTGTTTTCTTTGGAACTAAAAATAACCTGGAGTAGATTCCGGATCCTTGCTGGTCTGCTGGAACTGGCTGAATTGCTCTTTTTGCAAGCAGCTTTGAAATTTCCAAAGCTGCAAGATCCCTTTGAGCGGGTGGAACATCTGGAAGGGATTTTTTGGATTGGTTTGGAACGCGAACGAAGGGAATGGAATAGCCTTCGGAAATGATGGACTGTACCCACTTGTCTTGAGTTAGGGATCGCCAGGCTTCTGGGAACAGTGATAATCTTCCCCCGACTGCCTCCGAAGGTGGGCAGTCGGGCAACACCTCAGGGATGCTGGAAGGGCTTATCGGAAAAAGTTTCTCGATTGCCCTGGTTCTGCGGACCCCCCCTGCCCCTAGGGCGACGTCTACCATTGCTGTTCCCTCCTCTGCCTCTGGAGGGGAACAGACTCTGTGCGTCAGGCAAGGTCCCTTGAGATTGTTTGCGGAACCACATTTTTCCACTTTTCTGGCCTTTGGGGTAAGGCCTAGAAGGAGTAGAAAAACGGACTCCGACGGCAGAAAGAGTTTTGCCATCCGTCTCGCACCTCGTCAAGGTCTCTTTCACTTGAGGACCAAAGAGGGATGATCCATCAAACGGGGAATTAGTGAAAGACGTTTTAAAGGGGTCCGCAAAATTGCATAACCGCATCCAGGCATGCCTACGTAAGGCCACACCTGTCCCTGCGGCTCTGCTCGCTCCATCAGCCGCATATGAGAGGAGGCGCATGGAGGAGTTAGCTATAGAATTTAGGGTAGTCAGCTGAGCGTTCATCTTATCCTGAAAACCTGCAGCTGTAGGATCCTTTAACATCTCACTCACTTCCTTGATCAAGTCTCTTTGAAGACGAGTGAAATGACAGAGGTAGTTCAGCGAACGCATAGCAAAGGTCGCTGATGAAAACATCCGCTTCCCGTACCTGTCCATAGACCTAGATTCCTTGTTAGGAGGATGGACAGGCACTGAAGGATCAGCTAGCTCCTTCTTAGTGGCAGCAGCTACCACCATAGCATCCACTGAAACTCCCTTAGTCAGAAATTGCTTATCTGCTGGTGCTGTGATAAACTTTGAAGGTCTCCTGGGGGTAGGGTCCACAGAGTCAGGAGCCGTCCAAGCCTTTTAGCTACCACCTGCATGAGGGGGTCAAGGGGACACCCAGGAGGTGGAAGGGCGAGAGCCAAACGCCTCAAGATACACAGATTCATCCTCCGAAGGGTTAAGGGATGGCCAATTTCCCCTCTGTTTCAGGATCTCTAGAATGTCTGCAAAGGAGACATCTTCAGAAGGGGAATGGGGGGAACCTCGAATCCTCTAAATCTGTGTCAGAGGTGACAGACTCAGGTGAGTCTATGTGCTTCCTCTTACACTTTCTCTTCCTAGGGGGCTCCCCTGCCAATTCAGGAGAGGCCTCGGAAGAGGATGAGATCCCCACAGGGGATTCTTGAGGAGCTGGCTCTCTGCGGTCCGGGATGAGGGAGTGAGTAGACATAACCTGAGGCACCGAAGAGGGAGGGACGGACGGAGCCGACTGTGGAGTTGAACCAGGTTCCAACACACTCCGCATGACCTCGAATGCGCTTCTGTCAGGCAAAGCCAGAGGTCCCCGCTCCGAAAAGCTGAAAACCTCCCTCGGCACCGACAGCGATGGCTCCGAGGCCGATGTCGGAGCCGAACCCACCAGCACCGAAGCACCGAGAGGGAGAGCGGGGTCGGACAAGGGTCCGATGCCACTCACCCCCTCGGAGCAGACGAGGGAAGTCCGGCGCCGAGATTCTTCCAAGGAAGAAATCGGAGCCGACGACGGAGCCGAAGACAATTGTATCGGCTCCGACGCTACCACAGTCTCGGTTCCGAAACGCCCCGGCTCTGAGCTCAAAGGAGTCGGAGGAGGAACATTTTGAGGAATAGGGTCAAGCTTCGACTGATGAGTCGGGCTCTGAAGCATTTGGGCCAGTGCCTCGGACTTAAGAAGTCGACTCACTACCCTCTGAAGATCATGATCCGAAAGCCCCATGATCTAGAGGAGTGAGATCTATGGCTCCGTTCAGACAGCAAGGGAGATGCTGGAGCCGAATGAACGGAGCCAAGGGACGGTGACCTGGACCTCTTTCTAGATGTCGGCTCCGATGGTCTGATCGGAGCCGACTCAGAAATTTCTAAAGCCTCGGCTCCAGCCGGAGCCGAGGGAACCACAGGAGTAGCAGATTGAGTCTCATCGGCTCCAGCCGGAGCCGATGTCTTAGTAGGCTTCGAAGCCTTAGGCGTCGACTCAGATGCTGGAGTCGAGGACCTATGAGCCTTAGAGGGTTTACCCGAAGTAGTAGTGGGGGGACCCTCAGGCTTAAGCAAGCCTCTTAAAATAAGCTTGTTTTTTTTTCCTGCAGGACTCTAGGGCTGAAGCCATGGCATACAGCACAAGAGTCCTGCAGGTGTAAAGGTCCCAGGCAGTACACACAAGAAGTGTGACCGTCTGTCAGAGACATTTTCTGACAGCACGAGTCACACTTCTTGAAGCCTGAGACCTTCGAATCCTTGGACATAACAAGGAACAAGTGTAACCACACACAAACACAAGCACACCGATTACACTTAAAAAACTAAAAATAGAAATTAAACTAAGAAATTAGTTGTTTAATGTATAAATTCCCTACAGAAAACGCACACACTCCAAGGGAATGGGAGGGCTCGAAGGCCTAAGGGAAGAACTATAAGTTCTTAGGTAAAAATTAAAGATAAACTAGATTAAAGGGATAAAAGACCTTTAAGGTAAGGGGAAACTGTATGGAAAACTAAATTAAAGGGTTTTAACTCAACTTTTTAAACTAGTTCCTACACTAACCTGAAGCCGGTGAAGCAACACGTCTCGATAGCTGTAGCGGCAAACGAGATCTGGGGTAATACACGCCTAGCATTGTGGGATATAAGGGGAGCCTCGAGCCGGTGGAACCAACTCTCGAGCTTTTAGAGTGGCCGAGTCGGAGCCGAGGTCGGCTCCGAACCCATCCAGCAAGAATGAAGGCGAGACAGACAACTTAACATTCACTTGTTTTGGGATATTTCTCCCTTCGAGTGTGACCGTGGAGTTGGTATATACAAGTTCAGGGGGTAAGAGTTTCACCCCACATTGGTGGGTGCAGGGAAGCTTGTACCCCCCATGCAAAAAGCAATTTAAGTAGATTTTATAACCCTTGTTTGTTTCAGGCATTTTTTTTGTCCTTTCAGCTCATCAGCATTTAAGAAGTCCACATTTCACAATAGAATCAACCTAGCATCTCCCAATAACACTTCCTTGTCGTCGACACTAGTCAGAGTCACACCTTTAATATGCTGAAAATTTTATAATAAACTGTCAAGGTCACATGGTATTTCAGGGGCTTACCTGGAAAAAAAGCCAATGTGCTCTTTCAATCACAATCTTTGTTTGTGGCAAGATAGCTCATTTAACAGTTAGTCGCTGTACGAAAGTTCCCATATCTCAACCTTCTACCCTTTCCAGGATCCCTACAAAGCAACATTTTTTTCGTAATGTACCCTGCCCTCAAACCCCATCATTCTCTGTTCAATCTATTCCAAACATACTTGATTGTCCACTGTATGCTGCTGCTCTGAGTCTGTCTGAAGTTCCACAAGTGAATGACAGCAACATAGGATACTGTTCAGGTTCTGCTACCTTCTTTTCTGCTCAGACAACATATATGCCCAAGCTTGCCATCTATCTTGTTGAATTTGTCCACTAGTTGACTAAACTAAGCATCAGGAGTATCCATTTCCCCAGCCTTACCACCAAGTATACATATTCTGTCTGTCTCTACTGTCACCATTATACCTCTGTGCCACATTTCATCATGAGACAACTATTTTGGTTGTTTCTTTCGACTCTTTACTTCCACCTATGTTTGGCATCATTCAGCAATGGCCAAAAAATGATTAGATGCAGTCTGGGTGGCAAAGTTCTGCAGTTCCTGTAGCTTTCCTCTTCGTTGCAATTCTTCCTCTTATGGAGTAATCCTCCATGATGTTTCTACTCATATGCCATTACTAAAAGTTCCCTGGGGCTCAGAATGTTTTACAGCTTCGAATGGTGTAAAACATGTAGTGTAGACTCACAGAAAGTGGCCAGAACTTAAGTGTACCTTGCTTAAAAGGCTGTTATATGCTTCAGTCTGCTTTAATATATGTTAAAAATCAAAGATGTTAAATTCTTTTATCTTTATACAGCCAGACTACCATTTTTAACCAACAGTCTTTAGTAATGCTCCACTAACCTGAATTGAATGTATCCTTGCATGGCCTGGTATTACCTTGTTAAACAGCTGCACTCCCTTCCCTATAGCAGGTTATGTGGGTAAGCTGACAGTTAATCTCAGGCAATTAATTTAGAAGCTACAAAAGGATTCACTTGGTTGCCCTTGGTATAAAAAGGGGGCCAGCAATGTGTGTCTAGTAAGGGCAACTCCTAGCCCAAGTTGATGGCAACTGCTCTCATAAACCATTACAAATTACCTTTAAGCAAGAAAAATTGTAAACAATTCACTTAATCAGTCCATTTCCAGCCAATATTGACTGTAAGCTGGTCTACATGTAAATTCCACAGAATGTCTTTCTGCAAGTAAAAGCCAAATGATGATCTTTCTGTATCCTGTGCAAAGCTTATTTAACTTAAACAATAAAAGCACTGAAATGTGGAAAAAGGTAGATGCCTCTGGAGTAAATGGCCACAAGTCTCTGTTTTGCGTTCTCTGTCTTTACAGTCAACAGTGAAGTGGCTTCTTAAAAGTCCAGCAACATTTTCTTTCAAATTCTGTACATGAAACAATACTAAATACAACAAAAAGTTATGAGAGTTTATACATACAAACAAGCTGATTTCCAAACTAGCAATAAAATTACAAAAAGCTGTGACATGGAATTCAAAAGTCAAAAAGTTTTTGACCTAGGCTTTTATTTCCACAGTGCACAAGATCCCTGTATTTTATTATTATAATAAATATTAAGACAGGCTATTATAACAAGACTATACTCAGAAGGTAAGGTTTCACTGGTCACAGTTAAGGGTTTTTAAACACTGTATATAGACCCAGCTATTTGGCTACTCATTCTGTAGAAAACAGAAAACGTTCATAAACAAAAACACAATACAAAGATAAAAAAGACAGAAAAAAAGGGAATGCTTCAGAGCAATAGTTAGACAAATTAATTAATTGTACTTTTGGTAATAAGTAAAGCAAGTAAACTGTTCCCATACCAAAATCTGCTAGTTTTAGTTCTCCCCTCTCATTAATTAGCAAATTTTGAGGTTTCAAGTCTCTATGTAGCACCTTCCGTCTATGGCAGTAGGCAAGTCCTCGTAAAATTTGGAATAAAAAGATCTAGCAAGGAAAACAAACATATATAAAATAATTTAACACTCTGACAACTTCTGTCAGCTGAATAATAATGGTACTAAGAAACACATACAAAAATATATTTAAAAAGGAAAACCAAAAGAATACAGACACATACAGACTTTAAAACTGACAAGAAAGAAATAATTTTCTAGAACAAAGCATCTATTGCTAATGGTTAGATTTTTTCTTTCCTTGTAACTGAGAGTCCTACTACTGACATTTATCACTTTCTATGTACCTGCAAAAATCTTACATATTAGCTTATTTACTATAGCAAAATATAGTTAGAAGTCCTGTTTATCAACTTACCTTTTTCCTAAGGATTCCATATTTACAAGCATATAACAAATGTGCAGCATCAAATGCATTACATTAGTGGAAAAACAATACATACACAAATACAAACAAGCCAAATATAAACCATCTAAAATGAACTGGAAAGACTTCTACTGCAAGTTTACTACATGTACTGTATCATTAACTATGTAGTATAAAACAGGAAGTGTGACTGTGGTGGGGAAGGCAGGATCACAGCCCAGTGTACAAACTTGGTTACATTACTGATCACAAGACCCAATACAAAATAATTAATTCAATGGATATGAACTAACAGCAATATCACTAGTTGGCATGCCCAAATAAAGTAAAAAGGCTTAAGAGCTTTTCATAAAATCAGATGCTTAATAAGGTTGTAGCAACTGGCAAAAGAAGTAAGGAAACATCATCCACTATGACCAATGGCAACAAAGCACTCCACTATCCTTTTCCTTATGCATACAATATACAACTCCTCAGGCTTCCAAAGTGTCTTCACACTGAACAGTTTAATTTCATCTCTCCCAGTGTGAAAAACAAAACTCAGAAAAGAGAGCCGGTGAATGTGTCTTTTTGGGTACATTTTTGTTACTAACTATTAAGTGCACTGCTTAGATGCCAACAAAGAAGAATAGACAACCTGAAAGAAAACCAAACACAAAAGGTAAGAAGAAAACACTGGCTGAGAAGAAACCTGCAGCTAGTCAATTAAAACAGCTCCAGCTCTGGGGCAAGACATGGCTTCCAGTAATACAGGGAAAACACAAGCCAAATGTGCTCAGAGCTTAAAAAAACACTGAAGGAGTATAGCAACTCAGATAACAAAATCCTAGAAAAAATGGAAGAAGCTTTAAAGAGATATTTAGATGATCTAATAAAACTGCAAAAATCAGAAGTCAAAATAAAGAAAAGGTTGGTTGAGTATAAGACTACTCAAAAAGAGATGTTTCATAAAAATGGTAGAATTAGAGAACAGAGGACATACGGAAATCTGATATTTTCTGCTGTACCAGAGAAACTGGAAGGAACAGACTGTATTAATTTTATGAAAGCACAAATAAGTAACTGGACTGGTATTCCATAATGGTATGCTGCAAATCTGGCTATGAGAAAACAGCCAAGACTTCTAACAGTAAAGATACAATCCTACCAGCAAAAAGAGTTGATTCTGAATAAACTGTGGCAGAAGGGCAAATTATTAGAGGCTGGAGACAGTAGAATGTTCATGGAAATTTGTTACTCACAATACACCAAGCAGAAAAGGAGTAAATGTATTCCCGCAATCAGGGGATGTCAAGAAGTAGGTGTGAGATTCAAGCTGTATCCAACTACCGTTGGAATCTCCCCGGAGGGTCAAAGTCATTTTTTGATACAGAATATGCTAAGGAAGAAGTACAAATGTTCATCCAACAAAAAATGAGTATCAAAGAGAAGGTAATTCTGCTTCTTATTCTTCTGATAATAAAGCTCATACAGAGACTATATGCCAGTGAAACCTTTTCCAATGTTCCAAAGAAAATGCTTGAGAGATAAAAAAGCACAAGAGTTGACTAGAGCACAAGGAGTATGTTGGAAATGAACCCCAGACTGGAGCTGGGAAATGGATATCAACAGGAAGAAAACCAGTAACTCAGAAATTAATGAATAAATGTGGGATTACAAAACATCAGTCACATTTGTGAAAAACGACGGAACAAGAAAACATGGAAATATTGGACTTTGTGACTTTATTAAACTTGTGGGGGATTCCAAAGTAAATGACCTACTTCACGTCATTGATGTTTGGAAGAACTTTAAGAAGAAGGGAAGAAGAAAGAACGAGGTAGCTGTAAAAGTAGTGTTTTTGTTCTTAACAGTATTTTTAGAAAACATGACACATAGTGTATGTAATAAAGTAAAGTGTTTTCAGTTATTTTTGTGTGTAACAGGGATACTAAAGTAAACAGTTTCCAATTTCTACTAAATGAAATTGAGGATACTTTTTCTTACTTTCACATAGGGGAATGACTGGATTAAGGCCCTTGACTTGATCTGATAACAAGCCTTAAACAGGAAACAAACAAACTAAAAGAACATTAAATGTCACAAAGTTTTTCTTTAGCAAATAAATGTTCACAGTGCAACATGAGAATCTTGTAGCTGAAGGCAATTGTGTTTTTGGTTGTCATATTTCTATGGAGACAAGATAAGGGCAAAACAGACTACTTTTTTCCTTCAATGGCCAGATGATAATGTTTTCTAAAAGAATTCAAGTTGTTTTCTATACCTGGGAGAGGAATAAAGATAAGATAAAAACAGTCAGTATAAGGAGAAGCACAAGGTGTACCATGTGTTTTGGCATGGATAAAGTACAGTTGTGTACACTTACCATAAATATAGATGTTCGAGTGTATTCACTGTTGCAGTCATCACATTTGGGTTATCCTGCAAGGGGTAGCCCTCAGTCAGCCTGAATACCAGAGGCTTAGTATTTCTTCGTCGGTTTCTGTCACTCTAGGACTGATGTCAGGTTGTCAGTGGTATGAAATCAGGCAGCCGAAGCGATTACATCAGTTTTTCTTGTCTTTCAGGATCCCCCAAAATAGGGAGCTAGGTTATGGTGGATAAACACCACCAGTAGAAAGTAAACACCAAAAATTCCCTGCAAAGAGAGAGGAAGACAGAGAGAGAGAGAGACAAGGGGGATGGAGGGGGGAAACCAGAACTGTAACAGAGAATACACTCGAACATCTACATTTATGGTAAGTGTACACAATTGTACTATGTTCTTCGTGTTTCACTGTTGCAGTCATCACATTTGGGATGATTTCCAAAGCTGAAGAAAAGGGTGGAGGCAGTCAAGAAGACTGGGGCTGGCTAAGATGCCCTGCAAGAATGCGGTGGCAAAGCCTGCCCTGGATTTGGAGAAGACAGGCAGGTGATAATGCTTGGTGAAGGTATGAACAGAAGTCCAAGTTGCAGCCTCCAAGATGTCCCTGGTGGGGACCCCTCTAAGAAAAGCTGTAGAGGTGGAGGTTGCCCTAGTGGAATGTGTCCTGACCCTCTTTGGGGTGGTTTCTCATGCTGTTTGTAGCAGAAATGGATGTAGTGTGCTATCCATTTGGAGATTGTTTGTCTGGATATGGCCTTTCACTCTGCCCCTGTTGCGAAGCTGACTAGCAATTGATCAGTTTTTCTAAAAGATTTAGTCCAATCCAGATGGGATCTGAGCTGTCTGTGCACATGTAGAGAGTGCAGAATCATTTCCCCTTTGTTTTGTGGGTTAGGGAAAAAGGGGGGCAAGTGAATGGATTGGTTGAGAGCCACACTGGACACCACTTTAGGCATGAAGGATGGGTTAGTCCTGAGGGAGACCCTGTCAGCATGGAAAATGTTGAATGCCTTTACAGCCATGAGTGCTTGTAGCTCTGATACTCTTCTAGCTGAAGTGATGGCCAGAAGCAAGGCTGTCTTCCAAGAGAGGAACTTTAACTCTGTTGAAGCTGCAGGTTCAAAGGAGGGGGGTGAGTTTTTCCAACACAAAGTTAAGGTCCCAAGTTAGGGTAGGAGCTCTTCTGGGTGGCCTTAAGTTGTTAGCCCCTCTTAGGAACTGTTTGATGAGAGGGTGTGAGAAGAGAGGTGGCTCTGTGCTGTAATGAGCAGAGATGGCAGAGGCATGAATCTTAATAGAAGAGAAGGAATACACCCCTGTGCAGTAGGTCTGTTAGGCAATCCAGGATGAGAGGTAGGGAAGGCTGTGCTATTCCGGCTCCCTTATCCTGGGTCCAGATGGAAAACCTTTTCCACTTGTCAGCATAGGATTTTCTAGTGCTGGGGCATCTGGCCTCACATATAACATCTATGACTTGTTTGCTTAGGCTGGCAGCCTGAGGAGAAGTCATGGAATAAGCCAGGCTGCCAGGATGAGGGTCTGCAATTGGAGATGCATGAATTCTCCATTCCTCTGGTTCAGGAGTGTTGGGTTCTGAGGTAGGTGCCATGGTGGCAGGGGTGACAGGCTGTGCAGCAGTGGGTACCAGTGCTGGCATGGGCAGTCTGGGGCAATCAGGACTGCCCTCGAGTTTTCCTCCCTTATTTTGAGCAGTACCCTTGAAATGAGTGGTAGAGAGGGAAATGCATAGACCGAGAGGTTTACTCACTGGAAGGATACAGCATCCACTTTCCAGGCCGTTCTGTGAGGTTCCCTGGTGCAGAACTTGCTGAGCTGATGATGGGAGTGGGAGGCAAAGAGGTTCACCTTCGGGGTGCCCCATTTCTGGGTAACAAGGGTGAAGGTTGTGTGGTCTAGCTGCCACTTGTGTGGGTCTAGCCGGTTTCTGCTTAAGTTGCCTGCCAGAGAGTTTAGGGAGCCTGGCAGGAATTGTGCTAGCAGGTGTAGTTGCATGGCTAAAGCCATGTGCCAAAGGGTCATGGCGAGCCTGCAGAGAGGATAAGAGTGAGTCCCTCCCTGCTTGTTGATATACCACATCACTGCAGTGTTGTCTGTTTTGATCAGTAGAGGCCCCGGGGAGAGTAGGGGTCTGAAAGCTGTCAGGGTGTGCTGAACAGCTAGCATCTCTTTTTGATGTGCAGATGTATTTGATTTGGGCTCCAATTGCCCTGAATGCACCTGCTGTCCAGGTGTGCACCCCAGGCATAGTGTGATGCGTCTGTGGTGTGGGTCTGGGCGGCATGGGGTTGTGAGAAGGGAAGTCCCTAGTTGCGGTTGCATGCTGCTGCCCACCCAAGAAAATATTTCCTTAGGCAAGGTATCATTGGTATGACAGTTTCCAGGTCTTGAGAGTGTTGACACCAAATGCTTTTTAGGTACCATTGCAGTTTCCTCGTATGCAGTCTGGAATATGGAATGAGTTGAATGCAGGAGGCCATGAACCCTAGAGCTTGCAGGATGTTCCTTGTGGATAACTGGATTCTGGTGGCTAGTTGAGAGAAGTAGGTTGTCAGGTAGGCTTGTTTTTCTGTAGTAAGGAATGCCATCTGAGCTGATGTGTCCAGGCTTGCTCCCAGCAATACAATTTTTTGTGTGGGGACTAGTTTTGATTTCTTTTCATTGATAGTACATCCCAGGGAGGTCAGTAAGTCCTTTACAAAGGTCAGGTGCTGTAACAGCTTTTCCTGACTGCCTGCCTGAATCAGGCAACTGTCTAAGTAGGGGTAAATTTGAATATTTCTGTTTGTGCAGAAAGCGATGGTTGGAGCCAGGCATTTTGTGAAAACTCTGGGAGCAGTGGATAAGCCAAAGGGAAGTGCAGAGAAAGTACAGTTGTGTACCTACCATAAATGTAGATGTTCGAGTGTATTCACTATTGCAGTCATTACTCTTGAGTTATCCTGCTGGCAGGCTACCCGCAGTCGGCCAGAATTCCAAAGTCTAGGTCCGGTGTCAGTTGTTGTCACCTCTTTCCTGACGTCAGTGCGTCAGGGGTATAAAAGATGCAGCTGACGCTATTTTCTTCAGTTTTTCTTGCCCCAGATGTCAGGTGCCCCAAATAGGTAGGCTGAAAAATATAGCAATAAGAAATGCATGCACAAAAATAACATTTCCCTCATCTACAAGCAAATACACCAAAAAGGTTGTATAGGATAGAGAAGTGCAGATAAGTCCCAGCAAAGAGAAGGGGGATGGTGGGTGGGTAACCTGGACTGCAACAGTGAATACACTTGAATATCTACATTTATGGCAGGTATACAACTGTACTATGTTCATCGTGGTTCACTGTTGCAGTCATTACTCTTGTGTAGAATCCCAAAGCTGAGGATGGGTGGCTGGGCTAAATAGGATTTGGAGAGGCTATGAGGCCCTGCAGAACTGCAGTGGCGAAGCCTGCTCTGGACTTAAGAGTAGAGAGGCAAGTGGTAGTGCTTTGTAAAGGTGTGCACTGAACTCCGAGTTGCAGCCTCTAAAATTTCTTTGGTTGGTACTCCTCTGAGGAAGGCTGCTGAAGTGGCTGCTGCTCTGGTGGAATGAGGCCTAATGCCCTTAGGCACTGATTTGCCATGTTGAAAATAGCAGAAACGGATGCAATGGCCTATCCATTTAGAAATAGTCTGTTTTGAGATAGCCTTTACTTGTGATCCTGCAGCATATGACACTAAAAGTTGCTCAGTCTTTCTAAAAGCTTTAGTTCTGTCCCAGTAGAAGCACAACTGCCTATGTATGTCCAAAGAATGCAGAATTTTCTCACCCTTGTTCTGTGGAATGGGTAAAAGGTAGGCAAGTGAATGGTTTGGTTGAGGGCCACACTGGACACCACCTTAGGCATAAATGTAGGGTTTGTCCTCAGAGAAACCCTGTCTGGATATAAAATGATGAAAGGTTCCACAGCCATGAGTGCTTGTAACTCCGAGACTCGCCTTGCAGAGGTTATGGCTAGGAGCAGAGCTGTTTTCCAGGATAAGAATTTTATATCTGCTGTTGGTGATGCTGCGATAGCGTTGTCGCCTCACAGTAAGACGCTGTCCGGTTCGATTCTCAGCTAGAGCGTCTTCTGCGTGGAGACATGCGCGAATGGGCGTACCTTCGTTGAAGGTTGTGCGTCAGGGCTGGTAACTCGGCACATTAAAAATCAACTACCAATCATTAGCGGACCAGAGTTCTGCTGTGGTGACCCCTAACCGGGAAAAGCCGAAAGACACAACAACAAAAAAAAGTATCTTCATCACACATGAAAATGCCTTATTATATAACATACAATTTACACCATGAAATGCTTTAGACAAATACTGTTATGAACAAAAATTGTTTTACTTTTTTTATTTTTCCCTCTCATTTTCCCTCTTAGTGCCCTTCCAAACATCAATGACGCAAAAAGGGGGCACATGGCGGTCAGTCCTCTCACAGGTTTAACAAAGTCAACAAAAATCCATTTTTTTCTCAGCCTCGTTTTCTTGTAAAGCCATATTTCACAAATGTGACTGATGTTTTAAAGTCTCACATTTATTCACTACTTTCAGTGTTGCTCGTCGTCTTCCTGTTTATCTCCATTTCCCAACCCCACACCATGGTTCAAGTCCAAGATATTTCCGATTCATCTAGTTAACTCTTGTGCTTTTTCTGTCTCTCAAGTGTTTTCCTTTGGAACACTAGTAAAAGTTTCACTGGTGAAGTCCCTCTATGAACTTTAAAGCATACACAAAGGTAGCAGGCTGACAAGCGTGCTACACTCAAATGGAGGAACCAGAATGTACAATCATGGCATAAAATACTTTATTAGAACATGCAGATTTAGTGCTTTCATTCAGTTATAATCAGGACTTCATCAGAATGAATAAAATGAAACATCTAAGATGATATAGAACAATTAAATAATTAATTATAATTTTTGTGAGGTAATAATTTCTTGAAGAAACATATCCACCCCTAAAAGTTACTCACTAAAAACAGCAATAAAAAGTTGTCACTGCGAGAAAAGTTCAGTGAAAGCTTAAACCAAATAAAATGAAATAAAATACTATAGAATGGAGTTTTTAAAAAGCAACTTCAGCATTTTTTTTATATAGGTTGTTGAAAACCACAAGCAGATTTAAAACCATATACACTGACTTGAAGACAATTAAGTATAATGTTATACTACTTGGATTTACTATAAATCCATACTCAACTTATGTTCAAACTGTCTTTTATAAATAATTAGAAAAAAATAACGCAAATATGGGAAGATAAAAGAGTGAAGAAAAAGTGGACTCATTGCACTATACAACTAAACTAAATGAATAAATAAGTAGTAAAAATCCTTTTAAAAAATAAAAACAAATGAGGTATGTTAAAAAAACGATGTGCAAAAAGTAAATGTACAAGATTGTGCTAAAATGTTAGGCGCATCGTTTCAACAACTTTGAGGCTCTACACTTCAATACTGGTTTTACAGAGACACCGTCATTTAACTCCTGGGTGATGAAGACATTAAGTCTAAAGTTCCAGTGTGTCTCGTTGTACTGAAGTGCATTTTCCCAGCTCCCACCCATGGGATCAATGCTGATTTGCTCTAAAATACCAAATAAAAATTCATCATGTGTAGGCTTCATCAATGTGCGTTTAAATAGGGTGTTAATGACATTTTTGGTTCTGATGCTATTAAGTGTGCTTGTAGACGTGCTTCTTTAGAGTTCTGTTTTCCCTATATAAAAACATATGCATTTTTTGCACATTGGTAAATACATCCCCATGCTGCAACAATTTCCTCTTCTAAAGAAAAACTTTACTATGGACTGCATTTTCTAGGGTGATCGTTTCACCCTCAAAAACAAATTTTCAGTAAGTACAGCTACCACATTTTTTGTGCCAGCACCATGTTTTTTCCTGTTATTGCTGGAATTTCCCTCAAACAGGTTCTTTAAATTCCTCCCTGTTTTAAAGACAAATATGAGTTCAGTACCTAAGACTCCCACTAACTTGGGGTTAAATCTTAACATGTTCCAGTTTTTAGAAATGATGTTTTTAACACCTGGCACAGCATAGTTGAATTCCACTATCATTGCTTTGTGAAAATTCCTTTCAGAATTAAGACGTTCTTTCCCTGAATGATTGAATCTAACCTCTAAAAGTGGTTTGTACTTTTTCCCCATCCTAGATTAACTTCCTGAGAGACCTCAGAAATAAGCTGACTAGGATATCCCCTTTCAATAAACAATTCAGTGATAAATTTAATCTTTTCCACTAGGTCATCAAACTAGAGGTCATCATTGTGGCTTTGACACTGTCCTAACAAGACTCTTTTTTTGCTTAAATGGGTATGCACTTATAAATGGCAAGTAAGAATTACTGATGGTTAATTTTCTGTGTATTCCAGACCTATATTTTCCTTTGTGTACTTTCATTCCTAGTACCCAAATAATTAATTTCAGATGTTTTGTAACTGAAAGTAAACTTTAAAAAAGTAGTGGTGACAGTGTTCAAATAATCTATGAAGTCTCCTATTACATTCTTTGTTCTTTCCCAAACAAGAAAGATGTTGACCAAAAATCTAGTATATCATTTTCTAGGTTTCCATAAGTTACAATTAAATATGAACTTCTTTTACTAACTTAACATGGTTTGTATAAAGGTGGTGCAAGCAACACCCACAGCAACATGTCTTTTTTGTCTGAAGGTTTCACCTTCAAAGATGAAGCTGTTCTCTAACACAGCTCTAATAAATTCCAATAAAAGATTTATGTCTTGGCCTTTTAAGATATGAAAGCTTACCAGACTGTCATATAAAAAATCCAAACCATCATCTAACAGGATGAAGGAGAACAAATCCTCCATGTCAATAGTTAGAAAGCCTATGTTGTCAGAAATAAGGTCCTGGGTTAACCTTCCTAAAAAAAATCCCATGAATCTTTTATCATATGGGAAATATGTGTTCATAACAAATTTCAAGGATTTATCCAAATAGATAGCTACAGGATTGGTCTTAAATCTGCAGGCACCAACTGTTGGTCTGTACAGTGGATTGTTAGTGCTCTTCAGGATCATGAGGATTCCCAAAAAAAAAGTGGGACCCTAGGCTTTTTTACTGTTAGAAAATCATAGATTTTAGGGGTAGATCTGCTATCCACAAGCAAGTCCTATTAGCATTAGGTCAATTTTGTGACAGGCAATACTGATTTTGTTCCTTGAAACTGGGAAGTCTGTGCTGGTGTCCTGTAAAATTTGTAACATTATAAATGAATAGTCAATAACATCTATTAAGGACAGCACTGCCACCATTATCAGGTTTCATAATTCTAACTTTAGTATTATCAACCAGTTTGTCTAAAAGTGATCTCTCCATCTGAGTGAAATTGTAATATTGATAATGCTTCTTGTCAGTGGAAAACTTATATAAATCATCCACACATGCTGATTCAAAAACCTGTAAAATAGGGTGGAGTGGGGGTTGAACAAACTTTTTTGCAGATTACTTCCTTTTTATTGTCATAAGTATTTTCATGTACTTTAAAAATAAGTGCTAGCGTCATTTTCTTAATTAACGAATGATGGATAGAGCAGCCTGAATCTCACACAGGCCTCTTGACATTCTATGATTGCTAGGATAAATTTGCTTCTCTTCTGCCTGGTGTACAGTGAATAACCATTTTCCACAAACTCTCTAATTTTTAATATTATGCTCTTCTGCTACAGTTCTGTCAGGATGAACTCTTTCTGCTGGTATGATTGCATCTTCACTAATGGCTGCTTTCTTATGGCCAGGTTTGGTACATACACACAATGTGGCCTTTCAACTAACAAATCCTACAGTGGAATGGCAATCTGGTAACATATTTGTGCTTTCATAAAATTAATACAATCTGTTTCTTCCAGTTTCTCTGGTATAGCAGAAAATATCATGTTTTCTCTGCGAGACTTGTCCTCTAACTCTACCATGCTTTGGAACAGCTTTTCTTGAGCAGTCTCATATTCTTCCAGCCTTTTTACATTTCGACCTCTGATTTTTGTCAGTACAAATGAATAACTGTTTAAAGCTTGGCCCATTTTTCCAGTCTTTTGCTATTTGAGTTCATATGCTTTTTATTGAACAGTTGCAAAATTCTTCCTAGTCACTGTTTTCTCCTCACCTTTTCTACTTGATTTTCTTTCAGACTCTAAGATTCATCTTCACATGCATACAGGCAGTGTACTTACTAGCCAGTAGCTGAATTTTACTAAAACAGGTAGAATTAATGGGTCCTTCTCTACCAGGTTTTTTTTCATGCTGGGAGAGCTGAAACTGATCAGTGTGCAGACATCTTGGAAAGCCTAAAACACAGGCACCCAAACTTATTTCCTAAGTGCCCTAACCAAGTATTTTTTGCCTATGCTGTATACCTGTTGATCTATACGTGTTCTTAAATAGTTTTCTGTTGTCCTGACATAGAATGCAGAGTATGTTTTACAGTAAGCAAGGTACATTACTTCTTTGGTTCAACAATTAAAATTATATATATATATATATATATATATATATATATATATATATATATATATATATATATATATATATATACACACACACACACACACACAAGTCACCTGCCCTGCAAAACATACTACAGCCATACTCAAGCACTAGAACTCTACGATCCAGCAACAAAACCCTGATATAAATTACCAATCCCAACAATCAGGCTGGTGAATCCCTCTTCTCCAACTACATAGCTAAAATATGGAATGCACTACCTGCCAACATAACATCCACCACAACCTCAGCACAGTTCAAATTAAAGCTAAAACTCATTTAACCAAAAAATGGCTATGCCCATGTACTGTTCCTGATTAAACTCCCTGAGATTATAACTACTGCTTCTATGCTGACTACAACTCAACATCACTACTTTTTTTTTCCAAACCAAACCAAGATCTTTCTAACTCTGATGACTAAGAAAGACTACTTGTAATTTAATATTTGGTTGACAGATTCTTTCATACCTGTAATTTCTATTGATGCTTCTTTGAATATAAAAGGATATCAAATCTTTGTTAACTATGCTTTTATGTGAAATATTTATTTGCTATTGTCTACAACTGTGTATGTTATAAATATCTTACTTGAAACTTGTTCTCCCCGAGCCACTGAAAAAGGACGTGTGTCCTGGTAAACAAATGTAAAATAAATTATCACATTAATAACACCACTCTAAGTATGCAGTCAGTCATGAAGGATTTGGGCACCCAAACGGATAGCAGCCTGACTTTTGACCACCAAGTTGATTCCACTGTATGGAAAGCTTTCTAGATGGCCCACCTCATAAGTAAGGGTATCTCATCCAGGGACAAGGTCATCATAACATCCCTGCATTCTTCCCTTATGAGGCCCATTACTGAGTACAACGGTCCATTTGGCATGTACCTTGCAAAGCACATGCAGCAGCTGGAGAGACCACAGTGGTTCCTCACCAGGAGAATCCAGAGCCTCAAAAATCTACCATACACAGATAGGCTAAAAACCCTATCCCTCTACTATGTTTAGGTGACCTCTGTCTGGCATACAAGGCGATCTCAGACCCCACCTCGATGGGACTGCTGCATATCCGTAGGTCAAGCTCCACTCAAGTAACCCACATACGCGGCCTCACCCTGGTCTGTGACATCAATAGGACTTGCTACCGGGACAGATTTGTGTCCCAGAGACTCCCCCGTCTATGGAATAGACTCCCTTCTCCATGTCAAGCAGAGTACTTATTTACCCCTTTTTAAACGCAATTTGGATAACTGGATGGGAAATAAAAATATACAGCCCTGGAATTCCACCCATGTCCCTGCTGGACAGGTGTATCGGGGTGCTGATTTGTCTATGAATGGGCTAAACTCTTGGCTAGGCTTATAAGGGCCTCAGGACCAGTAACTTAGTAACTTCCTATGATCCTAAATAAATAAAATAAATTTCAAAAACTCCTTATACAGTGAATTCTTAATAAATATGCATTCCCAATAACATTTCACAATGTTTGCATAGACCTCTAAATAACACGTCTTCTATTTTTTTCTCTCTCTCTACCAGCTTGCACCACCCTGATGGATTTACTGCTTTGGTTTCAGTCCAGTCTGTGATGTTAAATACACAAACATATTTCTGTACACTTTTCTCCTACTTACCAGCTTGACTCTCTGAACCATTGCCCATGCCACTTGTTTGTCAGATGAGTTATAAGGGGGATCCTTTATACCTCCTCCCTTTGCTTGGATGACCCTTCCATCTGGACTGGCTTTTTAAGTTTGCTGTGGGTGGACATGAATACACTCCGGATATTACTTAATGTAGGTAATCAAATGTTTGCTTAAAGTTTTGTAGGAAGTGAGCTTACTCACTGGCTGGGTGTCAAATTGGTGGGCATACATCTTAAATGTTCTGATTTTCTCCTCAAATTTTTAGTCTTTTCCTCATAAAATTTGTGGTTTTTCTGGCAAATCACTGAGGACTAAATTCGCTAAATAATGACACACATTTGAGTTTCTGATTTCATATCCTTCGGGAAATGCATGCTAGTACAGATTTTGTTATTCTAGCAACTTTCTAAGAGCAATATTTAAAATCTGTCCCTATTTTTTGGGTCCCCCCCCCCATTTTTAGGCTTTGATTTCTTGTGCCAAGAGGTTGAGAGATATGACTATTGCTTTGGCTTGAGATGTTTCTTTGTTCCAGCCCAATCTGATTTGTTGATTTAAAAACAAAGTAAAACATCTAAATCTCAAGCAGTCAAACATCAAACCAAAGAAATCTGATTTTGTCTCAAGGCCATACTTCTGAAATGAGTCTATAGGTCTCATAGGGTCCACTCCTGAGCAATTCACTGCATTCTCACCTAACGTACCAAATTCAAGACATTCTTGACTTCTGATGATAGGAATCAACCACTGGAAAGTGTATAGGTTCATGCCAATAGAGAAAAATCTTCTTTGATCGAGTCAGAAAAGATTGCAAACCTAGGAGGAAGCACTCCACATCAGTTGAAAAAGTACTTCAATAAGATCACCAGAAGCAAACTGATCAGGAATGTCAATGCATGGAAATCCTTCACTTGTAAATCTCTGATCACCAAGACCAACATCATGGTAAAGACTCTTGAGGAATAAGGAAAACCCAAATGGCAGCACCTTGTACTGAAGTGATGTTCACCTCAGAAAGTGAAACAAAGGAAAGATCCTGTGTGAAACCAAGCCAAGGAAGTGCCAAAAGATATCTCTTGTGTCTAGTGACACCATGTAAGCACCCTGCAGAAGCAGGGTGTTGCTCTATTAAACAGCCGCCATCAAGAACTTGACACAGACTGTGAAAACTGAAGTTAGTGAGGTACAGAAAGGGATATAAACTGTTGACTTCACCAAAGAGACAGTAGTACAGTCCCTGGCCTCATTCCTCTACTGTCCTTAACCTAAGCAGAGTCTGGGACTGCCAAATGAACACTACAGAGATGGTTTTGCCTCTCAGTGGTTCTCTTTCTGGGACAAAACATAAACGTTCTAAGATATGGATTGTGGTACTGTTCAGAATCATGTAGTCCTTTGTGACAGCTCTTCAACTGGGGCAATACAAGAGAAACTCCCTTCAACCCCCCCAGACAGACACATCTGGGGACTGCAGTCATGATTGTGATTATTACACTTCTGTGGGGTTGCCTTTTTAGGTGATTTTGTCAGTATTAGAGGGGGCAAGACTGCATAACAGGAGCATTAATATCAGCTACACCCACTATTATTTTAAATTATCATAAATTTAAAAATGTATTTACTTGTTCATGTATTAGAACATTGTTGATTGCCCTGTTATAGGTGCTGTGCTTTCACTAAAGGTTGCAGGACTAGGAAAAAGGTGAATTTTATGCTTTTACACATTTCCCTTTTTTCCAAGTTTGTGTGACCTTGCAGGCAGTATATGTAAAGACTGGGGGGTATGGGGAGGCACAGCAATTGTTTTGTACTAGTTTACATTGTTTTTTATAATGATGTTTTACTGTTACCATGTTTTGGACTTGTTCCAGAGTTCAGACCTTGTTTTTACAATTTTTTGCATCTCAAGTACTGGAAGCACAATGCTTCATATTAAAATCTCTGTATGATGCTTTAAAGCATTTCCTGTCATGCAAAGGAGCTTCTTTTGTGGTGGTTTGTTAAGCTTAGGAGACAAGAAGGTAGAGACAGTTACATGGGTATTATAAATATCCTTCACAGTAACAACAGCCTGCTTCCTCTGAATTCATCCACTAAGTCATCAGGGGACTATCTGAAAAAGAAAATCTCGCATGAAAAGTGGGTGCCTACAATGTCATTTCTAAGTTCCTTCTTCAGGGAGGACAGTCTTATCCAAACCCAGGCACAAGCCAGAGGCTGAGTACACAGCTACAATGCAAGTACAACTGGAACTTCAATATGCTAAATGGAAGCCCACTCTTGAAGCCGCAAACAATGTGTTATCTGCTTGCAGAAACAAATGTTGTTGGCCTTTTGAAGGCTGGTGGTAAGGTGTTCAAATGGTGCCAAACAGTACCATGAATATCTGGGAAGAAGTCCATCAAAAGACATATGGTCCACAAAGTTGGTTCAGAGGCTTTCAACATGTTCAGTTTTTTTTTTTTTTTGCTAAGTCCAACTTTTCCAACTCCTCCATCCTTGTGCACCTTGTTGGAGAAACTGAATGTCTCTCTCAAGAGATAGATTAAATGAGAATGAAATCTGGGCTCAGAGGTGAACAAGGAAAAATCACTAATGATGACCCAGACAACCACAGCTTGATTAGTGGTACAGGGACTGTAGGAGTCAGGCAGCAGACGATGGGAATGAATGCCTGATGCTAGCTCACACATCTTGCTAGGGCAGAGGGTGGCCTGATTGGTAGATCATTGGCATACGTAATGAGCAATATGTGCATATGCACTATTATACTGAATGTCACTAAAGCGGGTCCATATTATATTAACAAATGCACTGAATTGCGAACGCTATATAATCGACCCACAATCCCCGAAAATCCAAAATTTCGAACACATGGATCGGCGTTTTTTTCCTCAGGCAAAAAAATTGCTGATTCGTGTTAAAAAAAAAAATTCAAACACAAAATAAAGTGGGGGGGGTTGTGCCCTCCACACCCCCCCCTACTTAAATATACCAAGTCCGAGATCGCACCACAGTGGAGAAAATGGCAAAGTCCCGAAACGGCCCAGTGTTTTTTTTCACTAGGAAAAAAAAAAAAATCGCTGTTCCACACTTTCGGAATTTTGCCATTTCATGTGATGACGTTCGACGAAAACAGCATTCTCAATTTAACGCATTTGCTAAAATGATAGTAACCCACTAAAGCAAACACCAAGGAATGCCATATTTTTATCAGGATGACAGAAACAATACAGCTGATACTAGCAGTAGCATGAATGTCAGGTCCCAGAGCATGTAACTTAGCAACTGCACCACCAAAAGAAACTCCGGTACCAGCATTGTCACCAGAAACTCATTACTAGATTAATACTGTTGTCACAGGTACTGGTATCAGAAAACTTGATGATGAAACTATAGGCCCCTGCAGCATCACAGATGTATACTGTACTAACTCTGGAAAAGGGATGTCATTGTAGACACCCATGCTAAGACAAATGTTGAAGGCATGACAACCAACATTTTTCCCAAGTCCTACTCTCCTGCTTGTTGGACAAATGCATCACAGCACCAGTAAGGCTAAATTAGGAACTCGTAAGGGCTGATGAGAAAAGGTAGCCCACAGGTTTCCTCTTCATGCTTTGTGACTAAAGAAGTGTGACGGGTGGATCATCAGGCCATTTGCCATGAGCTTTCACTATAGTCTCTGTCACCGTCACCATACTTATCAACTTCTTAGTGCAAGAAATCTGGAAAGCCTAAAATAATGGTGGGAGGGGGGCAAAGGCTCTTGTTCTAATAAACTTAGAAAGAGTTGCTAGAATAACAGATTCTGTGTTCGCATGCATTTTCTAAAAGATGTAGTCTGTACCTCACATGTACATAATAATTTAGTGACTTTAATCCTCAGTGATATGCTAGAAAGCCACAAATTTTATGTAGAACAGGCCAAAAGTATGAGACAAATATCTAAACAATTGAGCCGTATGATTTGGTATGCCTCATTTCATTCAAATACTATGAAAACAGTTTATTCTGTGTAAATGATGGTATAAAACATATACAGAAAAATAATCAAAGGATAAAAGCTTTAAAATCTTGGAGTATTTACAGCTCAGGATTTATCCATTACTGAACATACAAACCATATATACAAATAGAAGTCATCATTCACTACTAAGAACAACTGCACTTCTAAGCCTCTAGTAAATGTCTGTTCTAGATCCATACAACTAATACAAATCTCAGCACCAGAGGTATTCCTAGCCAATGAACAGAAAACATTTCGAATGTCTCAAAAAAAAACCCCCACCAAGTCAGTCAACTTCAGAATCATTAGCAAAGCTCACCTCAACACCCACTTAATATGATCAAATGAGGCAATACTATTTAATTTAACTAAAAGATCGAAGCATTGCCCATTCCGGACATGGTCTACTAATTGTTTGTCTTTCGGCTTTTCCCAGTTAGGGGTCGCCACAGCAGAACTCTGGTCCGCTAATTATTGGCAGTAGATTTTCACGAACGCCGAGGTGCCAGCTCGACGTTCAACCTTCACCGAAGGCATGCCCATTTACGCATGTCTTTCGAGCGCCCACCCAACCACGGGGAGGACATGCAGACTCCACACAGAAGGCACTCCCCGCACTCTAGCCAAGAATCGAATGGGAGAACCTCTTGTTGTGAGGCAACAACGCTACCGCTGCACCACCGCGGACACTCTACTAATACCAAAGCAATACCAAAGCTAAAACTGTAAAGAAGCTTGAGTGGCTATATCATGTAATTTCAAAAATATAACAGACTTTAGAAAGTAGTGATTATCATTAAACATTTGGAAATCAATCAGTGTCCACCTATATAAACAGTAATTGAAACCACAACCAAAGTACTTCTGTTTTTTTTTTTTTTTTTTTTACTTTATTCCTAACTGTAGGATCCAGAGGAAGTTGAGCCTCTGCGGCTGGAGACAAATTTTCTCATCCTGTTTATTATTAAACAGTAATAGAAAGCAGGATCAGCTTTATAGCTCCTGCCCACTCTGCTTGCTACATGCGTGCTGTGCGCTGCTGAGTGCTGATGCAAATCAACGTCGTCCTAGCCAATGAACAGAATGTATTTCCAACGTCTCAAAAAAAAAAACTCCAAGCCGGTCAACTTCAAAATCGTTTGCAAAGCTCACGTCAACACCTATATATATATATATATATATATATATATATATATATATATATATATATATATGATCAAAATGAGGCAGTGCTATTTAATTTAATTAAAAGACTGTGGCAATGTCCATTACGGGTTTTTTTTTCTTTATTCTTACCTGTATGAGCTGGAAGTCGAGCCTCCGCAGCAGGAGAGAAATTTTCTCATCCTGATGACTGCTGTGCTGTATGTACTACTGTTCCTGTGTCCAGGTGTCCCATCTGATCCTCCTGGCCTGGATCTGGGACTGGATAGGAATGGGATTCCTGAATTTCCTGGAGTTGCAGGCAGCAGACTCTGGGCAGTCACAGACCAGTCCGGGAAACCGGGATTCTTGACTCTGCACATAACTTGAACTTGCACTGCAGCAGCAGCCAGTAGCACTTCAGGCAGAAGTTAGTTAACTTACTTGTCTTTACTTATGATTATTAATTAGGAAAAGAAAACAGGATCAGCTTTACAGCTTCTGCCCACTCTACTTGCTAACGCTGTGTGCTGCTGAGTGCTGATGCAAACGAATGTCGTTCAATCAAAATGAATGTACTAGTGACTAGAATAGCGAGTACAAATGATTGCAAATACATAAAAAAAAGGTAAACAAACTTTACAGACAGTCTGAGCCCTATTCTGATAGGTTGGCAGTGGCAGTCTCCTTCCTGAAGCTGACATCGTCTTGCACACCCCTGCACGTGATGATGTCAGTGAAACTGAAACTTTAAAATAAATAAATTAAATAGATAAATAAATAAATAAATATACAGAAAAAAAAAAAGAGAATTAAAGGGGCCACTCAGGAATTTGTGGCACCCCATTATCTGCACCTCAAAACCGGTAAATACAGAGGAATTCGGTATGGTTGAGAGGTATGTCCACAGAATAAGGAGAAGGTAGTGACCCACAGGAGGAGGAAGGAGTTAGTGACAGAGGAAAGCAGTGGATTGGGCATTGCCTTCTTTTTCTACTTCTTGTCCCACTACACCATATCTAATGGTGGATGAGACTGTTTCTGGTAGGAATGGAATCAGTAAATGTTACAAGCTAATATAATACATTTGCAAATTTGGTGAATTCAATGGTAACTTGACTTTCAGATCTGAACACTCCAACAGAAGTTAAAGATCTACAGCAAGAGAGTACCCCTGTTTGCAACATGAAGCCCCCAACTGTCACTGATGGGGGAGGGGGGGTCCATGGAGTTCAGCTGTCAGTCCAAGACAAAACATGGTGCCACCTCCACTATCATCTTCTCCACCCTAGTGGATCTTAATGATGAGGAGACAATGGCTGGATCAGCCAAAAGGATACCAGTTCCCATGGCAGTAGAGCAATGCAAAGCTCCAGCAGATGACCTTCACAAATGGCTGCTCTACTTCAACTAATCACTAGATTGAACTTCAACACCATCACGGCCAATGAATACTAATAAAAGACCCCAGCTGATGCTCATGCATACTTACTGTATGTGTGTTGCCACACAATTTTGAGGATTCTATTATTAACTCAAGATTTAAAAAAAGCTTTGTCTGATGATTCTACATGCAAACTAAAACAACATTGCTACTCCTTTCCACCAATTTAATAAGAAGAAGTTATCAACACTATGATATTAGTTGCAGCACTTGCCAATGCCAAGCATTACACCTGTGCTAGAACAAATCTCAGTATGCAGATAAGACACAAATATCAAAATAATACCAACAGTTTCTTAAAACCTGAGAAAGACTAGCTTATCCTGTTACTTATTTAAATGGTACATTTTAAGCAAAATGGCCTAAATAGCTTGTATTCAGCAGAGAGCAGAAATCCTACAAAACACAAAACAGGGAACAGCTAGGATGGAGTGAAGTCTAGCAATCCTGGCAGAGATCACCACCCAACCAAAGATTACGTAAGCTACCCTTGTTTGCAGTTCAACCTTTGTCACTACCTAATAAGGCTAAACAGCTATCTACTTTTCAAAGGATTAGGTAGTCATCTTAAAATATATGAATTTTTGCACAGGAGCCTGGAAACTATTACATTTTGACAAAGCATTATAATCTTCAGTTTCAGGGGAGAAATCATACAGCTTATCAGGCAGCACAACAGGTTCTAATGTAGAAAATATAGGAATTGACATATAATTTGCTAAGAACATTCAGTAACATTAAGGAGTACACAAACACAAGTATTTAAATCTTCTCACCTTTACATTGTGTATACTCATGATGTTCCCACAGTCATCCATATACTGCTTTAAGTCCTTATCCTAGGTGGAAAAAAATAATTAGAAAATGAAATCTCAAATGATAAATACACATCTGTATATTATTCCCTAGTCACATAATCACTGTCAGCACAAAGTAAACAAACATATGTCAAAATTAGTTTCCTGATATCTCTCTTATAGTCAGTAAACATTTTATGACTGCACCCTTTCATAGGCACAGTCATTCTTAGTGTAAAAGCTAATGTAATGACACTTATCCACTGGTTCAACTTGCCTATCACAACTACATGATCAGAAGGGTCTATGGGATGAAGCAAGTCGTCTGTCTGGGACTGACGCAATCCACCTCCAAAAAAGAAAACACCGGTCTTATGATGCACATCATTTTACCTGACAGAATGTATAAAGACTCCAATATTTAAAGGTCTCCAAAACAGGAGATGCTGATAGCCTCTATTAATGACCATGTCTGCTCAAGTACCAGTTATGGACTGGTTGGTCCACAACAGCAGGAATGATTCAACTCAAGTACCAGCTATGGACTGCTTGTCCCACAAGAGCAGGAATGATTCAGTCTCAACCCTCTTCCAGAGCTCTGGTTTATTAGAAGTCTTCTTTCCTGAGATTGTCCTTTTCCTGAAGCAGGACTGAGTTTTACCAAGCTCATTAACCCCAACAGCAAAGATTCCACTATCAAGATGCGCAATGGATTTGGCTACAAGTAGAAATAGACCATAATGAGATTTTTGGAAATCATTCAACATTCTACAGCCCAATAACATGGGTCATTCAACACTCTAGAGCAACAAGACATGGGCTAACAACAGTAGTTACAAAGCCATCCTGTCCTTCCAGACATAAAGGTACCTCACCATCCACAACATTAACTGCAATCAACCGACATGCAAATGCAGTTGTGAAGATTCTGGACATGTTAGGTCCCAAGAACATTTGAACCTGGAATATGCGCTGGGACTTCATGCAGCCTGTTACAGTACAACAAGGATCTCACTGTGAACAGCAAGTTACTGAAGTACATGCAACTCTGTCCAGTGAAAGCAATCCCCTGAGCTAGGAAAACAGACTCTTCACACTAGATAATTACAGATGATATTGAGAAGCAGATGTATGTAATGAATACTTTGCTTCAGTCTTCAAAGCAAGGGAAGGGTGCCATGCTGGTAGGGAAGCAGTGCAGAATGGGAAGGAACAGTTGACAAGTATTAGGGCAGACAGTGAAAAGTTGTTCAGAAGGAAAGTAAAGTTTGGTAAATAAACCTAACATAAAAGATCACTGTTGCTGCAGCATATAGGTACGAGTCATATCTTGTCAAGGATCGGATGTCTGGACAGTCTAAGAAGCCTCTGGGATGTCTACATCCAAGAAAGCTTATGATCATCATAGCATAAAAGCAATGCACAGGCACAAAAACTCAGAACTTTCTTCAATCTCATTACAAGGGAGGTGGTCAAGTAGAGGCAACCTGACCAGGTTGCAGAATGGAATATTTATGAAAAGAGGTAAAAGAAACCCAATCCTGGCCAAAAAATTTTAAATCCAGAAAGGAAGAATAAACACCAAAATTATTATGGGGGGTTAAGGTACTGCAACAGTGATCTATTTGAATATTTACGGTTATGGTAAGTTTACTTACACAACTGCACTATGCTCATCATTAGACCACTGCTGCAGCATATAGCTGTATAACATGATTGCAAAAGCCTAAATAGCCAGAGTGCAGGATGAAAGGTCATAATTTAGAAGGCCTTAGAAAATTGATCAGGCAAATCCTGATCTGACCCTAGAAAACGAGTCTGTCTTGTAATGGTTACATTAAGTTGGCAGGTTCCAAGATCAGAACACATCCTAGTTGCATGCATCATCTCTCACTATATTCCTTTTAATATGCCAAGTATGGTAACTATTAAATTCTAAAAAACTACTTCAAAATGTGGGTTTCCCATACAGTTTCATGGAAAAACATTTATTAACATATTTTATTATACTGACATCAATATACTTAATACTACCCTTAGAGAAAGAATGCGTAAATTTAAGAGAGAGAGACATTGTTAATGTAATGCACCAAGTCATCCACTGCACCATCATTATGGTTCCATAAAATAAAGATGTCATCCAAGTAGCACAAGCAGAAGGACCACTATTGGTTGAAAATAGAATTAAAAATGTTTTTCCTTTCCCATGAAAACATCACTAAACTGGCGTACGTTCATGCTCCACCAGCACCCATCGCCACCCCTTTTACTTGTCTAAAACATTCATTATCAAATATGATAAAACTGTTGAAAAAAACAGCTTCCATAACTTCCATTATAAAATTAATCAAAGTGTTATTTAGGGAAGAAAATTCCACAATTGTCTTGTGGAAAAATTCCAATCCCTCCTGATGTGGTATGGAACTAAAATACATCACATCAATCAATAGTGGAAAAACTACATGTTTTAGTGTAGTATTCTTGTTTGATCTATGACAAAAAAATCCCTTAACTGTTTTAAAAGATACTCATTGTGGCAAAGAGCATCCTTTAATAACCTGCCAATAAACAGCCCTAATAAGTATGTGGAGATCTTGTGAGCAGCTACTATCAGTCAATACTGAGGGTTTAAGATGTTTTTATGCACTTTAGGGATGCCAAACATTGTTGGAATTAAGGGGGTGATCATTTTTCAAAAAAATCAAAAACTTCTTCATTAATGACCCCTTGTGTCACAAAAGGAGATACTGGCAAGCCCAGCTATTTGTGAATATTAACATGCTTCATATGCATGTGTTTCAAATGTATTAGAACTGTATGTTAATTGTATATCAAACTGCTGGTACAGAAGTGTGTGTTGAAAAGGATTTTAAAGTACTGTGCTTTAAAAATGTATCCACACTGTACCCTACTGGAACAGAACAGAAATGTACATACACTATAGTAACTGTTTAGATGTATATATTTTAACAATGGAAATGAAAACAGGAGATTAATTTCAGAAAAATAGCTGAAAATTTAAATTACTTTATGACCACATAATAAAAGGATGTTATACTTCAGTTTCAGTACAGTAACAGACACAGTGTCTAGAACTACAGGTTCTCTGCATTGTCTTGCAAGTGTTATTGTTTTATGACTTCCAGCAAATACCAAGATTTGAGGAAAAGCCCTTGTGTATGTATTTTCACAGGTATTGCTAAATGCTACCAGCTGCATCAATGGTTGGTTTTCACCTGGGATAGTCAGAAGACAAGAAATGATCTCATCCTGCAAGCTACACCAGCAGTAATATTTGGGATATTAATTTAAGAACTCTCTGAGAAAGACTGAGTATTCTGTAGGGAACAGCATAACTCTCTTAGATTCAGTCAGGAATATAGTAAAGCAGAGTTTAGATGTTTTTCTTCATTTCAGACTCTCCTGCAATGTTGTTTTAAATATTTCCTGTGATTTTGAACTCTGATGTTACTGTGTACACATATAATATTGTCTTGTTCTTTTATTATTTGTTATTAAATATTTTCAAAAGTAAGCCGCGGTGGTACAGCTGTAGCATTGTTGCCTCACAGCAAGAGGTTCTCCTGTACGATTCTCGGCTGGAGTGCCTTCTGTGTGGAGTCTGCATGTCCACCCCACGGTCGAGTGGCCTCCAAAAGACGTGTGAGAATGGGCGTGCCTTCGCTGAAGGTTGTGCATCGGGCTGGTAACTCGGCACCATAAAATTCTACTGCCAATCATTAGCGGACCGGAGTTCCACTGTGATGACCCCTAACTGAGAAAAGCCGAAAAGACAAACAACATTAAATGTTTTCAAACCTTTCTTTGTGGCTGGTCTGTCTAGATATATTTAAGCTCTGAGAGCACTTGCATATTTATTTGGTGACACTGGTGGCCACTCCTAATAGCCTTGCTCTTGGTCAAACTACCATTTGCATTGATAGTAACAGTACACAGTAAGATTGGACACCCTTTGTTAAGGGGCTTAAAGTAGCTGATAAGGATGTGGCTAGTGGCAGTGATAACTACCTTACAGTCTGGGCAGAAGGGAGTATAGCTAGTAAATGTGCCAGTCTTTCCCAGGTAGGTGTGTATATGTGTGTGTGTGTCTGTGTAAATCAAACCTAAAAGTGCGTGTGTGTCAGCTACTTGGAAAGGGACACGAAGCACTGACTGGACAAAGAGGGTGCTGGAGGTCATGGCATGGCCACTCAGCTGAGATCTCAACCCTATAACTGTGCCAGTGGGGAGTCTTATTGGGTATCTGGAAAAAGAGAAAAAAATCAGCCTTGGTCTGACTGTGGTCTCTGTGTGCTCTTAAGGGAAATTGCACTTGATGTAGAGAAATGCATCTGGAAATACTGTGTGTGTGTGTGTGTGTGTGTGTGTGTACTTGCCATCCTCCCAATGTATGTCCCCCACTGGTACTAGTAGTAAGGACAGTGTTGGAGTGCCACATCTTGGAATAAAGAATCTTCCAAAAACAATCGCAACTTCTATGTGCAATAATAATCTCATTTTTTGACACTACCTCATATTTGTTTGTGTCATGCAACAATGCACTCATCTGGCAGTTATAGTCATTCTTATCAACTAAAACCATCCCTCCCCCTTTACCGGCTTCATGATCCTAATAGTTTCATCAGCTCTTAATGCTTTCAATAAAACAGTGTCTTCCTTAGTCAAGTTGAAAAATCTCTGTTTATGATAATGGGATGCTCTATAAATGTCTTGTGGGCAAATCTTCTCAAAACTGGCTATAATGGGATGCAGTACAAGATTAAAAATGTCGTTTTTCCTCAAAACTGTACAGGAAACCCACATTTTTGAATGGTTTTCGAGAATTTAATAGTTGCCATCCTTGGCATATTAAAAGGAATATAGTGAGAGGACAGATGATATCTACAGCTAGGATGTATTCTGATCTTCAGGAATTTAAGGTGGAACTTGCCAACTTAATGCAGATGTTTCGAGAAAGAGGGTACCCACAGGATATTGTTTTCAACACTGGTGTAGAGATTTTAGAAGGGTGGGGTTCCAAATTCAAACCATTATTATGTAGTCATTTAGAGAGTTTCTACTCTTCTCCCAAAAGAAGGTGCTGTCATTTGTTCTAACTCTATGGTCACATATTATGACACTTTTGGGAAGCAAGTTAAGGACATCATTCATAAGAATTGGGCTATTTTTAACATCAACAGTGACATCAAAAAATGTTAGGTCACAAACCTGCCTAGCAGATGTCTGTGCAGTGAGAAAAACAGTTTTCCACGTCAAAATGTTCAAATCAGTTTGATGAGCTGGTTTAAAATGTGATAAAGTGCATTTTTCTATTATATAGTCCAGATCCCAAGGAGCCGCCAGTTTTTGAGGTGAATGGACATAAAATGCCCCTTTCAGAATTAGTTTCATCTAGAATAAGGAAGAAAAAGGAGATCCAAGGGTCGACAGGAAGAAATAGATGAAAGATAACTTAGGTTCATAGGTTCATACTAGGCTATCTGCCCTAGGGCATTTATAAGCCTAGCAAGAATGTGTTTGGCTTTTGCCACCCATTTTAAATTTATTTTGCTATGCCCTTTTTTGAGGTTAGTATACTGTGCCTCTGTCTAACAGTGACACAGAAGTGATACCCGGGGTAAACCTACGATCTCCCATTCACTCATCAAGATTCCTCTTGAAGAGAGTCAATGATGGACTCTGCCTAACCTGGACTGGGATTTTATTCCAGAGTGAAGGGAGCCTCTGGGTTATGAATCTGTCCCTCCAGCATGTCCTATTTATTTCAGTGCTGAGGTTCAAGTCTCTCGAGCGTGTAGCTTGATGGGATTTGGATTTTCTGAGGTGCAGTATGTCCATTAATTCCGGGTTGGACATGGCTTTATACGTCAGGCACAGACTGCCTCTGAACAGGCGGTATGCCACTGAGTAGAGCTGGAGTTTCTTTAACCGGGCAGCATATGGCATCTGTTTGAGCCCTTTGATCCTCTTGGTGAGGTACTTTTGGGGTCTTTCCAGTTGCTGCAGGTGTCTGGTAAGGTACATCCCAAAAGGGGCATTGTACTCAATTATGGGCCTGATGAGGGATGAGTAAAGAGGCACGATGACGTCCCTGATCTAGATGTGAATCCCTTCATGATTAGGTGGGCTATATAAAATGTTTTTCTAACCACTTTGGCCACGTGGTTGTCAAATGAGAGATTGCTATCAACTTGGGTCCCCAGGTCCCTAATTACTTCTTCTGTACTTAATGGATTACCACCTATGTGGTAATTTGTGGGCACTTTTTTTGCCAAAGGGGATGACTATACACTTTTTGGCATTTAGCTTGAGGCCATGGCTCTGGCACCAGTTTGTCTGTTTCTATGAGGCCCTTTTGGAGGATGCTTGTGTCGGCTGGAGAGTCGATTATGGCGCCCAGTTTGCAGTCATCTGCGAACTTGGTCAGCCACAGTCCTTCCGTGTTGGCCTGTACCTCCGAGAAATATATACCGAACAAGAGAGGTCCCACGACTGAGCCTTGTGGGACACCACTTGTAACTGGTTTGGAGTCTGACATGGCTCCAGCAATTCTAACCATGTGGGTTCTGTCCTTGAGCCAGTTTGCAATCCATCTAGTGACATAGGGGTTTATATTTAAGCTGGTGAGCTTATCTATAATGCCCGAGTGGGGTATTGTATCAAAGACTTTTGCGAGGTCCAGGTAAGCTGTGTGGACCACCTTCCCCTCGTCAATGGCCTTGGTTACTGTTTCAAAGAAATCAATAGATGAGTATAAAAGGTCAGATCTGAGCATTTCACACAGATAGTGGAGAAACATGTAGGCTTCTGTCTTGGGTGGGCAATGGTTCTATTTGTGACAACAGTTAGAAAATCTTTTCCATTTGGCCAAAACAAGATTTTCTAGTGCAGCTTTTCCAGACTTCTTTAATACACGCTACATGTTCTCAGAAAAAAGGTTCCTAAGAGAGATCAAAATTCTACCACCCAAACAGTCAAATGAAGAATTTGCAGGATGGGATTGATTAGTAATCCCTTTCTCTGTGTGAGTAGATCCATTCTGTGGGGAAGACTGTGGTCATTTCCCTTAGCCATTTTCACGAGAAGGGAGAATCAGTGTTGTAGGGACCAAAAACGAGTTACCAAAATTATTTATGTTTAGTAACTTAGGATCTTTAAAGAACTCTAGTTACCAGAGGAAAGGGAGAAAGGCAGACAGGAATATTCCCATCTATGAGAAGGAAAAGGCATCTGTCTTCCAGACTCTCCTGCAAGTTGACCTGGAATAGGATGTACTTCTGTTGTGAATGGAAACAGATAAATCTGGGGAGCTCCCCATGGACTGATAATCTCTTCAAAGACAATATGGTGTCGCTTTCATTTGTGGGGGTGGGGGTCTGTCCTACATATGCTCGAGTTGTTTACTCATTTTATTTTGGGCTGTAGCCTAAAGGCACAGACTGTGCTGAGTTGTAACTTCTCAGTTTATCATGGCTGCTCTGCACATGGGGTAAAACCTGTTCCATTCTTGTTTATGTACATCACGGTGGTGGTGTTTGTTATTACTAACAGAGGTCCTAGAATCCACAAATGGTTGAAAGTCTTCAATAAATTTATCAAGGCCAACATTTCAAATGCATGTTTTTTCTTGAGATGATGGTTCCAAACTCCCTGTACTTTGAATCCTTTGGAAACTGCTCCCCACATAATTTCTGATGCATCTGTTCTTAAACTGAGAAGGGAGTAGAGGGGATCAATTGGGAGACCTAGACTCAGGGTGGGCTTCTCTGCCCACCATACCAGTTCTTTTTTTAATAAAAAGCTTGGACTAGAGTAAAATAGAGGATGCTGGTGCTGAGTCCATACTGATTTGAGAAACAGCTGTGTTTTCCTCATGTGCAGTCTTGGCCATGTACCCTATACTCTTGACATACTCTTTTACTGTAGCCATTGTCTGATGAGAAAACTGCAAGTACTGCAACCTTCCAGTCTTCTTTCCAAATTTCTCAAATAAAGGAGAATATATGTTACACCTACTGGATGTTCACAGACAGTTATTTTTCTATCTTTACAGAACCAAAATTTTAAGGAAATACGAACAATTATTTCCTTTTCAGAATCAAGATTAGGCAAACCAGTTTGTAAAGTAACTTTAGCCAAATGGTTGACTGACTGTATTACTTTTGCATACAGAAAAGTGGGTTTGCCTTTACCCAAACCACCAAAAGCCCATTCCACCAGATCTATTAGGCTTTTTTTTTTCTTGAGGTACATAAGCTATCACGGGGAATGTGTCTAGGAGACCATCTACAAATGTTATCATATAAGAAGGAATTCAGAATTTACTTTTTCAGACTGTGGTAAAAAAAAAAAGTTATGTACTCACCATAACGTTCCATCTGCATTGTCCACTTTCATTCTTCCTCAACTGTTGGGTTCAGATCCAACCCTTGGACCTGACTCGGCCGCTTTTTCTAGCTCGTCGAACACAAACTCTTGAGCTCCTCCCATTACTCATAATGCCCTAGTCACCTAAAATACCTCAGATCTTGTTTGCTGCCCACAGACTTGCAAAGTATTAAGGAATTATGATACAACAGTATGAGACTCAAACAAAGGAACAGTAGTTCCTACAGCATCCTTCACTCTTTCCAACAGTAAAACAAATGGGGGGGGGGGGTAGTGGGAAGGAGGCTGAGGAAGAATGAAAATGGGCAACACAGATGGAACGTTATGATGGGTACATAACTTTTTTATCTGACGCTGTCATTATCATTCATTCCTCAGCTGTTGGGACTGAATCCCCACCAACCTAAATCCTGGGAAGACTCTAATGAAGGATATTCCTGAGCACACTTGAGCCAAAGGCTGCTCTTCCCGTAGAGACCAGATCCAATTTGTAATGAGCAATAAAGGTATGAAGATTAGCTTAGGTTGCAGCTACACAAATATCATCCAAGGAAGTTCTCCACACAAAGGCTGAGGAAGCTGTAATAGATCTGGTGGAATAGGCTTTTGGGTAAAGGCAAACCCACTTTTCTGTATGCAAAAGTAATACAGTCAGTCAACCATTTGGCTAAAGTTACTTTAGAAACTGGTTTGCCTAATCCTGATTCTGAAAAGGAAATAACTGTTCGTATTTCCTTAAACTTTTGATTCTGTGAAAAGAAAAATAACTGCCTGTGAACATCTAATAGGTGTAACATATTGTTTTGCCTTTCGGCTTTTCCTGGTTAGGGGTCGCCACAGCAGAACTCCGGTCTGCTAATGATTGGCAGTAGATTTTTACGTGCCGAGTAGCCGGCCCTGACGCACAACCTTCAACGAAGGTACGCCCATTCACGCATGTCTCTACACAGAAGATGCTCTAGCTGAGAATCGAACAGGACGTCTTACTGTGAGGCGACAACGCTACCGCAGCACCACCACCGCAGTTAATTCTCCTTTATTTGAGAAATTTGGAAAGAAGACTGGAAGGTTGATAACCTGATTAATGTTGTATTCTGACACCACTTTAGGTAGAAAGGACAGACTGGTCCATAAAGATGCACTATCCTTGTGGGAAATCAAGTAATGGGGTTTTGATGACAGGGCCTGTAATTCCAAAACCTTTCTGACAGAAGTAATAGCAATATAAAAGATAGTTTCCAGGTCAGAAATTTTAGTTCACACTTAGCTGATGGCTCAAAATGGGTTGAGTCAAGTTCTGCAAAATAATATTTAAATCCCCAGACAGAGTATGATACTTTAATGAAGGTCTAAGTAGATATGTTCCTCTGAGAAAGGCTTTGCAAAGTTTGGAAGATGCCAAAGTTTAATTATTTAATCCTACATGAAAATTAGAAATGGCTGCTAATTGTACTCTTATAACTGATTAGCTAGCCCCTTCTATCTCTTCTGAAAAGGGATCTAAATTCTTTTGTAAACTGTTCTAGTGGAAAGCTTTGTGGGATGATAAAAAGGATGTGATGGACAGGGGAGGACAGCACAGACTGACTAGTAATTAATGGTCAACCTGCCTGAAATTTCTGGATGAATCATGTCTGTCGGGTGAGAGAGTAAGTCTGTAGTTGGATCCAGAATCCAGGGAGGCTGTACAGGATGAGAACAAAGGAAGGGAAACCAGATCTGACAAGGCCAGTAAGGAGCAATGAAGATAACCGTGCTCTTCAATCTAGATAAGATTACCCACTGCTATGCTCTCATAGCTTCTTGACAAAGGGGAAAAATCTGGTTTCCCCTTGTCTGTTGATGTACAGAATCAGGTCTACCTGATAACACCGACACCCCAAAACACCAACGAAATAACAGACACGACAAAATTAGAAGTTATGTACTCACCATAACGTTCCATCTGAGTAGGTGTATTCATTTGTCTGCAACCTGTGGGTTATAGATCCGATATCGGATCCGAACCGGCATGGTTTACCAGCTATGGATCCAAGCTCTCAGCTCCTCCCCTCACCCATAATGCCCTGCTCTACCCTCATGACCTCAGATCGAGTTTGCCAACAGCAAAAAAACACCCTGAAAAGGGTAACACACCATATGCAGGAAACTGAAAGGCCAGGGGGATAGGAGGGCGGGATGGTTGCAGACAAATGAATACACCTACTCAGATGGAACGTTATGGTGAGTACATAACTTCTAAATCTGAAGTAGGAGATTCATTTGTCTGCAACCTGTGGGACAGAGTCCCCAGCTACCTGAATCTTGGGCGGCCATCATGGAAGGATATTCCGAGCACCTGAGCCAAATGATGCTCTACCCCTAGATGCAAGATCCAACTTATAGTGGGAAATAAAAGCATGAGATGAAGCCCACGTGGCTGCTGCACAAATATCATCTAGAGGAATCCTAGCCTTAAAGGCTGCCGAGGTAGAAACTGACCGGGTTGAATGAGCATGTACACTCTCCGGTGCGGGCCTTCCTGAAGCTTGATAAGCCAATAAGATACATTGTGAAATCCAGCGAGACAGAGAGACTTTAGAAATTGGCTTGCCCAAATTAAATTTAGCAAAGGAAATGAACAACTGGTCGGATTGCCTATGACCAGCCATCCTGTTTAGATAAAATCTAAGTTGCCTGTGAACATCTAAGGAGTGAAGCTTATATTCACCTTTGTTTTCATATCTAGGGAAGAAAACAGGGAGGTTAATGGATTGATTAATGTTTGCTTCAGAAGCTACTTTAGGAAGAAAGGACGGGTTGGTCCTGAGGTAAACACGGTCCGGATGAAAGACCAAGTAAGGAGGTTTAGCTGATAATGCTTGGAGCTCTGAAACTCTCTTGGCCGAAGTAATGGCTACTAAGAAGGCAGTCTTGAACGACAAGAATTTGAGATCTACCGTAGCCGCCGGTTCGAAGGGGGGGGCGGTCAAGGCCTGGAGAACTAAGGAAAGGTCCCAGGGAGGAACCGCTTGTTTTACAGGGGGCCTGAGAAGGAAAGTACCTTTAAGGAAAATTTTACACAACTTGGCTGACATGAGTGGATTGGAGTCATGACCAATGTGATAATGTGAAATTGCCGCAAGTTGAACTTTGACCGTGGAACTGCTGGCACCATCGTTAAAAAGAGTGGTTAAGAAATCAAGCACTAAAGGGAGAGGAGCTGTGAAGGGGTTTAGGCCTTGCCGCTCCGCCCACAAAGAAAACCGTTTCCATTTGCTACGGTAGACTTTCCTAGTGGACGGTTTATGAGCTGCCACCAAAATCACCTTAACAGGGGACGAAATACCGGGAGTCCTGATCAAGAGTGGAACTGGAGCAGCCAAGCGGTCAGCTTCAGGTTGTCCAGGTTCGGAGGAGATAGGCGGGATGGATGAGATATCAGATCCGGAATGGGATCTAGAATCCAAGGGGGATTCACCGAGTGAGACCTTAGGAAGGGGAACCAGATCTGTCGAGGCCAAAACGGAGCAATGAGAATCATTCTGCACCCCACCCGAGAGGCTTTCTGAAGAACTTGGAGCATCAGAGGCAAGGGGGGATAAGCATACAGAAGACCGGGTGGCCAAGCATGCACCAGAGCGTCTCTTGGGGAACCTCCTGGAGGAGGTATCAGAGCGAAAAAACTGTCGCACTTGGTGTTTGAGGGAGAGGCAAAAAGATCGCAAGAAGGAGTTCCCCACCGTGCGAATATGCGTTCTGCTACTTGAGTATTGAGAGACCACTCGTAAGGGGTCAGAATGGTGCGACTGAGCTTGTCCGCCAGGATGTTGGACCGACCCGGAATGTGCGTTGCTATGAGAAAGCGGTTGGTGGAGATTGCCCATTCCCAAACTCTCATGGCTTCTCGACAAAGAGGGTAAGACCTGGTTCCTCCTTGCTTGTTGATATACCAGACAACCAACATGTTGTCCGATTGAATCGCAATTGTTCCCAAGGGAAGAAAGTCTTGAAGTGCTAGCAACGCTAAGAGCACCGCTCTCATCTCTAGAACGTTGATATGCAGTAAGGTCTCTGAATCGTTCCACGTGCCTTGGACGGTCCGGCCTGCAAAATGCCCCCCCCCCACCCGAGGCGGGAGGCGTCCGTGGTCACCGTGGTGAGAGGGGGAGAAGCACAAAATGGGCGGCCTCTGTGGAGATCTGGAGAGTGAAGCCACCACAGGAGGGACCGCTTGCAAGCCTTGCTGATCGCAATGGGATGATGCATAGGAAGAGCAAGGTAAGACCACTGTACTAAGAGAGTCCACTGGAGGATGCGCATATTGAGCCTGGTGAGAGGAAGAAGTGCTATAGCAGACGCCATGGACCCTAGAGCCCTCAGGACCAACTCCGCCGGAACTGAACTTGAGTGGAGAATGGCCCGCACCTGGAGCTGCAGATTTTGAACTCTGTCCGCAGTGAGGAAGGCTTTTAAACTCCTTGTGTCTAACCTGGCCCCTATAAAATCTATGAACTGTGAGGGTGCTAGGTTGGATTTTTTTGTATTTATAGTGATGCCCAGACTGGGAGCAAGATGGAGAAAGGAGTCTCGCCAATAGTAGTAGATGCCTTGTTGGGGCGGTAAGGAGCCAGTCGTCAAGGTAGGGAAAGACCTGCACCCCTGAAGCCTCAGGTGGGCCGCTACCACTGCTAATACTTTGGTGAACACCCTGGGGGCTGTGGTGAGACCAAAGGGAAGGACCCGGAATTGGTAGTGACTGGCTCCCAGCCGGAAGCGGAGAAACCTCCTGGAGCGCCTGTCCATTAGGATGTGGTAGTACGCATCCTTGAGGTCTATGGAGCACATCCAGTGATTTTCTCCCAGAAGGGGGAGAATAGATTGCAGAGTGACCATTCGGAACTTCTCTTTGGGAACTGCCAGGTTCAAGAGAGAAAGGTCTAAAATTGGTCTTAGATCCCCCATCTTTTTTGGCACTAAGAAGAACCTGGAGTAGAACCCTGATCCGATCTGGTCTGGGGGGACGGGCTGGATGGCTCTTTTCTTTAGCAGATGGCCAATTTCTGCCAAAGCGGCCTCCCTTTGACCGGGTGGAACGTCTGGGAGGGACTTCAATTTTGGTAGGTGACGAAATGGGATGCAGTATCCTCTGGATATGATCTGGAGAACCCAGCGGTCTGATGTTATGGACTCCCATGCCGCTAGGTGCTCCGAAAAACGTCCCCCGACTGCCTCCAGAGTGGAGCAGCCAGGCAACCCCTCAGGGTTGCTGCGCGGGCCGTTCAGAGAAGGGTTCTCTGGACCCGAAGTTCCTGGGAGCCCCTCTGCCTCTAGGGCGGCGTCCTCCCTGTCCTCCTCTGCCACGGAAGGACTGGTTGTCCGGAGCAGGCTGGGATTGCTGCGACTTCCGGAACCACATCTTCTTCTGACCCTTTTGGTTCCTAGAATAGGGCCTCTGGGGTGCAGAGAAGCGGATTCCGACGGCAGACAGCGTCTTCCCGTCCTTCTCGCTCTGGGTCAAAGTGTCGCGAACGGTTTTGCCAAAGAGGGCAGAACCATCAAAGGGGGCGTTCGCAAATGATGCTTTGAAGGGCTCTGAGAAATCGCAATGACGGAGCCAGGCCTGACGTCTAGTGACTAGACCTGCCCCTGCGGCTCTAGCGGCGCCTTCCGTAGCATGGGAGAGAAGCCGCATAGAGATATTGGTAACTGATCTAAGAGTGGCCATGCGGGTGGAGTGCAGCACTTTGTCCTCCTCCGACATGGACTCCGGGGGAAATGCAGCGTATTCTTTAATAAGATCGCGCTGCATCCTAATCACGTGTGCCAGGTAGTTCAGCGCCCTTACCGAGAAGGTCGCTGAACTAAACATCCGCTTCCCCAAGCGGTCCATCATCCGAGACTCCTTGCTCGGGGGAAGGACTGAGGGACTCTCCTGAGCAAGTTCCCTCTTGGTGGCCCCCGCCATCAACATGGCATCTACTGGAGGCCCCTTACTCCAATGGGCACGGTCAGCCGGTGGACTGAGGATCCGGTCGGGCCTCTTAGGGATTGGCTCCACGGTGTCCGGTTCCTTCCACGCCCTGGTGGTAATGAGGTCCACCAGGGGGTCGGCAGGAGGGGACACCCAAGAGGTAGACGGGCCCGCTTCAAATGCCTCCAAGAACACGGACTCGTCCGAGGAAGACTTGGGGGCAGACCACCCCCCCTTATGCGGAGCATTTCCATGATGTCTCCAAATGAGACATCCTCGGGGGGTGACCGTGGATTGCCTTCCCCTTCCTCCAAATCCGTGTCTTCCGTGAGAGACTCGGGGGAGTCAATGTGCCTCCTTTTGCACGTATGCTTGTGGGGAACATCCTCTGGGAGGCTGTCAGAGGACTCCTCGCAAGCAGTAACCTGTTCCAGGGGAACAGCTTGGGGCACAGAAGCGGGCTGTCCCAAGGGCCGGATGGTGGAAGCCTGACCCAGTGCAGAGGGAGCGGGGACGGAGCCGAAACAAGTGCCGGGGGTCCGGAGACCCTCAACAGGGCCCTCTCCACTACATCAAAAGCCGAAGGGGAGCCGACCTCGACCAAAGGATCCGACAATCGGCTCCCCTCGGATCCGAAGAGTGGATCGAGCCGGCGAAGCGTTCGGATCCGAAGGGACAGTGCGCTCTGACACAGACGGCGCCGAAGGAGCACTGATCCCCGGATCCGGCTCGGATCCAGGCTCCGAGAGGTCGGATCCGATGCACTCGAGGGCAGGGTCGGATCCGGTACCAAGTACTATCGGCGCCGACCCACCCCGGCTCGAGCTGCTCGGCTCCAACTGCTCCGAACCCGGGTAGCGGGTCGGAGAAGGAGCAACTGGCTTGAAAAGGGGTCGAGCTCCCCAGAGGGGAGGCAAGAGCACTCCCATCTGCATCTGGGCCTGGATGAACCTTCTCATCATCCGGTCCAGATCAGCGTCCGACAGGCTATAAGTTGATCTCGGCGAGGCTACCGAGGTAGCCCTGGGGTGCCTCCTCGATAGCCTCCCCGGAGATCGGGTCTACTCCTCCTCAGGTCCCGTGAAAACACACTGGAGACCGGAGCCGAGGAGGGAGAGCCAGCAGACAAGGAGGCCGGGAGAAGCCGCTTGGCTGGCGGGGCCGAAACAGAGGTCTCGGCCCGCTTATGGTGCTTCTCCCTCCGGTCCTTTTTCCTAGCTTCCCTCTCCTCCAACCAGAAGCGGGAGGTTGAGTCCCAGGAGGAGGAGGGGAGCGAGGAGAACAACCGTGGTAACGGTTACCCCCGAAGGAGCGGAGGCCAGAGCCGAGTCCGGCGGCAAAAGACCCGCCAAAACAAGCTTGGACCTCCGCTCCTTCAATGCCCTGGGGTTGAACCCTGCACAAATGGAACATCCAGATGTGAGGTGTTCAACCCCCAGGCATCTAACACACCGAGTGTGGCCATCAGCTGGGGAAAGCTTATGGCCACACTCGGAGCATTTAGAAAAAATAGCTTTGGGCTGTTCAGACATCCCAAAAACTAACAACAAGTTACTAGAACTAAAAAGTAAAAGTAACAAAAAAATCACTCACAGGCCCAAACACACACTACGCTACCAGCGAGGGGAGGGATATAAATTTAAGTTTAAAACTCTAAAAAAAAGTAATAATACAGGAGGGAAACCTACACTTTCACACATATTTAACCAAAAAAATACAAAATTGAAGTATTTTAACACTAATATAGCACTTAGCTGGAGAGCTGGAAAAACACAATCTGGTCACCATGCGCGGCAAACGAGATCTGAGGTCATGAGGGTAGAGCAGGGCATTATGGGTGAGGGGAGGAGCTGAGAGCTTGGATCCATAGCTGGTAAACCATGCCGGTTCGGATCCGATATCGGATCCATAACCCACAGGTTGCAGACAAATGAATCTCCTACTTCAGATCGGAAAGTTCAAAAACACGAAACTTCACATGCCCGACAAAACACAATCCCGACAATCAACAAAACAAATACCTTTCCCGAAAAACACACACACAACACAAGCACACCAAAAACCTTACAAACCTACACTAAACCTTACATACGCAACTATATATGCACTAACCTTAACCCAAACCCTAATCCTAAGGTCCGTCACTATCGCACACTTACCTTACCCACACCCTAACTCACTTAATCCGCCCATAACCCTGAAGTCTGTCACTGTCACACACTTACCTTACCCACACCCTAACCCTAACTCACTTAACCCGCCCCTAAACCTAAAGTCCGTCACTATCGCACACTTACCTGACCCACACCCTACCCTAATGTCAGTCCCTATCGCACACTTACCTTAACATGTTGGTGTTCTCAGCGTCGGGATTCTCAACTTTCGGTCTTCTCCATTGTCGATCTTCCGGTGTCTGTGTTCTCATTGTCGGTGTTGTGGACGTTCTGCGTTTTCAGGTAGACCCACAGAATCACATTTGGGAGAGCATCTTGGAAGGCCTGCAACGCTAAGAGGAAAACTCTCATCTCTATGACATTGATATGCATAATAACAAGCAAAGACTCCAAATGAACCTCAAAAAATCAAAAACTCTCAAAAAGAAATAGGGGATTTTCAGTGTGTCGATTTATACCAAGACGGTGGCACAGGAAAAAAGACTTGGCCCCAGGTAGTTATACAGGGGCCAAATAAATTCAAGTGGAATCAACGAGGGAAAGGCAGCTTTCGCTTTAGGGGAAGGGGTGCCAGAAGCTGTTACCAAGGGAACAACGGGAGGTGGAACAATTATGGGAACAACAAGGACTGGAAATAATTAATCAAACAAAAGGTACTGTGAACAATTGTTTTAAAATTGTCAACTTATCCAATACTAGATTGACCTTTGATCAAATCAGTATTTTAAGTAAAGGTTTGACTTATGTGTCATCTGCTAGGGCGGATTTAATTTCTACTATTAATTCTCTAAGGGAATATGTGCGTAAGTTGAATCTAAATTTTTTTTTAAATGATTGTTCATCTCAGACTAATGTGAAATCCTTCACTAAATATAGTACTTTTAATCCACCTTTAAGGCCAGAATTGCAGGCCTTTCTATTTACTTCGAAAAAGAAGCGCTTTATTTATTGACTGATTGCATTTGTTGACCGGGAAAGTCCACTGGGTCTAGAAGAGACCATTTTCAGTGGAGGGCTGGGGAGAAAAGCTCCACAAAATTAAAATTAACATACAAAATATATACAAAAGATTTAAATATAATGTTGATACATAGAAATTAGGATACAAGGTTGCAAATAAAAACACAAGTTTAACAGTGATATCATTTCATTAACTACAAACAAAGGTCAATCTATGAGAGATAGAAAAAGAATGAAAGAAAGAGATAGGTTAGGACATAGGATGATGTCATATGTGAAGTTACTATCACATGGTAGAAAGTAAATAGTAGAAGTGGCAAAGTGTATGAAAGTCAGCTGTGAACAGGAAAGAAGGGTGTAGAATATCGGAGTTAAAAACATGAGAATATGTATATTAATGTGTAAGGTTCAAGCTGAAGAGTATGTTTATTGGGTGTAAAGCAGATGGACAGAATGAGTGAGAGGTGAATAGGAGGTGACAGAGATAGGAAGCAGGTGACAGGGAGGTACAGAGAAGAATAGTGGTAAGTTTTTAAAGATTGATAGGTGTATAGCAGGTAACAGAAAAAGATAGGAAGTAGGTGACAGAAAGAGACAGGAAAGTACAGAGAAAAATAGTGGTAGGTTTTTAAAGAAGCAGGTGACAGAAAGAGACAGGAAGTTAGAGAAGAGTAGTGGTAAATTTTTAAAGACAGAGATTTGTATTCCAGAGTGGGAAATCAGGTGTTGGGATTTTTTAGTGGGGTACAGAGCAAAGCCACTGAGAGAAAAAATGCAATTTAAGTGATTTTTTTAAAGGAGGCAGGATTACAGATTCCTCTGAGTGATGGAGGAAGATTATTCCATAGCATGGAGAAAGCACAGGAGTACAGCATTTGGCCAGCTGAGAGTTTGGGTTCATCAATAGATAACATTTTGTTTTCTGATCTGAGGTGACGATTGAGGTGGTACATGGTCAGTATGGATGAGAGGGATGGGCAGCTTTCAGGTTGGAAAATTATTTTGTGTGCTGTAGTTAACTGAAGATAAGTAAGATGATGGGGAGATTTCAGCCAATTTAGTTGAAGTAAGGAGGAGTGGTGGGTTGAGTATTTAGTGTTTGTAGCAAATTTGACAATTTTATTATAGCAGGCATCAAGCTTATTTTTTAGGGAGGATTGTAGGTTGGTGAGGGTGTGGGCACCATACAGCAGATTTGGAAGTAGAAATGATGAGGCTAGGGCCTTTCTAGCAATGAGACTGAGAAAACAGTTGTGTCTGTACAGGGTACCTAGCTTTTGATGTGTTTTTCTGATGTTGCTGTGGATGTGAAGGTCAAAAGTTAATTTGTCATCAATGATGACACCTAGCAATTTTGTACTAGGGACAACTTCTATGATAGTGTTGAGGGAACTAACAGTAAATAGAGATTTGTCAATGTGGTTATGTTTTTTATAATATGGCAGAAGGTGAAAGAAAAGCACTTAAAGAACTGAAATGCAATAGAGATATTTATGTTACTAAAGCTGATAAAGATAATGCGGTAGTTGTTATGGATTTTGTTTTTTTACAGCCACAGCTTGACAACTATGTTGAATGATAGGAAATGTTATACTGTACTGAGTTTTAAAGAAGTAAATAAAGCTTTTAATCTTATAGACTCAGTGAAGAGTGGTTCTTGGATGGATGGATAGACCAGAGTTTGTGTGATTTTTTTCGTATTTTAAACCCAAAATTAGGAAGATTTTTGGTCTGCCCAAGATCCGTAAGAATTTGGATGAGCTGAGTGGCAAGCAGTGGCAGTAAAACAGAATCCATGGCTATTTATGTTGATAAATCTTTACAAAAACTGGTAATGAGAAGAATTTCCTTATGTGAAAGATTCTTTTGATTTTTGCAAGTTTACCAAGGGTATCATTGTGGAGGATGATGTATGGTTGGTGACGGCTGATGTTCTCTCTTTATATACTGTAATTTCTAATGATGTTGGTTAACAGTAGAAAGAATACTACTTATGTCTGGATGTAATGAGTATGATGAAATTAATCTGATTATTAGTATGTTGGATGACATCTTGTCATACAATTTATTTTCCTTTCAGAAAGTGGTGTATAAGCATATCAATGGAGTGGCAATGGGGGCAGCATTTATTTTTTATTCTGAATTTTATAGTAATATTATTGTTTATAAAAAGGTTTATTGATGATTTTTTTTTCATTTGGAAGGCATCTGAAGCAGATCTACGTTGTTTTATGAATTATTTAAACTCAGTGTCTGACACTGAAATTTACTTTTAATTTCGATAGTGTCCATTAATTATTTGGATTTGAATGTATATAAAGTGAACAATAAGTTAAAGTACTAACATTTATAAGACGCCAGTACAAAGCAACAGCCCTTCACATTACAGTAGTATGCACAATGTCAGACTAAAGAATAATATTGTCAATAGCCAATTTGAGTATGTCGTAGACTGTCAGGGGATGGTGAGTCTTTTATGGTTGAATGTGAAGTTTTGAAAGAAAGATTTAGTAAAAGGATATTCTGTTGATTTGTTAAATAAGGTTTAGAATAGGATGATGTTACAAAGAGAGAATGTGGAGCATAATAATGTGAATGGTGGAGTTTGTAAGAAAGATTATGCATTAGTCTGCATGTTGAATAATTCAGTCTTTCGGCTTTTTCCCGGGTAGGGGTCGCCACAGCGGAACTCCGGTCCGCTAATGATTGGTAGTTGATTTTTACGTGTCGAGTTACCAGCCCTGACACACAACCTTCAACGAAGGTATGCCCATTCACGCACATCTCCACACAGAAGACGCTCTAGCTGAGAATCGAACCGGACAGCGTCTTACTGTGAGGCGATAACGCTACCGCAGCACCACCACAGTGGGTTATTCAGTGGATGAGAAAAATATTAGACAGACAGTAAGTAGATACTGGAAATTTTTGTCCAATTTTTTGGATATTCAGAAAATTTTAGGTGAGGCACCTGTTTTTGTTACAAAAAGGGGAAAAATCTGAAAGAGCATTTTTATAAAAATATTGACAGTTCTGGTGCTAGTGCTTTAAAAGGGATGTTTAGATATGGCAATTGTAGTTACTGTGCATATATTATGGTGGGTTCTACGGTTAGAATTCAGACTACGAATTATCCATTATATTTAAACAGATTCTTTGATTGTAAATCTAAATATGTAGTGTACTTAAGTGTTGTGTGATTTGTGTCCAGCTTTATATATAGGGAGAACTATAAGATGTTTGCATTCTAGGATTTATGAACACTTAAGGGCTATAAATAGGAATGATAGTACCAATGCTTTGGCTAAGCACACTTCTTCCTGCCATGCACAAGAAAATCTGGTTAATAAGTTTTCTTTCATAGTGATAGATCAGGTTAATAATTATGAATACAGGTGGGATACTGAAGAGGATATTGACTGGAAGGAATAATTGCTGGCAGGTTAAAATGAATGCATGTGTTTTTCCTGGCATTAATGACAAAGAAAATTTTAAAGTTGTACTGAAAAAGAAAGGATTAAGGCACTGATGTAATGATATCATGTGATGTTAATTAATGTTATTTAAATGTGTTTTAGCAGTCATGTAACTTGGTCTGATGACGTTTATTTTAAACGAAAGTGCTTACCAGTTATTTTTAATTGTTTTGTTATTAAAGTCCATTTTTTAGTGGTTTCCTAGAGCCGTTTTTTTTTTGAGACATTGATATGCATGTTGGCCTCTTCAGGGGACCATACATCTTGGACCATCCTTCTTAAGAAGTACCCCCCATACTCGATCTGAGAGGCGTCTGTGGTCACTGTGGCCTTGGGTTGAAGGAGAAGAAAGGGATCCACCATAGAAAGTATTTTTTACAAACTTGTGTTATTTTGATTTGACTAGATAAAGGTTGTTTTGGAGAACAGACCACTGAGTTGTGAGTGTCCACTGGAGGATCCTCATTTGGTACCTTGCTAGGGGTACAAGAATGATCACCACTGACATGAATCCCAATGCTTGACATATCAGATAAGCTGAAAGAGAAGAGCTTTGAATGATCTTTTTGACCTGGAACTGAATCGTTTGGCTCCAGGACAGAGGAACAGAAGCTACATTTATTTATTTTATTTTACATTTGTTGACCGGGCTAGTCCAGCTGGATATATGTCCATTTTCAGTGAAGGCCCAGGGAGAAAAGCTCCACAAATAACTATCAAATAGGACAAGATATTTACAGTAGAAATTGGTACATTACAAAACTTTATAACATATTACATACCTAGGATTTTATATACTGTTTTCCAGAAGGGAAAAAAAAACTGATGTAAAAATAACCTAGATGCAACAGTAGTTTGAGTTAATAATGGAAATTATACCTAAGAGATATAGATACTAAGGTCACACAAAAACAAAAAGAATAAACACTAGTGATTAAATGGATAGAGTCTACTAAGCAAAATACAAGGATACAATTATAGTGTTCATTCAAACAGGAGTTGTGGTCTTATATGAAAATGGTTGATCATTCAATAGTATATACATATTTACATGAGAAAAAATCCTCAGAATGGTCAAGCACACTAATCACAGTGAGTAAACACAAGATCATGTTCATAAGAGGCTAGGAATCAAGGGGGTCTAGATAAGCACACTATTAACAGCGAGTAAACACACATATATATGAGTGGTCGTATAGAACTGAGCACAGATGGCTTCCAATATCTGAGTTGGCTCGTGTTGAGATTTGTTATAGTTGACAGAGATTCCTAGACAAGACCATAACTGGAGTAAGTAGTCCAAAGCTTGAATTAGGTGATGCCTGGTCACAGCGGTTATGAGCCAGTCATCTAGATATGAAAACATCCCGAATCCCTGCAGTCTCAAATGATCTGTAGCTACTACCATACACTTGGTACACACCCTGGGGCTGTGGCGAGACCAAATGGTAGTGCTCTGAATTGGTAATGACTGGCTCCCAGATGGAAGCATAAAATGCACAAGTGAACATCCCCTTCCATGGGAAGGAAAGAGCATCCACCCTCCATGCCCTGGGAGAGGGTATCCTGGTGCAGAAGGTTGGGAGTTGTCTGTTCATGAGTGTGACAAAAAGGTCTACCCGAGGTACACCCCATCGATGGACTAGGTCCCGGAACATATCCCTGCTTATCATCCATTTGTGGGATTGAGTCATGGTCCTGCTTAGAGCATCTGCCATCACATTTTCTGCAGAAGGTATGTAGATGGCTAGGAGGTTTACGTGTCTCTGTTGGGCGATTTCCCAAACCTGTAGAGCCAATCTGCATAGGAGGTGGGCCTTTGTAATACCCCCCCCCCCCGTACAGCACAGCGGTACTGTGTACCATCTTAGCACACCTAGTAGAATCCAATCCTTGAAGTTTTGGAGGGCCAATATCAAGGTTCTCAACTCCTTGATATTTATGTGTTCCCTCTATTGGCCCAGGGTCCTAGTGTCTCTCACTCTCCTAAGGTTGTGCCCCAACCTGAGTTTGAAGCATCCGTGTACAGATCCTGACAGGGGGGAGGGGGTTGCAGAAGACGACGAGGATTGGCAGTGATATGGGCAATCCACCAGTTTAGTTCCCCGGAAAGGCAGGGAAGCAGGGGTAGCATAAACTCCAAAGGGTGCAGGTGTTGTTTCCAGATTGTCCTCAAGTACCACTGAAATTTCCTCATGGGAGGCCATGAATCCCAGGAGCCTCAGAAACTCCCTGGCTGACAGGGCTTGGATAATCTCCTAGAAATAGGAGGTGAGGGACACAATCTTCACTGGGGAGGGGGGCAGGCCATCATTCATCCTGTTAGAATCCTGCATCCTAAGAACACATGATCCTGAGAGGGTGTCAGGGTGGATTCGTGAAGGTTTATGGTGAACCTTGGGTACCTCAAGAAGGAGATGAAGTCTAGATTTTGTTGGACCAACTGTGGAGACGATGCCTGGATGATGATATCATCCCGGTAGGGGAAGAGCTGAATCCCCTGTATTCTGGCAAAGGCAATGACTGGGGCTAGACACTTTGTGAACACACTTGGGGCCATAGAGAGACCAAATGGCAAAGTACAGAACTAAAAATGCACAGAATCCACTAAGAAATAAAGGAATTTCCTGAAAAGGAGGATAGACTGGAATATGTAAGTAGGCATCCTTTACATCTAAGGACACCATGAAGGCTTGAGGGAGGATCATGGGAAGGAGAGTAGGAAGGGTTAGCATCCCAAAGGAGGGGACCTTGAGGAATGTGTTTAGATGGAACAAATCTAAGATAGATCTCCAGGGACCTTCTTTCCTGGGGACAAGGAACATCCTGGAGTAGAATCCTTTCCCTCTTGATTGTGAAGGTACCTCTTGAATTATGTCTTGAGAGAGGAAGCCATTTGGTTTTGAGGGGGTTGAGGAATGCCTCTGAAGGTAGGTCTGGTTTCCCACACCATGAAATAACCTAGTTTTATTATTGAGAGGACCCAAGAGTCCTGGGTAACCTGATTCCAAGCAGGGAAGGACAGGGGAGACCGATGGAGAAGGGGGTGTCTTAGCTTAAGACCTGGTAGTCACAGACTACCAGGCTTAGCCTGAAAAGGCTGTTTTTGAACTGGAGTAGAAGGATCTGTGTCCTAGAATTTTTTTTCCCTTTGGGGGGCATGTGCCTGGAAGGCCTTCTCACAAAGGGTGTTTAGCTGGATATTTCTTCTTGAAGCGAGGAACTGGGGAGACAAACATGTGCCTGAGGTCCTGGAGCTCTTTGCCCTTTGCCTGAAGGGCCTTGAGTTCAGCAGCCACTGAACCAAACAAAGCCTCGTTATCCAAGGGAGTGCCCATGAGTTTTGACTTAATGGCATCAGGCAGAGGCTGTAGCCTAAGCCAGGAATACCTCCTGATGACAGAGCTTGAGGCCGCAGCCCTTGATGAAGCCTCCACTGCGTCATAACTACACTTAATGGAGTGTCTAAGTAATTGACTGCAGGAATTTAACAGAATTGTTTAATAGCATCATTAAGAAGGGCCAAGGAATATTTGGCCATATGAGTTTGGTAATTTATGACCGTCACTGCTAAAGTGGTAGAGGTATATACTTTTTTGCCCAGTCTTTCTATTATTCTGCTTTCCTTATCTGAGGGACGGAGGGAAGTGGGGGGGGGGGTTGTAAGTTTTATCTGCAGCCACAGAAATCGTGGGTGGGTCTGCAGAAGGGGCCTTGAAGAGGAATTTTGCATCTTCAGGGACCTTATAAAATCTAATCTAAGTAAAACAACACACAAAAATGAGCCATGCAAATCTGGAGTTCTTATTCACATTAAATTTGAATACATCTGGTACCTTGGCATTTTGCCTTCAAGGATAAACTGCAAACACAGGACTCCATTTTACACATCATTGCCCCCTGCTGATAGGTTAGGAAGTTACATGATATTCACTTACAAACGCACATATTATTTAAAAACACAATACCCATTCATCCATTGTACATATAAAATACATAACTAACTTAGCTATGACACCCTAAATGATAATTCTTGTTAAATTCACCAACAAATAATATTTTAAAACAATAAATGTTATAACTATTATAATACAGTGTTTCATTTCCCTCAACTTTTAAAGTTGAATGTACCATTCACAGCCTACAAAATCACACATTCAAGTTAACTTCAAGATTCAAACCCTTAGGGAAGACTGTGTTGAAATTAATAATCATCCTACTTTCTAACCTCAACAATTTAGTGACAATATCACCCCCTCTCATCACACAAGGCTGTCCCAATACACAGAAAAACAAACTATAATCAGCCCCATCATGGACCCTATAGAAATGCTCAGCAACAGGACTACTGACATTTGCATTTTTTTTATCCTTCAAATGCTCTAGAATTCTAACCCTGACCATTCTTTTGGTCTGCCCAATATACCACATAGATGTTTTCACATCTACAACCCAGAATGTACACTACCCCACAAGAACTACAATTAAACTGACTTTTAGATGTAAACCTTCTACCTTTAATGTAACTGCCTGTTAGGTTCCTGACTCTATTACACAATCTACAATGGCCACAAGGGAATGAACCCATCTTATCACCACCAATACTAGTCTGCTTAAGGTTCAATAATTCCCTCAAGTTTAAATATCTCCCAAATGAAAATTTAACATGCTTAGGAAACAAGTGGCCAAACTGTTCATCGTGTGTTATAAGATGCCAAGACTCCCTTACTAATCTTCTCAGCGTTTCAAAAAAAAAAAAAAAAAAAGGGGGGAATACTTTGTAACAAAATAAATATCCTTATTCTCCAACGGGTTGTATGAACAGTCCCTGCTCCTACCATCCCTCTTCCATTGATACTCATTCTTTGCATGGTTTACATGATGGAAACTTGAACCCACATTACTATTTTCTCCAACATGAACCACCCTCTTCACTGCAGCCTCCAAAGTTATCTTACTATACCCTCTCCTGGATAAACTATCTACTGTTTCATTAATGTTTTCAACTTTCAACTTATTCTCAGAGGTATTACATAAGATGCGCTTCAATTCACCCACTGGCAGTGAGCTGATAAGATGCGGAGGGTGCATGCTGCTAGCATACAAGAAATTAACTGAAGTGGGGTTACGGCAGAGCTTACATTGAACCTTCCCATAGTCATCTAAATAAAATTCCACATCAAGATACTCTCCACTGTCACTGCGACACTCAAAGGAAAACTTCAACAGATGTAAATTATTTAACTTCCTCAAAAAACTGGAAATTCAGTTATTGAGCCTTTACACACATTACTAAATAATCAACAAACCTTTTATATACTATAATATGCTTTCTAAAAAATTCAGAACCAAAAATAAACTTCTTTTCAAACTCCCCCATGTACACAGTTGCATAAGATGGAGCATATGGAACACCCATCGCAGTATCCCTTTCCTGCACAAAAAAACTTCTCAAATACAAAACAATTGTGAGTTAAGCAAAATTCCAAAAGCCTAACCACAAATGGAGTTCATGGTCCACCATCCATCACATTACAAATTGCTTCCAATCCCCATTTCAACTCAATATTAGTATATAAAACATTGACATCCACTGTCGCCCAATAATAGTCACCCTGCCATTCCACCTTGGTCACCAACTGACTCACCTCTGAAGTGTTTTTAATATGTGCAGGAACCATACATAAGTATTTCTTCAGTATCAAATCCAAAAAAACACCCACCTTTTCTTGATATGAATTAACTCTTGACACTATGGGTCTACCAGACGGGTTACATAGGTCTTTGTGTATCTTGGCGATAGCGTACAAAATTGGGTCCATGGGCTTGATGATATACAAAGAAAGCCCCAACATCTTTAGAATCCAAAAAACCCAATCTTTCCCCCTCTCCAATAGTTCCAATAACGATGCATTAAATTGGTTAACTGGATTGCTAGCTAACTTGATATATTCTTCCTCATTTATAAGCAAATTTCTCACCATTGCATTGTATTTTCCCCTAGTTAACATGACCCAATTGCCATCTTTGTCTGACTGTTTAAATACATACTGTTTGGTGCTGCCCCCAAGTTGTTTTAATGCTAGCCACTCCTGTTTGGTTAAATTAAACTGTGCTTTGGTTATTTTAAATCGTAAATGCTCCTATTTAACATTTTTCAACGGCACCTGTTCAAATAAACTCACAGCAGAAGATAGCCTAGAAGACAAAAACACATTAGAACTAAAAAATTTTGGTACAGTTAATTCTCTATATCCTGCACCAAACAAACTTTCATTAGCATGCACATTTTACATATTTTTCAAAAGCATCACAAGAAAATGCATCATCATATAGACAGTTCTAGCAACGGGTCATCCTCTTCACCATTTCATGTGCACCCAAAGTCCACATTAACGTTCTTATCTGCAATTAAGTGTAACTTCCTATAAAATTTTTTTATCAAACAAAATATCCGCTAATGTCAGTGAAACATTAGGTACACATTTTGTACCTTTATTCAACACATTTAAGCTATCTTGAGAAATGCTAAGATCAGTCAAATTAATTACCTGCAACATATGCACATCATTACTTACGTTTTAATTCACCCTAATATTAGCATCACCATTGGAAAAATTGGGGGGGGTGGGCAAAAGAGACATCATTGCAAACATTAGTCCAACATTCAGTCCTTAATTCTTCTTGGAATCCTTGTTCAGATTCTTTTTGCCTCTCCCTTTTCCTGTTGAAAAAAACTTATAAAATCTGTCTGGGCATTTTGGTGCAGGGGGTTGTGAATCTGGAGCTTTAGAGGCAGCCAGAAAGGCATCCAAAAAGACAGGATGCACAGGAGGAACTGCAGACGGATTAGGGCACTCCATTTGTAAGAGGTCATAATGCCTCTTTTGGATCTCAGTAACCTGACTGCAGTCCTACTTAAAAAAGTCCTTCATTTGCACTATTGTTTCCCTAAAGGTAATGTTTGCCCCTGGGGAATCCATTCCATTTGACTCATCCTCTGGAGAAGCATACCCCAGAAGGGATGCAATTTGGGATGTGTAAGTTAGGGATTCATCCCCTGAAAAATCCTCTTTTCAGAGGAAATATCAGCTAATACTTTGCCCTTAGGAGTAGAGACTGAAGGGAAATGGGCAGGGGCAGAGGCCTGGCGTAATGCAAGGAAGGCATTAAACAGGCCCCGAGTAAAGGCCTGCCAGTCAGGCACCTGGTCAGATGGAACAGCTGGTTAAGAAGCAGCAATGTGTTTTTATTTTTGCTTTTTCTTTTTGGGAACATCTGACACAGAAGTGTCTGTAATGTGATGCAGGGAAGGAGGGCTGGACACTGGGTGACACTCCACAACATCAGAGATAATGTCTTTGTGGACAATGATTTGGGAAACCCCCATGTGGGCCCTTGGAAATGATAAGCCTTGGTTTCCCCTGGTGCCCGAATTGAATGCCTGTGACTCCCTCTGGGATGTGCTAGCGGCTTCTTTGTCGGCTTCCTCCCAGGTACCCATCAGGGGAAGGTCTGTGGATCCTGACTTGGACTCTGGGCCTTCACTGGCCTTGAGAGGTATGAACGGAATAGAGGACACAGCAGTAAGACCTGGCGAGATTGCTTGGCCTTTTTTGCGGGCGGCCTTCCAAGATTCCTCATGTTGGGTCCATGTCTTTGGCTAAGGATTTCAAATGCTGATTCTCTAGATACATATTTAATGCAGCAAGACGGCTAAGACTTTTGGGAACAAAAGCCAGACAGATTTCACAAGTGGTGTGGTCGTGGGTCTTGGCCTAGACAGAATAGGCAGAGCTCGTACAAAGCCTTTATGTGGAATCTGCCTTCCAGATCAACACTTGCCCTTTTTACCCGACATTAACCCAGAACACAGTAGCAAAAAGGAACCAAAAACCCACCTAAACATGGACGAGCGTGAAGTCATTTCTCCAAGCGGGCGACGACCAGAGCTGGCAGTCACACAAGTGACAGAAAAGTTCTGAGGTAGTTGCGTGCTGACATCCACTTTATGCCAGACATCCATTTATGACCAACATATACAGAGTGATGCGGGTCATCACACGTATCTTCACAACAGCAGCTAACTTTTATAAAATGGCCGGACATACAAGTCAACTGGAGGCAGACTCCTATACTTGCTCAGCTATTTATGTTGGGCAAACTTTCAGACAATTAAAAACCCGCATTTATGAACATATGAGTGGTATCAGAAACTGCCGCCCTTCCAATATTTTATATAAACATACAGAAAGCCTACTGCTGTATTCAGTTTCACTGTTATATAGAGAGAATAAGTCATGGTAAACAATAAATTAGGCTAGCATGGAACATTAAATAAACAAAGAACAATCTTGGATTGTCAGGTTATGGGCATTATTTTTACATGGATTAAATGATATTTTATAATCAATCAATGGTTATGGTATTTAAGCACTGAAGAATGTAACTGTATGAATTACACTGACAAAAGCAATGGTTTGCCAAAACCGTTGAGTTTTTCTAATAATAAAGATGATGATTTTCTGCTGACTGAGTGCCGGCCGTTATTGTCATTAGGTTTTGACTTCTTTTGTCATTTGCACCTTGCCATACTTGCGGGGAAAAAGAAGTTATGCCTTACCATAACGTTCCATCTGAGTTGTTGATCTTCTTCCAGTCATCACTGATGGGTTCGGTTTAGAGCCCTCGGAACAGAGTCAGCCTTATACCAAACTTGCGTGCACCAAAAACTCTCAAGCTAAACTGCTACCCACAATGCCCTTTGCTCAGTTACCTCAGATCGAGTCTGCATGCAACATATAGAGAAAGAATAAGTCAGAGGCCATCTCTGTGCAGAAACCATAATACACCACAAAGACCCAGAAGATCCGCCAGGAAACTTAGGAGAGAGTCGGTGGGAGGGTGTGATGACTGGAAGAAAATCAACAACTCAGATGGAATGTTATGGTAAGACATAACTTCTTTATCTGAAGTTGTTAATCTTCTTCCTATTCATCACTGATGGGACCGAGTCCCCAGCTACTTGGAGAACCTGGGTGGCCCTAATGGAAGAACATTCCTGAGAACCATTGAACCAAAGTCCGCTCTTCCCCTGGAGATCAGATCCAATTTGTAATGCTTAATAAAAGTGTGGGGCTTAGCCCAAATGGCAGCTGTACAAATGTCATCCATGGAAGCCCTAGAGTGGAAGGCAACAGATGCTGTAATAGCCCTAGTTGAGTGAACTTTGATTTGGCCAGGCTTAGTTCCCTCCGTAAGAAAACATGTGAAGGCAATGCAATCCCTGAGCCATTTAGACAAAGTAACGTTTGATACTGCACCTCCCATTCTAGGGCCCGCAAAGAAAACAAAAAGCTGGTCTGACTTGCAAAATGATTTAGTTCTGTCCAGATAAAAGCGCAATTGTCTATGAACATCCAGGGAATAAAGGCAGTATTCTCCCTTGTTAGAGTAATTTGGGAAAAACACAGGTAGTTCGATGGACTGGTTAATCGAAAAGTCAGAAACCACTTTGGGGAGAAATGATGGGTTAGTTCGAAGTGATACTCTGTCCTTATGACAGATCAGATAAAGGCTCTTGATACATAATGCTTGTAATTCAGAAATTTGTCTTGCTGAAGTTACAGTCAACAGGAATAAGGAGTTCCATGATAAGAATTTTAGATCACAGGTGGCAGCTGGCTCAAACGGTGGCAGGAAGAGAGCCTGCAGAACCCAGGACAAATTCCATGCCTCCACTGGCTGTCTGATGGGAGGCCTGCTGTGAAAAATACCCTTGAGGAAGGTCTTGCAAAAACGAGAGGAGATAAGTGGTACTCCTTCAGACTCGTTATAGAAGTTGGAAATAGCTGCTAGATGGACTTGAATGGTGGAAGCCGAGGCCCCTTTGTCAAACAGCTCTGCCAAATAATGAAGAATAGTGGCTATGGGGGCTGAGAATGGGTATAGCTCCTGATTACGTGACCAAATAGAGAATCTTTTTCATTTATCCTTGTAAGGTTTTCTGGTGAATGGTTTATGAGAAGCCAAAATAATATCCCGGACAGGTGAAGAAAGGGTTTCCTGCCTGGCAACTAACAGAAGTGGAGAAACCAAACTGTCAGCTTGAGGGTGGACAGATTCGGGGAAGTCAGCCCGTGTGGGTGAGAAACTAGGTCCTGACAAGTGTCTAGGATCCAAGGAGGTTGTAACAGATGAGGTCGAAGGAAGGGGAACCACACTTGGCAAAGCCAGAATGGAGTGATGAGGATCATTTTGCTTCTCAACAGGATGGCCTTCCATAGAACAAGGGGAATCAGAGGAATCGGAGGGTAAGCATAAAGAAGACCTGTGGGTCAATCGTGGACTAGAGCATCTCTTGATGACTCCCCGAGAAAAGGAAAGAGGGCAAAGTAGTTGCTGCATTTTGTATTTGAAGGGGAGGTGAAAAGGTCGCAGCAAGGCTGGCCCCAGTGGCTGAAAATTTCCGTCGCCACACTTGGGTTGAGAGACCACTCATGAGGATGAAGAATGCATCTGCTCAGTCTGTCCGCAATCATGTTGGAGCTCCCTGGGATATGTGTTGTGATCAGGAAGCGGTTGGAAGCTATCGCCCACTTCCAGATTCTCATGGCTTCGTGACAAAGGGGGTAAGACTTGGTCCCTCCCTGTTTGTTTATGTACCAGACCATGGACATGTTGTCCGACTGGACAGCAATCATTCCGGATGGAAGAAGCGGATGAAAAGCTTGCAACACCAACAGCACCGCTCTTAACTCCAGGACATTGATATGCAAATTGACCTCTACATCGGACCACGTGCCTTGGATGGACTTTTCCTGGAAGTGGCCCCCCCACCCCATCATGGAAGCATCCATGGTCATCGTGGAGCTGGGCTATGGAACCTGGAAGGGACGACACCAAAGATTTTCGTCTGTACTCATCCACCAGAGGAGATCTTGTTTGCAAATGTCGGTGATGAGGATCTTTGAGCTCAGGGGGTGGAGATTGGGTATCCACTGGGCCTGAAGGAGCCATTGTAGTAATCTCGTGTGTAGTCTGGCTAAGGGAACTATGGGAATGGCTGCAGCCATAGATCCCAAGGCTTGGAGAATCTCCCTTGCAGACACCTTGCTTTGACAGAGTATCACCTGAACTTGTGCCCTGAGTCTCTGAATCCTGTGGAGAGGAAGTGCAATTAGGCTTGACTCCGTGTTGAATACTGCCCTATGAATTCCAGTTGTTGTGATGGTGGAAACTTTGACTTCTCCCAGTGTATGGTGATGCCTAATGACTCCGCTAGAGCCAATGTGTAGTGGAGGACCCTGACCAGAAGACGCTTGGTGGGGGCGAAGAGGAGCCAATCGTCTAGATATGGAAACACCTGGAATCCCTGAAGTCTCAGATGAGCTGTTACCACTGCAAGACATTTTGTGAACACTCTGGGGGGCTGTTGAGAGACTGAAAGACAGGGCTCTGAATTGATTGTGATTGGCTCCCAACCAGAAGGGAAGGAGGCTCCTGAAGCACTTGTCCATTTTGATATGGTAATACACATCCCCGAGATCTAATGAGCACATCCACACACCCTCCCGCAGAAAGGGGAGGATGGATTGAATCGTGACCATGCGGAACTTGGTCTGAACTACTGATTTGTTTAATTGACTGAGATCCAGAATGGGCCTCCAGTCCCCTGTTTTCTTTGCAACCAAAAAGTATCTTGAGTAGAACTCTGATCCGCACTGATCTGAGGGGACATGCTGGATGGCTTGTTTTTAAAGTAGCTTTTGTATTTCAGAAGCTGCCTCCTCCCTTTGACTGGGTGGAACATCGGAAAGGGATTTCGGAGGTCTTGGATAGGAATAACAGTGGAATATGGTAGCCTCTAGCAATGATTCTCTGCACCCACTGATCGTTCGTAATGGATAGCCAGGCAGCTTGGTGCAGAGAGAAACGTGCCCCGACTGCTTCCAGAGGAAAGCAATCGGGTAGCACCTCAGGAGTGCTGATATGGTCTACCTGAGAAGGAATCTCTGGAGTCCTGGTTCCGGGAACCCCCTCTGCCACAAAAGGGACGTCTTCCATTATTGGAACCCCCTCTGCCTCTGGAGGGAGTCCTCAACACGTGCGTCTCAGAAAGGACCTTGAGACTTCTTGTGACACATCTTTCCGCTCCTCTGATTCCTGGAGAAGGAATGCTGAGGCTTGGAAAAGCATAGGCCAATGGCAGACAAGGTCTTCCCGTCTTGCTCACCCCTGGCTAGTGTATTCTTGACCTTAGCACCAAACAGAGCAGAAGGCTCGACAGGGGCATTTAGAAAGGAAGACTTGAAGAAGTCCGTGAGGTCACAGATGTGCATCCAGGCATGACATCTCATAACTACACCTGCACCCACAGCTCTAGCTGCTCCTTCGGTTGTGTGTGACAGCAACCTCAGGGATGAATTAAATATGGATTCTAGGGTGGCAAGTTGGGAAGCAACTTTATCTCATGCTCCATCTGATACTTGACTCGCGAGGGTTCTGGAGAGTTCAGAGATAAGATCTCTCTGGAGCCTCGTAAAATGTGCCAGAATGTTCAGTGACCTAACTGCGAAGGTCGGTGACACAAAGACTCACTTCCCTAACCTGTCCACTGCCCAGGACTCTCTGTTGGGCAGGTGAACAGCAGGACTCTCTTCTGCAAGGTCCTTTTTCGTGGCAGCTGCCACCACCACAGCGTCTACTGGCAAGCCTTTGGACCAATGTGGTTGATCCTCTGGAGGTGAGAGTACGTTGTCTGATCTACTGGGGATGGCCTCAACAGAGTTGAGGTTCTTCCAAGCCCATTGCACGATGAGTTTAACCAACTCATCGGCGGGGGGGTTCACCCAAGAAGTAGAGGGCCGAGAGTGAAAGGCCTGCAGGAATATGGACTCCTCTGAGAAGGGATTGAGGACTTCCAATCGCCTCTCTGTTTCGATTTCCATGATGTCCCTGAAGGAGACATAGCCAGGGGTGACCATGGGGAACCCTTCCCCCATCATTGTAGTCCGTATTCTCTGTGAGGGACTTCTCCGGGGAGTCTGTGTTTTTCCTCTTACACACCCATTTCCGAGGGGATTCTTCAATGGGAACATCCGAAGAAGACTCTGAAAGTGAAATACCCTGGACAGGGGGCTCCTGGGCCTTGCGCTCTCGGAGTCCTGCGGGGGTGGCCTTTGACAGCTGTGGCTCAGAGGGAACTGGGGGAATAACCAACTATGGAGGATTACTGACAGCAAGTGCCTCTCCATCACCTGAAAAACGGGCTCACCAGAAGAGGAATGGGAGCCTGGAACCGGGGTCACATCCCGCTCCAGACGGTCCACCCCCAGGGATGGAGCCTCAATCAAGCTTGGAGCGGTAGACACCCTCTGATCCGAAGTCGGGGCCGACAAAACTGTCGGAACAGACACTGGAACCGGGAGTTCCACCCCCCCCCCAAGCATGAGATTGAGGAAGGGTGGGTTCTGATGGAACCGGCACCCAAAGGGATCTCGAAGCCTCAGACAGTGTTGTTGTCGGTGCCAAGGAAGGAATTCCTCTAGTAAAAGTTGGATAGATGAGCCTCGGAACCGAGGGGTCCAAGGGAGGAGAGTAAGTAGGGGTTGCTGGAGAACTAGACACAAAGCCAGGAGTGTGATAGGGTATAGGCGGATTTGAGATTCCCCTAGCAGTCAGCAGCTGATCAAAAAAGCGCACCACATCCAATTCAGAAAGGCTCCTGGTGGATCTCACCGAAGCACCTGAGGGGGAGTCCGGCCGGTCCAAAAAGAGGCTGCAAACTTGTCTGGCAAATGGGTCCACATTGGATGAGTATCGGGTCCGTGGTGTGTCGCAGAACGTCAATGACGAGTCCAATTGTGCAACAGGTAATAGAGGTATGTTTGGAGCCATGAACGAGCTTGGAGCAGAAATCACCATGGGGTGGATGACAGGAACGGTTCCGAGGTAGCTGTTGGAGCTGACAGAGTCAAAATGGGTGAAGTCGATGCCGATAAAGAAGTCGATACATTGGTCGATACCGAGGCCGAAGACAGTGCCGTAATTGTTGGTGCCCGGGGTGGGCGCCAACAAGGCTACCTCGGTAAACTTCAATGGAGCTGAGCTCGGAGCCGATGTGGTAGTCGGCACTAAGGAGGCAGAACGGTGTTCAGAACAGGACTTATGAGCCTTATGCTTGTGACCTTTACCTCTATCACCGGCCAGTGATGAGGGGTCCAATCGAGGACGTTTCTTGTCCGAAAGAGGGGGTGATCGCAGAAATGGCCTCTGAAAAAGGCGAACCAAGTAGGCCCTTTAAAATAAGTTTGTTACTTCGTTCATTCAGCATCTGCTGACTGAAATTAGCACAGATATCACACGGAGGTTTTGCCGACAAACGTGGAACCCCCAAACAGTATACACATTCTTCATGGAGGTCACTATTCGGTAGTTTATCACTGCAAGAAGAGCAGTGTTTAGTTCCCTTCTTTTCAGACATCCCAGAACACACTCTCGCACACATGGGGAGGAAAGGAAAGAGAAAGAAAGTAAATACCAACAATAGTAACAAGATACCGTAAAGGTAGAAAGTTAGAAATACCAAGAAGTTACCAACAACGGTAAGAGAGAAATACCTGTGGGTAGAGCTGAAGCAATATAGAACAACCAGAACAAGTTATAAACAGAGAAAAAACTTTTTCAAACCAGTAAATATATATGAAAAAAGCACTCGGCTGGAGAGCTCGGTGAAACATTGCTATATGATTGTGCGGCAAACGAGATCTGAGGTAACTGAGCAAAGGGCATTGTGGGTAGCAGCTTAGCTTGAGAGTTTTTGGTGCATGCAAGCTTGGTATAAGGCCGACTCGGTTCTGAGGGCTCGGAACCGAACCCATCAGTGATGAATAGGAAGAAGACTAACAACTTCAAATTTTGAATTTTTGGTGGTACATGTGAAAGGTGCCCAAAAGCTTTTGTATATTGGACAAATGTCTGATCCTTGGCAGGGTATGTCCCATATAGCCATATGCTACTGCAACAGTGATCTAATGAACATCTACCTGCTCTTAGGAAGGAAAAAGCACAATGACCAGATGGGTTGCATTCCACAGTCCTACGACATGGTCAGTGTGTTGGCAAAATCCCTGACGCAGACCTTCAAGAAATAACTGGCTAGGGCAGAAATGCCAGAGGACAGGAAAACACCAAGTGTGGCAACCTTGTACCAGCCAGGAGAGGGTAGAAAATCTAGGGAATTTTAAGTCTGTCAGTTTAACAGTGGTAAGGTAAGTCGTGTGACAAGGGAGATGATTTTTCCGAGCTATGATGCAGAATCAGAACTGCCTAGACATGGCAAGGCCTTGCTGTGTCTAATTATGGTGGCTGTGAAAAAAAAAAGCAATTACTAGAAAATAGAAATCAAAATCTAAACCAGCTATATTAGAAGTACTGACTACAGTAACAGAGATAAAACAATTGGAACTGAGATCTTTAGAAAAAGGTAGGAACAAATTACATAGGAAAAATGGGAATTGGAACAATACATGCAGAGGAGGAACTTGGTTTAAAAGAAGGCAGGATTTGAATGAGCTATGTAATGTTTGACCAACAATGACTGGATAGATTATAAGTGATATATAATGTTTGCAACTACAATTATGTCAATATGGTTTGTTTTCATTTATATAAATGTATGATTGTCTATTTCATGCGTGATAATTTAATAAAGATGTTTCTTGTTTAAAAACAAAACAAAAAAAAAAGAGAAGTCAAAGGAGGAATCACGGGGAGACCAGAAGAAATGGCTGACAAATCAGCCTTCATAAAAGAATATACAAAGCGAGGCTGGAGCAATTCACACAAATAAGAAAGGACCAGATGGACCCTAACTGAAAAAGGCTCCAAGCTACCAGCATGGCACCAGACAGAAAATCATTTCCATTTGGACATACAAGATTTCCCAATTGAAGGTCTCCTTACCTCCTGTAAAACTCGGAGCACATCCTTAGAAAGAGGTGCATGAAAGGGATAAAAACTCTATCACCCAGTGTCAGTTGAAGAGTAGACAAGTGAGGATGGATGACAGACCCCGTGTTCTGTATGAGGAGATCCAACCAGTGAGGTTACTTGTGGTGATTGCCCCGGCCAGATGCATTAAGAAGGGGAACTAGTGCTGTCTTGGCCAAAATTGAGTAACTAGCAAGATTTTTGGGGAGTCCAGCTGAATCTTTTACAGGACTCCTGGAGGTAGAGGAAGAAGAGGAAAAGCATAAAGAAACATTCCCTTCCAAGGAAAAAAAGGGCATCAGTCTTCCATGCCAAATCACATGGAAAAGAAGACAGGAATCTGACTGTTCAGAGGGGAGACAAAAAGATATAACTAAGGAATAACCCATCAATGGACAATGTCCAGAAGCATGTCTCTGTGAAGCATCCATTTGTGAGCTTGTGTTTTGGGGACCTGCTCAGAGAGTCTGCCTCTAGATTGTAGACTGAAGGAACGTATACCGCCTGAAGAGTTAACTGATAACTGAAAGCCGCAACCCAAGTCTGAAGAGCCATTCTACAGAGGAGGTAAGATTTTCTACCTCCCTCCTTGCTGACATACATCACTGTAGTGCTATCTGTGTACACCTTCAAGGGGCCTGGAAAGAACATGGGGTGAAAAGACGGAAAGAATCAGAGCTCTCATCTCTTTGATGTTGACATGGTCTGACTGCTGATGGGGAGGCCAGAGGCCCTGAATTTTCAGGTGACCAAAAGAAGCCCCCCACCCCATGTCTGGGGCATTGGTGAACAGTTCTTGAAAAGAGACTGGAGGCTGACAGGGCCAGCATGGGTTGAGAGCGAACTGTTGAATCCACCACTTGAATTCCTTCTTTAGACAGGGAAATCCAGACCGTGACAATCCTGAAGCCAAACTGACTTGAGTTACCATTATGTGTATACAGTCTGGCAAGAGGACCATTGAAATAGAAGAGGCCGTGAATCCCAGGGCCCGAAGAACCTCCCTGGGCTGACATGACAATCAGAAGACGACGACTGAAAGAAGGCTCTCATGACAAAACTTCCTACAGTGCAAACAGAATCATGACTGATGGTGAACATTCACCAAATGTATATTCGCCTTTGTTCGAGAAATTACGAAAGAAAAAGTACAGTTTTGTACCTACCATAAATGTAGATGTTCGAGGATCTACATTGCTGCAGTCATAACCTGTGGGGTAGTCCGCTGTCCTCGGTCGGCCCGAATACCAAAGAGCTGGGCTGGCGTCGGTCATTGTCGCCTAGAGCTGACGTCAGTACGTCGTAGTACTTAAGCGCATGACCAACGCCATAACCTCAGTCTTTCTTGCCCCAGATGTCAGAAGACCTAAGCCAAAATAGTAAATACCCAACAACCACCAGTGTGGAAATAAAGATAATCCTAAAAGAAAAAACCACAGCAACCACAAAATATATATATATATATATATATATATATATATATATATATATATATATATATATATATATATAGAGGGGAAGGAGGGAGGGATAATTGGACTGCAGCAATGTAGATCCTCGAACATCTACATTTATGGTAGGTACAAAACTGTACTATGTTCTTCGTCTCACATTGCTGCAGTCATAACCTGTGGGTAGAATCCCAAAGCAAAGGAAAAGGGAGGCTGGCAAACTAAATAGTATTAGGAGCTGCTAACATGCCCTGTAAAACTGCAGTGGCAAACCCAGCCCTGGACTTGGAATAAAGAGAGAGATGGTAATGTCTAGTAAAAGTATGTACTGAACTCCAAGTAGCTGCCTCCAAAATATCTTTAGTAGCTACACCCCTCAAAAAAGCAGTAGATGTGGCAGTAGCCCTAGTAGAATGAGGTCTGATACCTGCAGGAACATCCTTTCCATGATGAGAATAACAAAAAGCAATACATTGACCAATCCACTTTGAAATAGTCTGCTTTGAAACAGCTTTCCCTTGTGAACCCAAAACAAAAGAAACAAATAACTGTTGAGTCTGTCTGAACTCCTTAGTTCTGCTCAAATAGTAACGTAACTGCCTGTGGATATCCAAAGAATGCAAGACTTTTTCCCCCTTATTTTGGGGATCAGCATAAAAAGTAGGCAAATGAATAGACTGGTTCAAGGCCACATTAGAAATCACTTTAGGCATAAAAGTAGGGTTAGTTCGCAAAGAAACTCTATCCTTATGAAATATCAGAAAGGGTTCAACTGCCATGAGTGCCTGCAATTCAGATACCCTCCTAGCAGAAGTAATGGCCAACAAAAAAGCAGTCTTCCAAGACAAAAACTTCAAATCAGACGTAGCTGCAGGTTCAAAAGGAGGTAAAGTAAGCTTCTCCAACACAAAATTGAGATCCCAGGAAGGAGTAGGAGCTCTACGTGGGGGTCTTATATTCTTTGCCCATCTAAGAAATTGTTTGAACAAAGGGTGAGAAAATAAAGGAGGGTCACAATCATAATGAGCAGAAATGGCTGCAGCATGAACCTTCACAGAAGAGAATGACAAACCCTTGTCCAATAATTCAGTAAGATACTGTAGTGCAAAACTCAAATTAGGCACTGAAACATCAAAACCCTTTGCTATACACCAAAGAAAAAATCTCTTCCATTTATCAGCATAAACTTTTCTAGTACTAGGCCGCCTGGCTTCCAAAATGACATCTAAAACCTGTTGAGGAAGCTGAGACCCCACCGGCTCCATCACCGAATACGCCAGGCTGTCAGATGTAGGGACTGCACCCGAACATTGAGAAAATGATTGTTTGACTGGGATAACAAATGAGGAACCTGTGGCAGAAGCCAAGGAGGCTCCTGAATTAAACTCCTCAGCAGAGGGTACCAATGCTGACGTGGCCAATCTGGTGCTATTAGAATCATGCAATGCTTGTCCCGCCTGGCTTTCAAGAGTACCTTGGGAAGAAGAGGCAGAGGGGGAAAAGCATAAACGTGAAGGTTGTTCCAACTGAAAGATAGAGCATCCACTTTCCAAGCATTTGGGTGGAACATCTTTGTGCAAAATTTTGGCAGTTGAAAATTCAGTGGAGAAGCGAACAGATCTATGTCTGGAGTTCCCCAAGCCACAGTCAATAGTTTGAAAACCTGAGGATCCAGTTTCCACTCATGGGGATCCACCATCTGCCTGCTCAATACATCTGCTAGGGAGTTCTGTGCTCCTGGCAGAAACCGTGCTTGAAGATTGATTTGCAAACGCAGAGCAGTTTCCCACAAAATCATTGCTTGTCTGCAAAGAGGGTAGGAATGGGTCCCCCCTTGCTTGTTGATGTACCACATGACTGTTGTGTTGTCTGTTTGAATCAACACCTGTCCCGGCTGAAGTAGATCCTTGAAGGCCATCAAAGCAAATTGAACTGCTAACATCTCCTTCATGTTGATATGCAAATGTAGTAGTTTGGGAGGCCACATGTCTTGTATCCATTTCCCATTGAAGTGTGCTCCCCAAGCCAAGTCCGAGGCATCCGTCGTTAGGATCTGATTCGCCTCTGGTCGGATCACAGAGAGTCCCTTGTTTAGGTGACATTCCTGAGCCCACCACTAGAATTCCTTCTGGATGCAAGGTATAATCCGAATGACAGTGTCCAAATCGTGGCAGTGTTGAGTCCACACACTTTTGAGATACCATTGTAGCTTCCTCATATGCAGTTTGGCATTGGGAAGTACTAGAATGCAAGATGCCATGAACCCCAAGGCCTGAAGGACTGTCCTTGCAGTCAGCCTGGACATTACTGATAACTGTTGGAAGTATAGCTGAAGAGTTCTTTGTTTGTCCGGGGTCAGAAAAGCCATCTGAGAAGCTGTATTCAGTCTCACACCCAGAAAGCACATGTCTTGAGAGGGTACTAGACTGGACTTTATTTCGTTCACAGAATACCCTAGGCACCTGAAAACTGTCATTACATACTGGAGGTGTTGTAGTAACTTGTCTTTGTTTTGAGCAAGAATCAGGCAATCGTCCAGATAAGGATAAATTTGTATACCTCTCTGTCTGAAAAAAGCAATTACAGGGGCCAGAACTTTTGTGAATACTCTGGGCGCAGTAGATAAGCCAAAGGGCAATGCAGAGAACTGATAATGAGAAGTACCAGCCCGAAATCTCAGGAATCTCCTGCAGCTGGGCCTGATAGGAATATGAAGATAGGCCTCTTTGAGATCCAGGGTTACCATCCAGTGATCTTTGCCCAGCATAGGCAGAAGTTGTTGTAATGTTAACATCTTGAACTTTGGAATGTCTAGGTAGGTACTGAGAATGGACAAATCCAGTATTGGCCTCCAAGTGTTTCCTTTCTTTGGCACTAGGAATAGACGGGAATAAAAACCTAGGCCTACTTCTGACTGGGGGACCACCTGAATTGCCCCCATCTGTAAAAGTAAAGAAATTTGTACCTGAGCCTCCATCCTTTGCTGAGGAGGTACATCCGGCATGCCTTTGAAAGGAGGAAAAGTGTGAAAATAAAACTTGTAGCCGTGATTTATTATATCCAACACCCATTTGTCCTGGGTGACCAAATGCCAGTTTTGTTTGAAAAGTCCCAACTTTCCTCCTAGAGGAGCTGCCAGTAGAGAAGGAGCTGGCAGTGAAAGATACCGGTCATTGGGACTGTTTACGAAAAGGCTGACCCCTGCCCTCACCAGAAGACTGTGCAGGAGAACTCCAAGTCCTAGGTCTGAAAGAACCCTGAGCGTGAACTCTGCCTCTACCACGCCTAGACCTGCCCTTAGACTGATAATCCAAAGAAGGAAAAGACCATCCTCTAGCAGGCCAATTCCTACTAAACTTAGGGGGCTGCACCTGCATAAAATCTTTGACCGTCTGCATAGACTTAGCCTTATCTTCCATCTTTTTCAAAACAGATTCCACAGAAGGACCAAAAAGAACTTCGGATTGAAGAGGAGCATCCAAAATCCGAGCCTTAACATGCTCTGACAAATTTTGATCCCGAAGCCAGGCATGTCTACGAATAACTGAACCTGTAGCAGCCACCCTGGATGCAGCCTGAAGAGCATCAAAACCACACTGCAAAGAATGCTTGCCAACTTGATCTGATGCATGAACCAACTCCTGAAGCTCTTTACACTCTATACCCTCAGATAAAGCATCCACCTTAGATTGCAATTGGCTTAACAAAAAATTCTGATACTTCAGCATATGAAATTGGCAATTCAAAGCCCTCATAGCTAACGTAGAGGAGGTGTACACTTTTTTCCCCCATCTATCCAAAGCCCTAGAATCTTTATCCAAAGGAACAGGATTCTTAGCCACCGAGGCCTTAATACCCTTCGGACCTTGAGTAATAGTTTCCGGATCAGCTCTAGGAATCTTGTACAAATACTTATGTGCTTCAGGAACTCTATAATATCTGTCTGGCTTAACAGGGGCAGGAGGTAAAGAATCAGGATTAAGGGAAGATTCAGAAAAAACATCCTGAACAACATCTAAGACAGGAGGAATAGCCAAGGGCCTATGCTGTGGCAGAAACAAAAATTCCCTGAGCCGCTTCCGAGAATCAGAAAAATCCTGACCTTCCCACTTGAAATGCTCCCTCATGGAATGTAAAGTCTCAGAAAAAGAAAAATCCTCTGGAGGAGAAGCAGAAGGAGAGGAATCCTCTGCATCCGAATCCAAATAAGAAGGGTATTCATGAATTTCCTCAACTGAGGAATCAGAATAATCCGAGGAATGATCCATCCCTTCTAAATGTGCCTCTACCCTAGATCTCTTTTCCGGGGGGGGCATAGAACCCCTGATCAAAGTAATCAAGTCCTCAGCCATTTTTAACATATGCTTTTTAGGAACAGGGGCTGGAGAGCTAGAACCATGACCTGGGCCAGCAAGACAAGGTTTGGCCTTAGCATGAACTTTAGCCACCGAAATAGAAGGCCTAATAACCTTCTGTAAAGATGGAACTACAGACACCTGTGAAGCACCCTCAGCCGGGCCTAACTCCTGAGAGGCCAACTCCTGTAAAATTAAAGGTTCCCCATGGGATTCAGCCGAACCCCCAGCAGGATCCACCGGTGCAACCGGAGGCTCCGAAGAACCGGCGTCCGCAACGGACGACTCATCCTGCTTAGACTTTAAAGATTTATCCTTACGCTTTTTAGCGGTAGCGGGCGTCGGAGGATCCGACGGCATGTTATAGTTACACCTTTTACCAAAAACAAGCCTGGCACAGTCTAATCTCCGTTTAATGGTGCGCTTGTTAAATCTAGCACAAAAGCGACACCCAACCACGTCGTGCTCAGGCCCTAAGCAAGGAATACACAAAGAATGAAAATCCTTATGCGGTATCTGTTTCCCACAAGAAATGCAATTATTAACTTTTTCTGACATCCGGATAACTAAGGCAAGAAAAGACAAAGATTTCCCGAACGGGGTACTTAGCCCAACTTGGTCTTCGGTCTGAAACTCGATAAATGAAAATTTCAGGACGCCGAACAGCACTTGCAAACGCTGCTTCTGCTTCAGACCACGCAGCAAGAAAGACTGAGGTTATGGCGTCGGTCATGCGCTTAAGTACTACGATGTACTGACGTCAGCTCTAGGCGACAATGACCGACGCCAGCCCAGCTCTTTGGTATTCGGGCCGACCGAGGACAGCGGACTACCCCACAGGTTATGACTGCAGCAATGTGAGACGAAGAACATCTATCATGTTAACAGTCTTACTCAAGGCAGGGTCCAAAGCAACCTTGGGAAGGAAATTAGGGTTGGTTTGAAATGAGACCCTATCTTTTTGAAACACCAAACAGCCACCACAAAAAGTGTCTTACAATAAAGAATGTTCAGATCCACTACAGCTGCAGGTTCAAAAGTGGGCTTAGTTAAGGCCTATAATAAGATAGTAATATCCCAAAGATGAAACATGGTCCCTTAAGGGAGGTGGAAGGAGAATTACCCCACAAAAATGTCTTGGCTAACTTCAATAAAGCAAGAGGGGTGTGATCCTCCCACATTTGGAAACTGGAAGTAACTGCTAGTTGAACCTTGACAGTGGAACAGCTTGCACCTGCTTGAAACAAACGTGCTAAGAAATCAAAAATAGATAATAATGGGGCTGAAAAGGGGTCCAAGCCTTTGGAGGAAGCCTAAATGAATAATCTTTTCTTGTTTCTATACACTTTACTTGAAGCAGATTTTTGGAACAATAACAAAATATTGAGCACAGAAAAAGAAAGCCTTCTATTTCTGGCCATCACTGGAAGATGAGAAGCCAAGCTGTTAACATCAGGGCTTTGATGTTCAAGTTAGGCTTATTGCACAGATGAGATCAGGTCAGGAAGAGGTTCCAACACCCAGGGATTGCATACCAAATGAGGCCATAGAAAAGGGAACTATGTCTGTCGAGGTTAGAAGGGGGCAATGAGAATCACCTTTGCCTTGCACAACATTGTTTTCTGAAGAATTTCTATTATGAAGGTAGTTGGGAGAATAAGTGTACAAGAGACCTGGGTGCAAAGTGTGGACCACAGCATCCTTCACTGATCCTCACTCCTGTGGAATCAGGGCAAAGTACCTGTATTATTTCTTCTGTGATAGAGTGGCAAACAGGTTGCAGCAAGACTGGCCCAAGTGGCTGAAGATCTTGGCAGTCACTGATTGAGAGACCACTTGTGAGGGAGAGGAATGGACCTGCTTAATTTCCTTGGGATATGCACTGCAAACAAAGAGCTGTGAAGACATCACCCACTGCCAAACCCTCATGGCTTACAAACACAGAGGATGCAAATGGATTCCCCCCTTGTTTGTTGATGTACCAGACCATTGATACATTGTCTGCTGAAATTAGATCCCTGGGGAAGGCCTGTAACATTAAGAGGAATGCCATCATCTCCAGTATGTTTATGTGAAGATTTGCCACTGTTGACATCCATGTGTTTTGGATCTTCTCTTCAAAATGCCCCCAACCCTAGAAAGGAAGTGTCTATGGCAATCATGGCCACTTAGGATAAAAGTATAATGGAGTGGCCTAGAGTGATTAGATGGGAATTCATCCCCCCTGAATATGCTTCCAGCAGATTCTCGTAAGTCTGACCAGGAAGTGTGTGTGGTTGCTACAACATAGACCACTGAACTGAGAAGATCCACTGTAACACCGTTATGTAAAATCTGTCATGGAGAACAAAAGTTATGAAGGCTCCCATATATCCCAAAAGAAGAAGAATGGATCCCACTGGAGGTTTTGAGTGAGACAGAACCATGTAGGTTTTTTGACACAAAATTAAGATTCTTGATTCTGGGAGTCTAAACATTTGCAAGGTGATATCCAGGTGGCATCCTATGAATTCTACCATCAAAGCAGGAGCCAGTTTGGACTTTTCCATGTTGACTGTGATCCTCCAAGTGAAGGTATAACTAGAGCAAGGAGTCCTTGTCTTGATTTAGTAGATCCCTCATGGTGGCAGTTATGAGCCAGTCATCAAGTATGGGTACATCCAGAACTCCTGAATCTGTGATGTGCTGCAACCAGTGGCATACATCTGGTGAACACCCGGTGGGCTGTGGTGAGATTCAAAGACAGCGCCCTCAATTGAAAATGACTGTATCCCAGCTAAAAGTGAAATAACCTTCTGGACTGTCAGCCCATCTATATGCAGTAGTAGGCATCCTGCAGGTCCACTAAGCATATCCAGTCATCCTTCCTTAGAAGAGGCAAAATGAAGTGAACCATGCACATCTGGAATTTTGTCTCTTTTACAAACTGGTTTAGGTGGTGAGGCTCAGAATGGGTCTGAGGTCTCCATATTATTCCTTAGAACCAAAAAGAACCTCGAGTAGACTTAGGACCCTTGCTGGTCTAATGGCATCTCCTGGATGATTCGGTTGTCTAGCAGATTTAAGATTTCTTGAGTTGACACGTTCCTCTGAGGGGAAGGAATATTGGACAGTTTTCATTGCAACTCTTTTGGTTGGTACATTACTCTCTGCACCAAAGAATCCTGCATGATGGCTAACCAGGCTTGAGGGCACAAAGACATGCACTCCTGTGTGTGGCAGTTGGGCAACCCTTCAGGAGTGTCGGAAGACTGTCAACAAAAGGGTCTTGAAACTCCTGACTCTGCAGACAACCTCTGCCATGAGGGCAATTGTCCATAACTGTTGTTATTATTGTCCCCCCCCCCTGCCCCTGGAGAGGGGTCTATCAACAGAAGTGTCATGTGAAAATCCCTGAGATTTGTAGAACCATAGCCTCTTATGACCCTTTTGGTTCAGAGAAAAGATTCCTTGAGGGGTGGAGAAACGGATATGCACAGCTGACAGGGTTTTGACACCCTGTTCAGTTCTAGTTAGCATGTCCTTGTCTTTGGGCCAAAAACATGTCCTTGTCTTTGGGCCAGCAAAACAGGCATTCAAAAATGATGTCTTGAAGTTTAACAAATTTGCAGAGATGCATTCAGGAGTGCCAGCATACAGCAATGTCAGTGTCTGCCAGTCTAGGAGTGCCATCAGACGTACTGGAAAACAGGCACATGGACACACTGCAGATGTGTGGAAGGGTAGCCAATTGTCAATCTGTGGTTTTGCGGGAATCTGTAGTCAAAGTTCCTGAGAAGGACATGAATAGTTCTTTGGTCAAGTCTCTCTGCAATTCTGTCTACTGAGCTAGATAGTTCAGTGCATGTAAGGTGAAAGTTGCTGAAGCACAAGTCCACTATTCAAATCTGTCCAAAGCACTAGACTCCATGTTAGGGGAATGTACAGAAGAGCTCTCCTCTGACACCTCTTTTTTGTAGCCACTGCCACTATGATGACATCTACAGCGGGTCGCTTGCTCCAGTCTGTCTCATAGGAAAATCAAGACCCTGTCAGGTTTTGAGAGTATGGGGTCTACCACATTTGGCTCCTTCCAGGACCACTGCAAGATCAGGTCAATAAGCTCATCAGTGGTCACCCAGAAAGTAGGTGGGTCATCTCCAAAGGATTCAAGAAATACTAATTCCTCCTGAGAGTCAATGGACCAACCCACCTACTGTTGCAGTAACCTCCAGGACGTCTCTAAAAGAGACATCTTCCAGGGTAGAACATTGGGAACCCTCCCCTTCTTCAAAATCAGTATCCTCAGTGAGAGACTCCGAGGGACAGTTCAAATGTCTCCTCCTGTATGAATGCTTTTTATATTCTTCAATGGTTGAAGGATCCAGAGAAGACTCAACAGCTGATGTGGAACACAACTCAAGAGTTTTATCAAGGCCTACAGAAGCTGGTTGCCCCTGATGGACAGGATGAAGTAGAGGAGAAACTGTAGAAGCCAGAAGAGGATGGGATACCTCTTCTCTGGATTTAGAGATAACTCATTCAATGGTTTGAAGGCTGATATTGAAACCACTCCTAAAGGACGCCCTTTGGGATCTGAGGAACCAAAGATCCCACTCCCACCCCCAAAACAGACCCAGCTCAGCTTAGAAACAGACACCACAGCCAAACTGTCCAGCACGAATACACCAAGAGGAAAGGATTATCTGACAGCCTCAGAGTCGATCCTAACCCTTGTGCAAAGGCACAGACCTCTCAGCTCCGGAACCCCTTAAGATCCGACGCTATTGGTCTCGAACCGGTAAGGGACACTGTTGGCATCAAAGACCAGACTATCAGCTTTGACATAGGTATCCTGTGGGGAACACTTGGTTCCAAGACAATCAGATTTAAAGGTCAGATCAATGAGGGAGAAACCAGAAGAGGGGTGGGCAGGGACAGGCTCAAACACTCCTGGAGCAGAAAGTGGAGAGAGGAAACCCATATCAGTGTGGGTCCCTGAAATCTTCCACATCATCAGGTCCACATCTGCTTAAGACAAGCTCCTTGATGACGTACTGATCTGAACAAGGAAGCTGTTGATGGCAGACTGGAGGACCTGGGAAAGGACCTCTCTTACAGGATAGATGATTGGAGTCGAGTGCAAGCTGGCTCTTGGAAAAACCTAGGTTCAAAGTTCAAAGGCGGAATTCAGAGATTTGATCCAAACTGGTTCTGAGAGAGGAGCCAGTTCCAAAGGTCTGGGAAGCTTTGGGGCTGGACCAATAGTTCGTCAGGAGATTTCTTCCGAACCTCTTTTTCCAAAGGTCTATATTTCTCTTTTCTTTACCTCTGGCATTCTTTTTTTCCATCTCTTTATCCTTGGTTTTGTCTCTCTTATATTTATCTTCAGACTTTTTATTAGAGGGAGAACCTGAGAGGGAAGATGCCGATTCCCTCTACTGTGGCCGAAAGGAGGACATTCAAGCCAATTTAGACTGGTGCTCTGAGAAGCCCTAGGCCCAAAGACACAACATAACTGCCAATTCTCATCCAAATGAGCACCCCCAGGCAGTGCACACACTTGAAATGTGGGCCATGTGGGGGGAATTTTGTGACCGCACATAATACAATTTCTAAATCCTGAAGTGTTGTTTGACATTTTGGAAAACCATCTAACAACCACAAACCTAAGTACCAATAGACTAACGTGTAACAGTAGATAAAAAAAAAGAGAGAAAAAAGCTAAATATATGAGAAGAACATGTATCTACATATAAACACACACACATATACTTATCTATTTATATCTATATAAACATATACATATAAACATATACATATAAAAAAAAAATATATATATATATATATATATATATATATATATATATATATATATAAGATAAGCTTAATGTGTCAGTTATTTTAACTTTTATTAAAGTCCTGTTTTTAATCAGGCAGCCTGGTGGACTTGCTGGTTTCTACAGTTTTATTTCATTTATTCGAACCCAACACAGTTCTTTATCGGCCATACCATCTATTTTTGGATTTTATATATATATATATATATATACACACACACACACACACACACACACACACACACATATATATATATATATATATATATATATATATATATATATATATATATATATATATATATATATATATATATATATATATATATATATATACACACACACACACACACACACACACACACACACACACACACACACACACACACACACACACCTCCAAGATAAACAAAGGAGTAAGAATATCTGATCAAAAAGGTGGGAGAAATCACTTCTACTGAAGAAATAACTAGCAAAAGTGCTCAGACCTGGGGTCATGCTTGTTAGCATGAGCGACACATGAAATCTAAGGTACTGTGAGAGTAGACGGTAAGTGTGGGTAGAGGAAAGGAGCCTTTGGATCCAAGAGTTTGAAAGTTACCAGCATCGGAGCCAGTCAGATTCAGTACACACAACAGTTGAGGAGGACAAAAAAGGCAACATCGGATCTGGTCAGGTTTCATTAGAGCATGAGGAACAGAGTCAGGTTCCACCACATGCATTCACAAAAACATCTTCCAGGATGTCTACCACTAGGGGAACCCGCTAGACCTCTTGGCACATGGAAACCCATGCATGTTCTGTAACAGAGCTGGGTGTCAGAGTACTCCTTAGTCTCCCAATGGAAAACCTTCTTCATCCTAAGAAGGATGTCTCTGAATGAAAAGTCCACTGGTGTGAAGCAGAGGAAAAGGTGTCTTTGGCAACTGAATCACTGGCATCAGAGAACCTTTTTTTGTCCAAAGAAGGAAGACGTTCTATGGCACTTTTGTGACGTAAAGTCTGGACTTGATTCAAAAGCTCTACAGAGATCTTGTGGTCCCTAATATTTACAGCCACATTGTGAAACTAACCACTTCTAAAATTCATCATCCTATGCAGACAGCTGTCGAAACTGGGGCATACTCAAGACAACCTCCTGTGACTGGTCCAAAGAGGTAGTCAGGACCAACTGAAATGCAGAGGTGTTCCTTTAAAGGACTTTGTAACTGGAGATGAGGGGCACACTGTATTACACTGCAGGCTCTCCTTAGCTATGAGAATGCAGCTTCTTAGAATATTGGGCCATGTACAAAAAGTGGAGGAACCTGGAGGATGTTTTAAATGGCCTCCATGGTGGTCAGTGCCTGTGTTCTCTTTTGAAGGTCTTCACCCAGATCTTGGGGAACTTGTCTAAACAGAATGTCCAGTGAGAAAGATGCATACAATTATGAACATAAACTCATCCTTCAAAGAGGAAAGACCAATATGTGCCATTCATTGCAGATACACACCTCAACCTGCTGCCCTGGAGGCAGTGACAGCACAAAGTAAAAGACTACAAGAAGGTCCACAGTGGAAGCAGCAATATTTGCACAGTTTCACTGATCTCAGATTCAGAAAATTCTACCAACACTTTTACTGACCTGTCTTCAAGAAAGAATTAGAAATAGGGTGGCAAAATAAACATTTAAAAGTCCCAAACTGTCAGAGGAGAAAAATATATTGTCCATCCTGACTACAAGTTTAGATTTGTTACCTAGCTACAGTATATACAGATGATGTGGTCTCTGGGACCAGTTGATAAATAAACAATTCAAAGAGGAATCTGTCCAGAAAAAACAAATAATGACTCACTCAAGTACATCTTGGTTTTACAGACAATATCTGCTTTCCTAAGGGCAAAGGTAGCTACATCTCAAAGATGGCACCCTTCATAACAAGGACAGGTTCCGTGGATGGCTGCCCCACTGCTCTTCATACTTTCTCATCTGCTTTTAGCCATTTTTTGGGAAAGGATAGGGGTGCAACAGACTGTTCCGCAGTGGGCTTCATGTGCTTGGCAGTAACCCCTAAGAAGTTCTATTGTCCTTGTCCATCTCAGTGGGAGGGGATGGAACTTGTACAAGGGTTAATGTGTTTACTTAACAGATAAGAGATACACAGTTTGATTCTCACTAAGGGAAACTGGCTAGACTTAAAATAGTCCACAAGGGCAGCTAGCCTAATACGTATCTATGAAATGCAGAATCACCCTTCCCTGGAGAAAATGAAGGACTTGGGAGACACTACACCACCCTTACCATAAGCAGGGAGTAGATGTATGCTTGCCCAAATCTTAAGGTAATGAGAGAACAGCAGGAAAACATCAAGCAAAGAGGTCACAGTGTCAAAAGTAATGCATGTCAGATGTGGTACCTGATCATCAGAGACTTGAAATAGGCTTAAGGTGGGTGTCTGACTATGATCACCAGCAGTACACTCCTGCAGCTATAAGGATAACTCACAAATGTGGAACAGTGCACACATGTCCAATGCTTTGGCTGTCCACACAGATCGAAATGGTATATAACATCCTGTGGGAGTTTGATCAGCTGTACACAGCCAGTCTTTCTCATCTAGGAAGGTGGTGGGGCCAAAGAAAGAGGCTCTCCAATTCAAATCTGACCACTGAGAACTTGGCTGGAAGACTCAAGTGAGTGTCCATAATGAGAAATGCTCAAGGAAGGAATGGTCTGTGCTGACAAACCAGAATGTGCTCCTCAAGGAGTGGGTTATTTCTTAGGCCTCAGTCAGCCAGCCACTGAATGGTATAAAAATGACCACTCACTATCTGAAGATAGCCTGTGAAGAAAACGAGGCTGCTTCAAAGGCAACCATTTTAGAAGAACTTTCTGGCTTTAGTCTCTGCATCTCTTACCTTCTCCTGTCAGACTGGTAATGACCCAGGACTGACACACTAATTTGCCAGCCCCTGCCTTGGCTACCCTTCATAGTTACCATTCTTTTCCTATCATAATCTTGAAGCCTACAGTCTTGAAACTTATAATCCTGAAAGACTATAATAATGAAGATCACAATATCTAAAAATCTTAAATACTGAATCCCCTACCACTTTAACTCGGAAAAGGTGTGTTTGTGTGTGTGTGTGTGTGTGTGTGTGTGTGTGTGTGTGTGTGTGTGTGTGTGTGTGTGTGTGTATATATATATATATATATATATATATATATATATATATATATATATATATCATGGGAGCTTAAAGGGGTGTAAGACCCAGGAATGAGTGCTAACATGGGTACTGCGGGAGGAGGGGGGGGGGTGCCCAAGAGTTCAATATTGTTATTGCATTTTGTTGAAGTACTGCCTCTACTCCAAGGAACAGAGATCTCTGGGTTAGTATATACAAATCAAGCAGGGGTTTGGAAGGCACAACCCCTAAGTCAGGGGGCAAAGGGGCCTTGTCTTTAAAAATGTAAGCACAAATTTGAAAATTAACTTTTTATTTGTCCAACTGTGTACTAATTTTTGAAGTGCTGAGACTCAGTATCAGGTCTCATACTTCCAAAAGGGAGTCCCTTCAGAACAAGATGCCCATCGTGTTATTATTCTAATGTGGTGCATGCTGAATAAAAGAGCAAACCTTCCCGAGAATAATGATATAATAACTAGCACCTTCCCAAATTAAGCAAGCAAGGCACAATGGATAGAAGGGGATTCTGGGACTAACTGCTTTCTCTTTATGTCTCTGTAGCTGCCATGCAGCAATGGGGAAAAAAGAGAGAGACCGAGTGATCTTTAATAGTGCTGCCTTTTATACTTAGAAGAGATTTGAAACTGAGAGATGTGTGTTTGCTGAACAAGGTAAAAATTTACCTGCTGTTCAAACAAAACATACCACTACATGTAGAAGTTTAACAGGCATTCATAGTTGTGCAAAACTAAATGATCCCAGCAAACGCAATTGGGTAATAAATTTTTCATCTACCTTCAGCTGACAGTCAAAAATTAACGACAGAGAATGGAAATGCCATTCTAAATGGATGGGACAAGTCAACTGTGGTAAGGGAGTTATTTTCCAATGCCTTTTGAAAAATGGCATGGGATTCTTAACACTCAAACAACCAGATGCAATTATTGTTTAACAAGTCAGAGAACAGGTGCCACTAAATGTGTAGCACCCCCTCCCCATATGTATTTCACTGGAAAAACAGGATTTAGCTATGGCACCTAGAAAGGTATTGAAAGTACTTTAGATGACTGTAGAACATACAGCCTTTTTATCTTCATGGTCCACTGACACAAAGAAATTGTTGACATGGTTTAGTAATAGTGATTAACTGCATACTCCATTGTTCTTGCCAACCAAAACTCTCACTGGCACTCAAGGACTACTTTCCTAAAATGCCATTTCCATTCTCTCTGTCTCGTACACAGATGCAAGCCTTCAAGCCGCATAAAATCTTGAGAGTGACCTCAAATGCCGTTTGTTACCTCATAATGTAGTAAGGAAGTCCACCTATTATTAGCAATCTTCAGCAGAAAAATGCACTCTTGATTTCTACCTATACAATCATACTCATAATGCCACTAAATATGAACTAGTATGCATGCATAATCTTGCTAGAGAGATGTACTATTTTCTACATAAAACACTGACTATGCCTTTATCTTTGATCATTGAAGCTGCCTTAAAACGTATGGCATCAAACAGAAAGGCAAGGTCTTTTACATACTAAATTCACTGATTTTTTTTTTAAATTATCAGGATCCAACCAGCTTTCTCAGAGTCGACAAGTGTCAAAACATATGACAAAAATGTTGACCCCCACAAATTAATTTTTAAGCATTGCCATAATGTAATGCATCATTACTGACTGAAAATGTATGCAGGCACTTACCAGATATTCAAAGACTAGAGTCAATGACTTTTCCGTGTGGACAATATCATGTAATGTCACAATATTTGCATGTTTTAAGTCCTTTAATAATGACACTGGAAAGCAAAGCAAAACTGTCAGTACTTTTATAAAACAAACCAATTATAAAGTAAATACCATCATTAAGAGATTCAAGGTTTACATTGTAATGTTTATTATACTGCCTTCACAAATAAACTTGTTACCCATTGCCTAATTTAGGATGCATCTTTTTTACATTAGCGTCCTGTATCAGCATCACACCAGACTGCACCACTGGAAGCCCTCAATCTAAATCCTAAGTACCCACCAGCAACAGTATGAATTATAACACTTACTAATTAATTTACAGGACTTTATCACAACAATTTCCCAAAACTGAACAAATATAAAGAAAATGAAGTTCCATAAGTCTTGGTATGGACACATGCCCATGTATTGGTTAGAAATACATTCTTTTCCTCATTTTTGGCTCCCTTGGCCAGGATAACCATCTGCAAGTGGACACTGCTTCTCCTTCCCACCAACTCCATCTAAACCAATCAACTTATCCCCCTCAAACGTAGGGCTGCCAAGCTGTGGACACAGTCGGCAGAGTACTCAACTACCATCTGCGGAGGGTGGGAGAGGAAATCAAGGCATTCTGACCCTGTATCACCTGCTTCAAGCCACAGGGATATTTTTATATGCCTTATATTCCCTCTCCCCCCAAGAAGAGGGGCATGTGGTGACGTAAGCATGCACCCATGGTTTCTCCTGCCTGTGCACTGACATCTGTACTCCCATTTGTGTGCACATAAATGTTTGTGCGACACTAATGTTACTTTCCAGCTTACGCTAGATAGAGTAGCACTAAGCCATAAAACTAGTGGTATACGCCCAGGTGGGTCAGCTGGCCAGTGCTTGCTGAAGACTACACCCCTCCCCAGCCAGCCTCGCAGCTTTCCAGGTCACTAGTCAATGCCAACGCATTACAGAAATATATTATTTTCTGAAGACGTTGGCAGCAGTTCAGTCAGATAAGGAGAGATAAAGGTGAATTTTGCTTCTCTTGGGGTGTAATAACAGTTGATATTTTGTTCTCATGTTTTCCCAGCTTATGGAGTTCTTTGGTCTGTTAACTACTTTAAGCAAAAAGAAAACACACAGAGAGAAACTACCATCAGTCCTGAGAGTCTCAACAAAACTTGACAAAGTCTGGAGTTAAACCACAATTACAGTTTACTTTCAGCACTGACGCACTACATATTTGTAACTTCTAAGTCACTTGCATAATGCTCTGCAATGGCTAAACACAGCCACTGTGATTAGACCATTTTGTCCTTCACATTCTGACCAGCAGATATATCAGAAGCACAGGAAAAGCAGAATCTGAAGGGCAAGACAATCTAATAATGACGGCCTCTCTTTTCTTCCACAAAATACATCAGAAGAGGTTAAGGTTGTAAAAGCCCTGTGCATCAGTACTGAAAAGAAATTCTATAAATGGTTTAGTTCCTGGAGGTTCTGGGACCTCATAGACAGTTATAGGTCTCTTTCATTTTAACTAAAAAACAAAAACTTACTAGGGTACTGAAATCCTTTAATGGCATGCCTGAATCTTCTTAGTACTGCTCAATATTACTTAATACTGAAAATATCACTCAAATTCTGATGTACCACCATTAACATAACACTCTCTTAATGGTTTTGGGATTCTAGGAGCAATCAGGTTTTCTACAGATGTGGATTCAAGGGGCAGAGGAAAAATGTTACTGTTAGGAAGACTACAATGGAGGACTTTTTCCAGTTCTGGAGCTCATACAGAGAAAGATACTAAGTGATTGATAACAGTTAAGACAAGCTTCAGATCATTAAAAGACAACCATACTGGAAAAGACTTGGCTGTTTGGGAGTGTATTCACTAAAAAAACAGGACAGAAAGGAGGAGGGATATGCAAGCTACTAAACAGGGCTTGTGATGGTACTGAAAAGATAAAGGCAGATAGGTGAGGAAAGGAGACCATCTAAACCACAGCTTGAAATGGACAATTTTAATCTGGACACAAGTACATATTTATTCAGGATGAGACTGTTATGCAAACAGAATGTACTGCCTGAATGGGCTATGTACAGCAAAACAAATCACATTCAAAAAGGTTTGGGAAAAGTGGAAGGGTTGAGGTTACAATACAGCGCAGAAGTACAGCTGCTCACTGCAACAATCTGGCAGACTTGACAGGCAAATAAGTTACCTTCAGCCAACAAAGTTCTGTGTATTGAATGTAGCACACTGACAGATGGTCTTCTTAAAGATATTAATCTAGAAACAATCATGATGGTCAAGGTAATGAAGGCAGCAGATTTGTGACCTCTGGGTCTCAGTAGGGTTTGGTGGGGACTCTAGTTGGAGTTACATAAATAAGGAAGGTAGGTAAGTAGGTAGGCAGACAATCCGGAGGGTATCCATACTATGGAAAGACCCTGACAATTATCAGGAGAAGCCATATATAGTTGATCAGTCCTGTTCAGAAAGGAACACAGCATCTAAGTGTCAACATTTTCTGCACTGTGAAACAGTGTACCGTAGACTGTGCCAGATCTCTCAACTGTACCTATTTCGAAGAGCATTCCTATTTTCAGGCTTGATTTAACCCTGCACTGGACGTCCCTATTTTCAGTGGTATGTCACCTACTGTCAGGTTTGATTTACCCCTTTACAAAATTTTCTGAATCCCCCTTCATCACGTGATTTTTGAAGCTGTCTAGTGCACAGAAAATCACACTACATGACCAACATACTAGTGGCAACAATAATTAAAAGAAAGAGGACATACGCCTTACATCTTTCTCTTTCTGAAGTAAAAATAAAGGACCTTGGGAGGGTAGAATTTTGCAATACAGTTCATTAACCTCTACAGATTTTACACTGCCTCTTTGATAATGTGCTTCTATTCTCCATCACTTTTGTCACACACTGTTTTTTTTTTTTTAATGCGTTTCTCAGTAGTATCCCACAATCCTACCTTAAGTGGAAATAGTTATGTGCTATCTCATATTCAAACGGTTTGCTAATTAGATGTCCAGATTTTTAGCTTAATGTTCCTACTTTTCATTGGCCTCTGTTCCTATTTTCAATATGTGCAGGTTAAGAGGTATGAGACTGCCTTTGTTTGATAAGAACCAGAATTTTTTTCTTAACTTCATTTATTTGTCAATAAATATGATGTTTTTTAGCCAAA